>NC_054378.1:108593188-108920688 GCF_017654675.1 Xenopus laevis | reverse complement strand
AGAGTACTACAGTGAGGAAACCCAATGCCACCCTGCTGCACTCAATAGACCAGCAGTACCACTGGAGCATGTGCCTTTACTCTGCCTACAACTTTGCCACTTGGATACAAACCCCCTTAATACTCACTATAGGGAATACAGCAGTGCAGTCTATGGTATACACATATGTAGTATTTAGAGTGCGAGCTCTTTGGTGCAAGAAAGCATCTCCACATTTCTGTGTCTGTGTGCATCGATCCAGGAAAATGCTGAGTCCAGAGAATATTGATTATATTAATTTCAGCCCCACACAGACAGGGACAGAAGTCAATTTGCAGCGACACACACGCAAAGAATGCAATTTAGACGCAATAACACAAAGCGCTTACCTCTGGGTGTGTAGGAGCTGCCTGTGTACCGCAGCCCGAGCTCCCCATGCACTGCCGGTCCTCCCTACCTGCACCCGCCCCTCCTACTCCGCCTGCACCGCTGCCACTTCCCTCTGACACTGCTCAGCGCAGCTCCTGCCCCTGGGGTAAGTCCAGAGTCGCTCAGCTGAGCGGAGAGCTGTGATTGGCTGCTGCCGGGAGCTCCATCTGCACCGGGAACAATAGATGGGGAGGGGGAGGTAAGAGCTTGTGGAGGGGGAGAATGGAGCAGTGACTGTGGGAGAAGAGAGAAATCAGTGAGAGGCAGGTGCACAACATGCACGACCTCTGTCGCTGCCTCTATTCTCTTTATATGAAAGAGGCAGAGCGCCAGCACATACCGCAGCGCAGCTCACAGCCCATCTAAATAACAACCTGCACAGTCAGTAGAATGAGGCTGCTCCTATGTTCCCACTGTCTGCCCAATGTCTGATCACAAATAGGAGAGGCAGAAGAGCTTGCACTCAAATGAAGCATCTGCTATTGCCTTTCCGCCTTCAGCCAACCCAGAGCTTTCTTCCCTAGTGCAGATTTAAATAACAGACAATGTAAATGAGTCTAACCAATGGGGTAACTAGGGGGGCCCTCAATGCACCCCAATAATTATGACACTGGTTGCCCCAAAACTCAATACCTCCTTAGTGTAGGGGCGGAGTGATGCATAGGCTATAGCAGGGGTCCCCAAACTTTTTTACCCATGAGCCACATTCAAATATAAACAGAGTTGGGGAACAACACAAGTACGACACGTTCCTGGGGTGCCAAATAAAGGCTGTGATTGGCTATTGGTAGCCCCTATGTGGACTGTCTGCAGGAGGCTCTGTTTGGCAATAAACCTGCTTTTTATTCAACCAAAATTCGCCTCCAGGCCTGGAATTTTTAAAATAAGCAGCTGCTTTGAGGCTGCTGGGAGCAACAGCCAAGGGGTGATGAATAACATCTAAAATATCTCAAATATTGATTGCCTACGGCTAAGTGCTAGGTAACAGCAACTTTATATTCACAGATCCGCACACACACAAATTCTGCAGTGGGGAAATTGCCCCTTCTTTTTATTTGTTTACACACATGTTTTGGGGGGGGGATAAAACCACCCTTAATCAGGATTTAATTCCAAATGTGACAAAACACCTTTATAGGCATAACCCAGCCTCTTCCCTCATAATCACATGTGACCCGTATCTTAATTAACCCCTGTATAAAATATTGCATTTCATATTAAATAATCATAAAAACCCTTATAAATGGTGAATAAATAGTGAATAGATTATACAAAAGTCAGATTTATCAAATATACAGTACGTGTTTAGAAACATCCAAAGTCCAAATCTACAAGTGCTAAAAAACGCGTTAGGCTCCATGGGGGGAAATGCTATGTATTTTAATGATGTATTTTAATGATATAATAATAAAGTAAAACTTTTTATCAGCATGAATATAGAGTTAAAATTTCTTATTGCAATATTGAGCCACTAGTTGGGGATTGCTGGGCTATAGCCTAGGGGTGCAGTGTGATCAGCTTTTTTTTTAAAAAAAATTCTCTTTCAGAAGAGGTTGGAGGAGGAGGTGGGTCGGGGGTGGGGTCGGTGGGGTCGTTGGTCAGTAGCAAGTTTGGACGTGCCGGCGTCCAATTCGGCGTGCCTCGTTTTTGTGGGCTGGGCTTGGCGGCCCAGTGCAGGAGTGTCCGCGGCCCGGCAGGTTGGGGACCCCTGCCTTAGCCCAACTGTAGGTTGGCCACGTTATATATATTGGGGGTCATTTATCAACACTGGGCAAATTTGCCCATGGCAACCAATCAGATTGCTGCATTCATTGTTCTACTTGCAGCTGGCTTTAAATAGCTAATCACTGATTGGTTGCTATAGGTAACTGCCCATGGGCAAATGAGCCCCATTATTTCTGCCCATAAGACCCCCCTGTGATTCAGTCACATCCCTTGCTCCCACTGTAGTTAAACCCCTGGTTACAAATTTGATTGCAGAATTATACACATTGCAGAACTGCTTTTAGTAGAGCTGGACCCAAAGATTATTTAATTAATGAAGGATAGTCCAGCCTATGATGCTTTTGCTGTTGTTGGACTGCAACTCTCAGAAATTCTCCTGACAGCGATCAGCTCTTGGGTGGATGTTAGGATTTGGATTACAGCAACAATGTAATGGCTGCAAAAAAAATTGACTTTACCAACTATCACCATCATGTACTGCAACCCAAAACTGTGTCCTAGTGTCACTGCCGACCCTGATAATGGTTACAGCAGGGTCTGACGAGGCTGGGGGGTTGGGGCAAGAATTCAGGGATAAATACAAAAAACAGTACCAGGAATGTATTTAAAGTAATACTAACACATTCCTATTGCAAGTGAAGAAGAGATGGTTTTATGTGAGACTTCCCCTTTAAGAAGGGCTATGCATACATTTCAATGCAGACGGCTGGACCCACATTACAGGCTAAAAATAGATCTCATTTATTCCTGAAATATATTGAAAGAAATCTCTCTGTAGCTAAAGCTGGGAGGGTCTTTTCTGACAATCACTATCAAGTTCATCTATTTCTAGTGAACTTCTGACTTTACTTATATATTCTTTAGCTATTGAAACAGAGAGTCAGCTTCATGTGTCCTTTAAATTGCTGTTCTAATTCCTTGGTCCCCAGATGTTGTTGGACTACAAATCCCTGCTTTTTTACAAGCAAGTGTATCACTTTAAAATATTTTTTGACAAGATGTGACACAGCCAAATATGGTATGGCACAGCTGTGCATTGTGGGTAAATGTACAGGGGTCTTGGTTAGGGCCGGGGAGGGAAGCCCCGATGGGCCCTATTGTCTACCAACGGGTTTTTTACTTTTTATATTACATTGGCACCAATTCTCTTTTTTTTCTAGGCAAATAAATTAAAATAGGATCCAGTCGACAATTTAAAAAAAAACAAAAAACTACTGTTACCCCCAATTGGAATGTGGAGAGGAAGCAACTGCAATGGCAGGATGGTCTGTTGAATCTGATTTATGGATTAAGTTATGGATTAGATCTTTAAAAAACTTTATTTATTGCTTTCTCATGCAAAAGTAAAAAGGGGGGGCAGAAAAAAAAGTGAGTAGGTAACAAAGGTAGAGAGTTGTCTGCTTAGAACATAATGAAGTCTGTACATTCACATAGTACACGGTCTTACATATGGTTAGGGGCAATTGAACATTGAGATAAAAAAGAGAATTTGTAGTCCCAACTCAATCATGTACATTTATATTACTTTTGAGTGTCATAGAGAAATACTTTTTAGTTGGTTAACTGAAAATGGTTTATCCGCGGGATCCACATTTTCCAGTATTTCTAAAGGATTGCTGTTATCTCTTCCATTTCTCTCGTCTCTTTCGTAAGATTAACCCAATCCTGATATGTAGGGGGTTTTGCGTTTTTACTACCTTTTGGGGATTAGTACCTTTGCTCCCCGAAGCATATGAATTAATAGCCTTAAAGGGGAACTCCACAAAATCATAATTTAAGATTTTTGAAGAGTAAACATAATTTCAAGCAACTTTGCAATATACATCATTTAAAAAATATGCAGACTTTTCATGATTTTTAATGGTTTCTGACAGTTCCCTAAGCCTAGCCCACTGCTCTCCCGCTGATCTGTCTGACTACTTTTTTGAGCTGGCTGACTACTGTTACTTTGTATCAACAGCCATCTGTCCTCAGTCTGCATCCTCCAAACCCCACAATTCCCTGCACACGTGATTTCAAGAAGGAACAGAATATCACAGTGCAATGCATTGTGGTTTATGTAGTTCCTGCATGCTGTCTGTAAGCTGTGGAGAAATTGTTACAATTTGCAACATCAGTGTTTAATCCATCCTTCCCTGCCAGGATTTCAAATAAAGCAGAAAGAGAAGAACTGTTAAACAGCTGGATTTCAGCATAGAAAATGGCACAGAAACAGGTAACTGTGATGGGTATATTAGGGGTTTCTGTGTTATGTGGGCCTCTTTATCAAATTTTGGTTTGGAAGCTGGAGTTCCCCTTTAATTACTTTGACTTGATGTCGTTTTGAAGAATTAGCTTGGGTAAGAGTTCAGATTTGAGTTTTTCTTGTGTGATAACCTCTACAATATCTACGACTTTTGGATTGAGCTGTATACAGTATAGCTTAACATTTTTCTTCTGTTATGCTGGCCATAGACGTGCAGATTTTACCATTGTATCGGACGAACAATTGGACGTCCCAATCTTCTGACTTGCCGCTAACCATTCAGATTAAATAAAGTAGTAAAAGACGATGTTCTCCCCGTAACAGCAATCGTACGAAAGTTATGTCCGACAAATTCTAATGACAGTCACCCACTGACAGTCCTCAGATCGTCAGAGAAATTATCGTTAGCCAACAGAAATCCGTTAACCTGTCTAATCGACTAAACGACCTATCGTCATGGTACGACAAATGTTGGAACGATCCGCACATGGTCCAAAAATCATACGTATCGAATATTGAGGACTTAATGTTTGGTGTTGTGGTTATAATTTTTCCCACCACATTTGTTGCAATTGTTCCTGGTTGCCTATTCAGCTGTTAATATAGTGGTGTACTTGATTGTCGCACCGGGAGTCTCTTTTGCACTTTGGCTAGGGGTATCACTCTCTTATTATGTATAAAATCAGTCAATAATATCGGTCTGTTTTTGAAATGTTCCCCAACGTTGGAATGCTTGTCTATCAATAATAGGGGGAAAGTCTAAGTTTTGTATAGACTTTTTACTTACCCCTCGGTGCAGATTCATGGCATCGAAGCAGTAACGTAACTGGAGGGGGCGGGACTTGCAGCCGGGCCCCCGCCCCCCTCCGTACCAGATTATCTGCTCCGAAATCGGCAGTGCCCGAGGGCCCTGAGGGGGTGTGGGCCCTGGCCCAATTGCACCCCCTGCTCCCCCGGTAGTTCCGCCACTGCATCGAAGTTCGCGACAGCCATCTTCTTTTCTTCGGTCTTTATAGAGAAGTAAGTACCGTATCGGTGCATGTGCAGTTGGAGCAGTCTTCGGGTTATTGACAACTGCGCGTGTGCCAAAAGTCATAGAAATTGCCGGAGCGCCAGAAGAAGACCCAAAGATTACTGAAGAAGAAGATGGCTGTCGCGAACTTCGATGCCGTGAATCTGCACCGAGGGGTAAGTAAAAAGTTAGGGGCATTTGCCTGGGGTAGCAGTTAGCCTGGGGGGAGGAGGGAGGGGGATCTATGTAGGGGGGGTAGGGTTTCTTTTTTAATAAGGTGTTTACTTCTCCTTTAAGGGTTGTAGGCTGCATGAGGAGTTGGAGAGCTTATATTTGATACAGTTAGATTTCTACATTTTGAGGGTTGCACCAATTATAGGATGCTGTTTAATATTTAGTGGGATATTTGTTTTCCTTTGCCCATATGATATTCAGAAGGGGTATCTGAGTCTCTGCCTGTTTCTAACCACAATTTGTCTGTGTTTTATATTTTCCACGATTGCAATATCCTGGACAAGTAGATTGCGACATAACAGAGTTAATGCCAAATCCCAAACCACAGTCTGGATTTTATTCATCCCAAATCTCATGGCACTTGAGTGTTTAGGGACACGCTTATCAAGTGCCTTTTCTTTGCCATTATTATTCAAATTCGAGTTGGACATTTTCGAGTTGGATTTTTGGTCAAAGCTCACAAATTCGAGTTGGGAATAATCCAAAGTCGAATTCGAGATTTATTATACCTGGACCATAGGAACAATTTGAATTTGACTATTCGCCACCTAAAACCTGCCGAGTTCATGTAGAAGTCAACCAGTGACCCATTTGAAGATGTTAATAGCCTTCCTGACATTCAAGTTTTTTTTCGGAGAAAAAACTAGATTCAAATTCAGTCGAATTTGATTCAAGTTTTTGGGTCGGTAATATTCAATCGAGTTAGGATATTCAAGTTTTTTGTTGAATAAAATACTCTTTGAATTTCGATTTCATTCGAGTTCATTCAAATTAAAAAAACTCTAACATTTCGGGTCGGTAATATTCAATCGAGTTAGGATATTCAAGTTTTTTGTTAAATAAAATACTATTTGAATTTCGATTTGAAGTTCATTTAAATTAAAAAAAACTCTAACATTCGGCCTTTGATAAATCTGCCCCTAATTGTAGCCGTTGTTCACTTGAAAAACCTTTTTCCCCCATCAGAAATCAATCTGCAGATATTTAAATTTGCCTATTTCTCAAACAGAAGTCCGCTGCTGACATTTCACAGGACTCATGCCAATATTCGTGAGCCACCATGGGTATGAACTGGTATGTTGTATGAATTTCTATACAGCTACACATAATATACAAATATTCTCTTTCTCCAACATTTGCTGCAGGTCTTTTCACTGGGAGGATACAGTGGAATGAATGGTGCATATTATTTTTTATTACTGTTTTATACTTTTTAAACCTGATTCTTACCCCCCCCCCGCCATTGTGCAGAATTGTTGCCACTTAAATGATTAAAAGATAATTTAATAAAAGGAGTTCTCAGGGCAATGTTTTGGTCACGTGGAGTCACACCTGCTGACGGGGGAGGCTGGGCTGACTAAATGTTGGTGGTGAGGGGGTTGTATCTGCTTTTCTATAGGATTCCCTGCTTCACTATTCTTGTGCAGGAGCAGCCTCTTAATTCCGTGTGTGAAATCCCAGGGCCTGTGGTGCAATGTGCATTGCTTTATTGTCTAAACTTTGTAAGGGCAAAGGTTAAAGTTTACAGGTCAGAGACCCATTGCCTTTGCAGCCCTCATCTGTCTGGCAAGCAGTAGTCCATGGACCATAAGAAGGACTTAGGCTCCTCTTAGAAAACACCTTTGTCCCTTCTTATGAACAGGAAGCCAGACCCCCTCTTCTCTTCTTTCTTATAACAAGCTCTGACAAGGTTCCATCTGCCTCTCCATGCCCTTTCTCTCTTTCTCACGACCCAACTTATTGCTCTGGTGTCTCTGTCCCCTGTAGAAGTTCAGGAATCAGCCTTTTCTTTAATCTCATATAAACATGATAATTACAGAACTGTTCAATTATCCATTGAATTGTCTGCCTAGTGGGGCCAATATTTATATTGTATTTCTTGGCAATGGACTTCCTCCCATATAGATTATCTGAGCTAACCTGCCAATAAAGTCACTTGACCCTCAAACCCTAGATTGTAAGCTCTAATGACAAGGCCCATTGCCCTCATGGCTTGATGTTTGTGATCCTAATTATATAAGATGCCCAAATGATTCACACAAATACACATATCTATCAATAGAGACGCGAAGGACAGGCAATTTTTAATAATCATATGATTAAAATGCTCAGCATACTGCCTACAACTGGTATCAGTAGAGCTAATTGAAGTTTGCTTCCAGTAACGTAACTGGAGAGGGGTGGGCCCTGGTGCGGGATGTGCAGCCGGGCCCCCCTCCATACAAGATTATCTGGCTAGAAATCGGCCGCTGAGGGCGGAAATCGCCAGTGCACAAGCTGCCGGGGGGGCCTGAGGGGGTGCGGGCCCTGGCCCAATCTCACTCCCTGCTCCCCCTGTATTTCCACCACTGTTTGCTTCCCAACTCCTCTTCTGACCCTATTATGGTCAGTCCACATGAGCAGATTAGGAGAGATTAGTCGTCTCAGCGACAAATCGCCTCTTCTTCAGGACAACAATCTCCCCAAACTGCCTTCCCTCCACCGGCTAAAATGAAAATCGCCTGCAGCAATGCACACGCAGCGCTTCGTTTTCCAAAGTCGCTCGGGAGATTGTCGCCCTAATAGTCGATGGGGCTACTAATCTCCCCGAATCTGCTTGTGTGGGCTGACCCTTAGAGCTAAGGTTGAGAAGTGAGGCAGGTGGCCTGCAGGAATATTGCCATTGGTGCAACAAGCAACCACATGCAAAGTGCCCCATCAAAATGAATATGGAAGCGCACACACAGTGTGCATTTTAACACATAGGCTGCAGTTGCTTCACATGCAATGCTACTGCTACTACATTGGAATTATGGGGAATAACCATTGTATTGTAGGTAGAAACTATGGCAAAATTGCAGTGTGTTTGTTTGGACTGTAAATGAGCTCTATACCTAAGGTTAATTGGCTATATAGGAAGTCCATAGAAAGTACAGAGGGAATTAGGGTAGCTGCTGAACTGAAAGCCTTGTAATAGCAGCTTAAAACTGATAATATCTTGGAAACAGTAAATGAATGCCTATTATTTTTCTGGGGTCAGTTTCCCTAAACTATCATAACACAAATACCTATGTACATAGGTAACAAGACAGGGAAGGGAACCTTAACCTGAAGCACTTGGGTTCTAATGAACAGTGAGGATGTACATCAACATTAGGACTAATAACATCTTATATTAAATGGGAATGGAAAATCAAATGTCCCATGTCCCAATGAATGGATCTTTAGTTTAAAACTGGCAAATATGCAGTGGCAATGCATATCGATGAAGTGGTCATTTAGAGAAAAGGGTTACAAACATGAGGTGTCTCTAGCTGGGAAAGAAGTTAATAGGAGTGCAGAGAATTGAATTAGAGCAGGAATAGTGATGTGGTAAGGAATGGATGGATTTGAAGGAAAAGAAGAGAGTTTAATAAAACATAATGAGATCTAGAACTGAAGTATTTAAGAAGGTGAGAAGAGGAAAAGCGTGTTGATGTAGTGACTTATGATGCTGAGAAGGAGGGGTGAGGGTTAGGCCTATGGGAGGGTGAATGTTACAATAGTCTTAATGGTTAATCAATAGACCATTTGAAAATCAGCTTTGCATGGTATGGAGTAGTGATGTGCGGGTTGATTCTAAACCCTTGGTGACCAGTGTGTTGACCATCGGTTGGGCAGGTTCAGATTGAAATTTGGGGGACCATTGGGAGTTAGGGTTGGGTGTGGGTCAGACTGGGGAAGGACACTCCTCCTCTGCTCCTGAAAATTCCCTGTCTTGAAACCGTAGCATACAGAGCAAAAAGATATGGGTCCTACAATGGCAACATTTTTCAGGTTAGGATGGGGCGCAGGTTTTGTAGGTTAGGGTCAGGTGTGGGTTGAGTTTTTCCTGACCAGCACATCACTAGTATGGTGGTATTTGTGGAATCCAGGGTCACAATTGACAACAAAGCACTTCCTCTGCTCTATATCATTACACCAAAGCTCATTCGAGTGTTGCCATTTGTGGCATTTTCCAGCTTGGTACCAGGAGCATAACTATATAGGAAGGAGGCCCTGTCACTGCTGCAGGGGACTTAGGGGGTACATTGTGGGCACTGCCTGATAATCAAATTCATTATATGTTGGTAAAAAAAAGGTTTTATGCCTACACAGTGGCTGGAGATGGACCCACTGACATTGAAATTGCCTGAAACCTCAGATACGAGTGCTTTTCAGCCACATGTGCTATTACCCTGAGGACTGTAATAAACTCACGGGTGGATGCGATATGGACATGAAGCAATGAGACAGCTAGCCTTCAGTCTACTTATTGGAACCACGTAATGACCAAAGAGAAGCACTACATCGATATTCACCTCATCTATCCATCCTTTTCTTTCTCCATGTTGCCTGCTTTTTGTCCAAGCTTTGAAAAGATGCTAATCTTGTTTACTGAAAGAGTGCTTGGCGATAGAATTAGGTAGGACTCAACCCATGAGGCTGAAATCCGGAGGCCCAGAGGCTGCCGGTAGGCACCAGCCAATAAAAAGATTATAAATATTACATCCTTTCCTCCTGCCAAGGCGCATTATGCTTCCAAGGCTCTTATCTCCTCCCCCAGCCACTGTCTTTGGAACATGATTTATTTAGAGAAGACAGCGGGATGTTTGCTGAAAGAGAAACACTGTCCCCGAATTTAATGTAATTAAAAGCAAAATGATATGTAGAAATGGGCATTTAATGAGCTGTAAATGTAGAGCTCTGTAAAAATGAAAATATTTTTCCTACAGTGTTCGATGTGGTCTAATTAAGCAAAGCTGTGAGCCAGGGACATTGTACTGACCAATCATGGACTGAGAATAAATGAACACATTGCTTTCTATAATAGGGTTTATCCTTGCTGAAGAGGATCCAAGAGGAAACCTGTTGCTTTGTAACGACAAGGAAACATTCCACCATTTCCTTTAATAATTGGAATGCTCTCTTTGCACAGATTCTGATAAGTAAAATGGTAGCTCACGTTTATACTAATGAAATCCGTAAAATCCTCATGTAATAACCTGGCAATATTATTTAACTGTAACGCTTTGGAAACTGGCCCATTGCATGGGAAATGTTAATGGACGAGGAAAAGTAGAATTGTTTAGAGTGCCAAGTTGTTAGGGACCCCCAAGTGATTTTACTCTCTTACTCTCACTGACCTGTGGCCGCCGGCCGGCACTTCTTTTTTTCAAAAAATGCAATGGGTGAATCGTATCCCTAAATTTCTTGATTTAGCAATTCAGTTGTACCATGCTATGGTATATATACAATACTGTATATTGAGCCCTAAATGTTCTATGCCACTATCTGTTGTCACTGCAACACAAATATTTCCATCTAACCAATGAATCCTACTAATTAAATAACCGGACTGAACAAAAAAACTTGTGGCAAATAAGAGGGACCAGTGGCCACAGCTTTATTTAACATTTATAATATTAAGTCCCCTCCACCAAATGCAGCCCAGTTGACATCACATGTTATTTTTTAAGAGCATCCACCAAGGATGAGCCCAGAGCCCTTTGACCTGGTCTCGCTCAGTGTGTCCCATGGTGGTCCATACCCCAGGCTTCCACACAAGCCTAACCCTATGATTACATCCTACTACCCTGGGCATGGCTCCTACCGTCTAGCGCTATCTCTGTCCTGAGCATCCACCAAGGAGGAGCCCAGGAGGAGGAGCCCTTTGCCCTGCTCTCACTGGCTGGAAGGGTCGCTACCAGGCCTGTATTTTACCAGGCTAGCCTGGTAAAACATCTGCCAAGGCCGGGCCGGTATTACAAACTTACCGGCAAAGTGGTTGCCAGTAAATTTGTAATAACCTTAACAAAAGCCCTTGGCCCTCCACTTGAAACGTAACTTCTCTCCACCTTCTGGCCATATTGCGATGTGGCTCCACCCCCTTTTATGTCAGGGCCTGCCCTTTTGTTCCTGCCCCACCACTGGCCGGTAGAAATTTTATGAAAAGATGGCAACCCTACTGGTAGGTCTTTTCTCAACTCGGTCCATAGCACAGGTTTCTAGGTTTTTTTATATTTAATTTTTAAATCTGACATGGGGTTAGACATATTGTCAGATTCCCAGCTGCCCCCTGTCATGTGACTTGTGCTCTGATAAACTTCAGTCACTCTTTACTGCTGTACTGCAAGTTGGAGTGATGTCACCCCCTTCCCTCCAACAGCCCAACAGCAGAACAATGGCAGGTAACCAGATAACAGCTCCCTAACACAAGATAACAACTGCCTGGTAGATTTAAGAACAGCACTCAATAGTAAAATCCAGGTCCCACTGAGACACATTCAGTTACATTGAGTAGGAGAAACAACAGCCTGCCAGAAAGCAGTTCCATCCTAAAGTGCTGGCTCTTTCTGAAAGCAAATGACCAGGCAAAATGACCTGAGATGGCGCCTACACACCAATATTACAACTAAAAAAATATATTTGCTGGTTCAGGAATTAAATTTTATATTGTAGAGTGAATTATTTGCAGTGTAAACAGTGTATTTTGGAAATAAAAATGGCATCATAAAAGCATGACAGAATCCCTTTAATCTTCTTCCCTCCCATACCTGCCTTGAGCCAAGGGGAGGGGGTTGAAAACAACTTACTAGAGAGACTCCACCCCTCCCACTGGCGGTCAGCAACACGTAGCCCCAAGAACAATAGGTCTCACGGGCCTCCATTTAAAGAATTGCAGCCTTCTATATACCCGGTATATACAGTAATTGGTACCTATTATTTTCTTGTTTCTGACAGCAGTAGCAAATTCCCTGTTTGTACCCAGAGTGCGGAAAAGAACAGCAACATTTGCTTTCTGTCTCTCTCATTTGAAGAGGTGGCGCTCATCCTGCGTGCGCTAATGGGTGCCGAGAGCTGCGGAGTTGCTGATAGCAGACATATGAGACAGAGCTCTTATCAGAATTTCCCAGAAGCAAAAGTTAAGGAAATAAAGGTGGGAGGATTTTTTTTTCCCTTCCTTTGATAGATCTGTAGCAGTTTCTTGTCCCAGATTCCCAGACTTTGATTAACGACCCTGGAGGAGATTCTGAAATGCTGATGTGTAAAACGTGTTCTTTACGGTGGAAAGAAACTTTAAGCACAATTTAACCGTAAGAGTCTCTCTGGACGGAGAGATAATGTGCTAAAACGACTGGCGTAATTGGATCCCTATATATGCGGCCTCTTTCTTTTCTCATCTCATTTATTGCCTGTTTATGGAATTTTCCTATAAACAATTTTGTAGGGATGGGGCACATGATCCCAAATCCGTGGTTGCTCCTGTTTCTGCAGCTCAGAGTATTGATTCTCACATGGGAAAAGGCAACACGGTCACAAGAGTATTGAAGCGAGAGGAGAGAAGCCAGAAATAATGAGCTGACATTCCCAGCAGAACAGATAAAACATTTAAATAATAATCTAATGATACGCTCGCTCTGCTGAACAATAATGGAGCGGCAGGATTATAAGAACTGGACTGCACTAAACAACATGACAAAAACTGGAAGATTAAAACAAAACACATAGGCAAATGTGCGACTTCTCTTCCCGACACATTTTGCTTTTATTAGCATTTTTGTGCTGAAAATTGCCTGTACAAGAAATGTTTTATCAGTTTTGGACTGGGCCTCCTAGGGCCCACCAGAGACATACAATGCTCATGTATCTATGGACAATTCTAGATAGGCTCTGGGCTGACTTTTTCAGCTGAAGTTCGTCCTGGACATCCCGCCTTAGGCCAGGACCTCCCTTAGCTCATAACAAGGTTACAGATGTAGGAAAATGTCAGTTTATAAGTCACTCAGTCATGGTTCAAATAATATCTGGGACAACCAATAGGTTTCCACTTTGTCAAGGCCGCTGGGAGCGCGAAGAGGCACGTCCGCTCCCGGCTGTGAAGAATCCAAAATGGCGGCGCCCAGTCGGCCCACGTGGACGCTGGGACGCCAGCGCTGCAACGCCGACGCATACGTAAACACAAGCTCGCCGGCATAAGGACGCCAATGGCGTCACTATGGCGCCAAATTCAACTATAAAAGGGCGCCCAGGACGCCTGAAGGGCGCCCAAGAATAGGATTTGCTGCCATTGATCCTGGGTTCCTGTTTGTGTTTCCTGATCCCTGCTCCTGCCTTGATTCCTGTTCCTATTTCCTGATTCCTGCTCCCAGCTTGTTTCTTGCTCCTGCCTTGGTTTTGACCCTCTGCCTGAAATCTTGTTATTGATCCTGATCTGCCTGCAATTGAACTCTTGCCTGGACTCTGACCATCCGCTTGCTTAACCCTTTGGATACCGCGACCTTGCTCCCTCAAGAGGGCTTCCTCCTTGATCCTGACTACTTCCCTGGAGGGAGCTCCCGGCTCCCTGACACACTTGCCCTGTACATTAAGGCGAGTCACAATAGTTCATGGTGCTTTTCATTGTGACGGAATGTTCTGGCATTAGAACTGCAACATGTTCCATTGGTCACAGAGCCCCCATCTTTGTTCCTAGAATTGGAAGAATTGTGAAGCGTGTAACAATAGTTGGAGCAGCCCATTTACTAACAATCACATTTTGTTTTTTTCCACAAATCTCGAAAAAGGTGGGGTTTTCCTATATTTCTAAAAACTAAAAGATATAAATCTGATTATAGTTGACCACTTTAAATCAATTCTGACTTTGAAGGAGAAGGAAAGGCTAAAATTGAGTAAGTTTTATTAGAAAGGTCTATATAAATACACTAGTAAACCCTCAAAGTAATGTTGCTCTGAGTCCTCTGTCAAAAGAAACACCACATTTCTTTCCCTCTATTGTGTACTCATGGGCTTCTGTATCAGACTTCCTGTTTTCAGCATAAACCTCCAGGGCAGGGCTTGAGCATGCTCAGTTTGTTCCTCTCTCCCTCTCCCTCCTCCTTCCCTGCTGTAATCTGAGCCCAGAGCTATGACTGAGCAGGGAAACTCGGGCAGGAAATTATGTCACACCAAGAAAATATGGCAGCTGCTATCCTAAACAAATACAGAGCTTCTAGAGCCGTTTACTTAGGTATGGTAAAGCATTCTACAGAATAAATAGTGTTATAGCTTGCACTATTGTGGCTAATCTACCGGCAATAAACTGCTTTGCTACCTTTCCTTCTACTTTAAGGGTGGTGACACACGGGGAGATTAGCCGGCAAGCGTCAATTCTTCTCTACTCTAATCTCCCCAAATGCTTTCCCTCTGGCAAGAATATGGTGGGATGGCATATGTATCGCTTTGGTGTTTCAACGTGAGGCAACTTCGGGCGACTTCAGAAAACCAAAGCGATACTTATGCCATCCCGTCGGATATATTATATTTTGGCTCTTTGAGTCTTTTTTCCATGCTTGTAATAATTTGCTGTTTGAAAGCTAAGTATAACAGAGGTGCATTTTATACCTTTGTTGGGGTTTGTTTTAGATCCATACCTTGCTGTAGAACACTTCAAAACTATATAAATAAAAACATAATAATGCCATTGGTAACAGAGCAGATACTAAATGAAGCATGCATTTTCTAATTTAATGGATTCTGTATCTGAAAATTCATTAGATTTGGAGATTAGATTTCCTAAATGGGGAGAGTGCTGCGTGGCCCCTTAGCTGGAGTGATGGAGTCCTGTGCTGGGTAAGAATAACATGGGTTTTCTGTTCCCATATACTGTTCAGCCCTTGCTGATCCTAATTGCACAGCAGAGTAGCCAGAGCGCCTAACTCCCCGGGAGTGGGTTCATGATGGGGTGATTAGTTGCTGCATCTACAGATTAACAATGACAGGTAGAGACTTCTGTCAAACATAATAATAGCCAACTCGCTTCCTATTGTAGAGATGCTTGATGACCCTTAAGGGGCAACATCTACAGTGAAAGAAGAAAGATTTCTCAGCATAATAATGTAATCTGGGCACAACTGCAGCGCATAGAAACAGACGGACATAAATGAGCAATCCTTGCAGGCAGAACAAAAAAGGGAACTGATTGATGATAGTTTCTGTAAAACACCATTAACGAGGCTTGTATTTTGCTTTGTTAGAGAAAAAACACATCAAGTCCCAAATGTGAATTAGTGTAGTAACCCATAGCAACCAATCACAAGCCTTCTTTTATTGTCCTATTGGCATGTAACTGATCAAATCTATTTTTGATTGGGTGCTTACTATACTCTATTGACATGTTTATTGCTTGCAGGGGAATCCGAACTCAGTTTCTCTTTTTATTTAGCTGCATTTAAATATCTATATTCCATTTCTTGCTCCATATTGATATTTTTAAAAGGCCTGCAGCTTGAGACAAACTCGTTAACAATGAAGGGGCAATTTGCAAAAAGGGTTCCCGGTGCTATGCTATTGCCCCATGCATCTTACCCCCATGGAATTGGCTTGTAGCGACCGTAGGTGATATTCTTTGCACTCTCATAGGGACATGGGTAAAGCACACCTATAGCTCATATATTGAGAATGTACAAGCCAGGAGCAGGAGCAGTAGGATGCACTAGAGAGCCCTGTATTTTCTACCTGCTTATGGCATATGTTAAAGGAACTAATGTTCAACAAAGAATGAAGCAAGAAATGCTTTAATACCTGTACCAGCCCAAGGCTACAGCAGCTCATTAGCTCTAAAGATCTGTGAGATGAAGATGCCCCAAGTCGGATGAAGATGCCCCTAGTAATTCCCTATATTCTTTTCTGCTGATTTACAGCACATACTTGAGACTGCTGTCACTTACTTGAGAATAGGGGCCGACAAAATGTTGCATATATATTATACAATTGAATGTTGCATATATATTATACAATTGAAAATTCTCATTACCAGGCTGATTGTAATGATCATGTTCCATATCAGCACAGAAACAAGCAGTGCATTCTGCATCACAACTGACAAATAATCCTCCCTGTAACATTGCTTTCTGCTAATGATTTGATGATTTCTGTCGACTCCTACATTTAGTTCCTCGACAGCAGCCCAGATCACACTGAGCATGTGCAATGCCACTGACACTCAATAGAGGATCAGATCTAGAGCTGCTGTGGACAACTTTGAAGTCATGAACAGCGACATCTGGGTTGTCCTGGGCCCATCGGGGCTGCCACCACAGGGGCCTCCATGTCCTCTCCAGGCCCCTTGCCAGCAGACACCACATACCTGCCATCCTCCCCTCATCATTCCCTGTGCGTACCTTAGGCTGTCATAAGTTCATGATTGGGAGAGAACTCCGGTATTTTCTGGTGGGGAGCGGATCTGTGCTGCCAGGTTTTTTCCAGGTGTCCTGTCGGCCCATTCCTACCATGATCATAGATTGTAAAGTCAAGTATCCTGAATATTTTTATCATTACTTAGGTGGTCAGTTCTAGTTTGAAAGTGCAGAGCTGTCTACCCTCCCCCCCAAGGTTTTTTCAGAGTTACCAGAATTTGCAGTCTGTCCCCTGGTCTCCCATCATTCTAAAGGTGGCCATACACGGGCCGATAAAAGCTGCCGACAGACCGAGTCGGCAGTTTATCAGATCTCGATCGGATGGGATTAAAAATCCCGTCGGATCGCGGCCGCATCTGTTCGTTGATGCGGCCCCGCGATCCGACCGCCCGTTTGCGTTCGCTAGGATCCGATCGTTGGGCCCTAGGGCCCACGATCGGATCAGCCCAATATTGCCCACCTCAAGGTGGGCATATCGGAGGGAGATCCGCTCGTTTGGCGACATCGCCAAACGAGCGGATCTCTCCATGTATGGGCACCTTTACACATTCCTCTGATTTTTGGTGACTTCTGATGATTGTCAATGATTTTGGGCTAATATTCAATATGCAGCACGATTTCTGTGGCTTCAGGAGTAGTTGTGCGTAGTTGTGCGCATGCACGTCATCGGAAAACATGTCAGTTAATAGTGCTGCTCCAGCAGAATTCTGCACAGAAATCCATTTCTCAAAAGAGCAAACAGATTTTTTTATATTCAATTTTAAAATCTGACATGGAGCTAGACATTTTGTCAATTTCCCAGCTGCCCCTGGTCATGTGACTTGTGCCTGCACTTTAGGAGAGAAATGCTTTCTGGCAGGCTGCTGTTTTTCCTTCTCAATGTAACTGAATGTGTCTCAGTGGGACATGGGTTTTTACTATTGAGTGTTGTTCTTAGATCTACCAGGCAGCTGTTATCTTGTGTTAGAGACCTGCTATCTGGTTACCTTCCCATTGTTCTTTTGTTTGGCTGCTGGGGGGGGGGAAGGGAGGGGGGTGATATCACTCAAACTTGCAGTATGGAAGTAAAGAGTGATTGCAGTTTATCAGAGCACAAGTCACACGACTGGGGCAGCTGGGAAATTGACAATATGTCTAGCCCCATGTCAGATTACAAAATTGAAAATAAAAAAATCAGTTTGCTCCTTTGAGAAATGTATTTCAGTGCAGAATTCTGCTGGAGCAGCACTATTAACTGATTCATTCACTTTGAAAAAATGTTTTTTCCCATGACAGTATCCCTTTAAAGTCTGTGTGTTGACATTGTATACACGAAAATTGTTTGGTGGCACACACCAGCTCTGCCAGATTGACAGCTCTGAAAGTGAGGTACTATGCCTTGCGCAGATCCTATGGCCAGATGGTACATGAATTTGAGGGTATAGTCTCTAGTAGATATCTTAACTTTCCTTTTGAGAGTGGCAGATGAGCCTTCTCTGGGGGTTGGAGGTGTCTGATCCAAGAAGCAGTTGCAGAAAGTGAAAACCTTGATCTCTTTGTCTGTGTGTATTGTTTCTAGAGGTAGTAGGGCATGTGAAACTGATGCTGAATCCTCATGCCTTATTCATGAGTCGCTGAAGAGTGACACGTCCAGGGCAGCTGCACTTAGACTAACAGAAGAAGCAACTTTACATGTGAATAAATCAGGACCAGACAAAGGATAAGCAGCACATTCCTCCAGCCAAACAAAGAAAGAACATTTTCATATGTTAGTTTATCCCATTTTCTATGACCCACCAGTCCCCGCCATTACCCACAGAGATCGTAAGTTGATCTGGATATCAAGGAAAGACAATTTGGACCCAAGTCATGTACACGGAGCAGCGGGAATGGATTATGTTTGGAGTGGAAACCGAGACAATGAATACATAATGTGTCTTTTATGACTCCACGCGGAAGGCAGCATTTGAAATGATTGTTATTAGAGGCAAAACATTAACAAAACTGAATGCGCTAATTGCAGTCCTCTGTAATGAAGATCGGATTGGAGAGACACATGTGATTTTATTACTCTCTCAGCTGGAGAAGCCAAAACTCTGCGAGCAACGAATGTTCCACCCTTCTCCAAAGGTGCTGATCCGTAGAGTATTCAAATTCATTCTCTCTTACAACTATCTGGCCTCTCTTGGAATCTCAATTAAACCTACAATTTGCACCTTCCAGCCATCATAAACACCAGCAATCCTAATCTTATCTGTGTCCCATGTGGTTTCCCCTTCAGCACAATGAGAAAGTCCTTGAATTAGATGTATCACTTGCAAAATGATTTGTCCCCTTAAATAAGCAGCATTTTTCTTTACACTGAGCATGTTGACTGCACTGTTATCAACAAGAGCATGTCTATAAATAAGTGACAGAATGACAGAGGCCTCCAACCCCCGAGCAGAACCCACTGTTACCTTCAAGTGCTCCATTTCCAAATTTCCAAATTCTCAACTTCGTCTGGTTCAGCCGCACCTATTGAGGCTAATAGGGTATTCCAGATGCAGATTAACTCAAAGAATACTATCGTCCCAATTTTCAGATATTTTCTTTTCAATTTGTATTTGTATGTTATAAGTTCTGGGGAGCAATGTTACTACAGATATACTGTTTTTATAAAATGACGTATTTTAAAAATGCAGTTGAATTATTTCCTCTGCGTGGATAAGTCTTCTTATTGACTGTCAATGATTTTGACCTTTTGTTTTCCCTATAATGAACACAGCTTTGTGTTTCAGAGGAACAGCAATTCACGCAATAACAAGAAAAATAAGAATAATGTTGGCAAAGCGTACTCTGTGAGTCAGGGGCGTAACTACAGAGGAAGCAGACCCTGCAGCTGCAGGGGGGCCCAGGAGGTTTAGGGGCCCCATGAGACCCTACTTAACGAGCATTTTCAATATATATTGGTAAAACAGGACAACCTCTGAATATTTTGGGGGCCCTAAAATAAATTTGCTGTGGGGCCCAGTAACATCTAATTATGCCACTGCTGTGAGTGGAATTCCTGCATTGTTAGGGCCTTCAAAAAAAAAAGAAAAAAATAACTAAACATCTAAATACACCAACCACGAACATGACTTTAATGCTAAGCTGGACATGCACCAGTCGTAATAGCTGCTGAATCAGCTCCTCCAGACCAAATTGTCAGCTTATTGACCCATGTCTGGTGCCTCCCTAATGGTCTGTCCTATATTTTATTGAAAATTGGCCAGTTATCGCCTGGGCTGGCCTTCTCCCAAGGTCTCCATTAAGGTCCAGTATTGATCTAGGTGACAAATGACTAGTGTAGCCAGTGTGTTGCTGGACAAATCTGGCAAATAACCACTTATTCAGTGACTTTAACAAATGAGCAAATATTGCAATGTATACAGAATGGCTAGAATACTCGTGATGATTCTTTGGTCAAATAGGATGCATTTTTACACATATTGTCAATTTCCCAGCTGCCCCAAGTCATGTGACTTGTGCTCTGATAAACTTCAATCACTCTTTACTGCTGTACTGCAAGTTGGAGTGATATCACCCCCTCCCTTCCCCCCCCAGCAGCCAAACAAAAGAACAATGGGAAGGTAACCAGATAGCAGCTGCCCATGTCAGATTTCAAAATTGAATATAAACAAATCTGTTTGCTCTTTGAAAAATGGATTTCAGTGCAGAATTCTGCTGGAGCAGCACTATTAACAGATTCATTTTGAAAAATGTTTTTTTCCCCATGACAGTATCCCTTTAAGGCAACCATAGCCCGCATGCTGTGGAGCCCTTTGAACTGATTATGGCCTTCATTTTTACTGATTTGATTTGGCCGGGTATATATTAAATAAGTTATTTAGACATTTTTTGAGTACATTCGAGAACTTCATGCAGACTTGAACCAACAATGACAGTAAACTCACTAGAATACTCAAACTATACTTCTGCTGCTTTTTAAATCTCAGTTGCTCATTTACTCTTTCTATACTTCTTGGCGTACAACATCTGTAAAGAATTTCATGGCAGACTAACCATACTAACCATTATACACCAATAAGGCCCTTGGCACAAGTAGCTTTTTGGGGGCAATTTTTCCAATTTTGAAGACTTCGTAATACAATTACATATAAAAAATGACCTTTCAAAATAACTGTAGCCCAGTACTGCTAGTACTGTGCCACTGACCTACTGGTACTTGAGTAACTCCCGCAACTCCTGGTACCTTGGGTTGTTCCAGGTAGGAAAGAATCCAGTCACCAGAAAGGTTTTCTTGTAGCAAATTAACTGGTTTATTAACAGGAATAAGATAATAGAAATATTCTCAGTTGCTTCAGGCACTGCAAAGTCACATGCAGAAATCACGATCCTTCTCAAGGGTAAATAAACAGCATAACAATTACCACAATCCTGGGTAATTCCCTCCTGAGATTGAAGTGCTGCTCATAGGGATTCTCAGCCTGGGGTCTTGTGTCTTGGCACCTAACCTGGTCCTCAACTTACCCACTGATAGCCCTGAGCTAATGGTCCACATACCACAGGGTATTAACCTCACTATTTCTCGTTGTTGGAGCAACAGCTGCTCGTTAACTCTCCTGAGCTTTCTTCTTGCTCCTAGATCGACTGTAATAGACTGTAATAGATCTGACTATCACTATCTAGCCTAATATAAACTTGAACAGCTGAACCCTGGGCCTGTATCAACTTTACAGAGAGAGATGAGGTCCCAGGAAAGACCTTGAGCACATGGTGCTGTGACATTTTATAGTTTCACAAACTACCCCCTAGTGGACAAACCATAGCCTAGAGTAAATCCCAGTGGACCCAGGAAGGGGAGACAACAAAGGACCACCTAGGTGTCCACATACAAAGGGGGAATTGCCTGAGTTACAAAACCTAAAACTCAGGGTCCCTACATAACCATGAAATTATCCCAATTGATTCCTACAGGAATCTAATTTTCTCATGATTCCCACAATTCCCACTTATGGGGACAATGAGCCATGGGCCTAAATGGTGTCACCTGATCTATGAGTTCATTTTCTTCTGCATGTGCAGTGAGCAAAGTGCAAATTTAAGTGCAATGGACATGTTTTTTCCCATAATGTATTGTTTTAATTTCTGAGAATTTCAGTGTAGTTTTGGTCGCAAGGAGGTGTTGCACCTGATGCAGTTCTGCTCTAGGTATCAAAATAAACACAACTGAGCACGTACAATTGCACTAAAAGTTTTCCAAGTCTGCTTATATTTTGCATTATGTGTGCTCCCAATTATTTGAGATGCAAGCGTGCTGAATCTTAGGCATGAAGGGAACCCTGGAGCTACCGCCCTATCCAGGGGTGGTGGTAGCTCCAGGATTTCCCTGCCTAAAAAGGGAGGGAGGCAGGAAGGACTGAGCAGCACCAAACTATACAGAATGGGCCAGTGTCGGACTGGCCCACCTCCTGGTGGGCCCAGGTGTCAGTGGGCCCTTGTGCTGCTAAACATTTCATGGCCATTCCCTGTTTCTATGAGAATAAAGAAGCTAAATAGATGGAATAATAGATTATAGTATGTAAAGAAAAGAGACTAGGAGAATAGAGGTTGAGTGAGGAGAGGAAGTATAATAGTACTGGTCTAGGCCCCTGGTCTAAGGTTTTTGGGTGGGCCCCTGGTGTCACAGTTGGACACTGGAATGGGCAGTGTCATAACTATAGAGGAAGCAGACCCCATGGTTGTGGCGGGGGATAGGGAACAGGGGGCCCCAGATCACAGGGTCTTTCTCCCATATAGTTGTGATCCTGCTCCTCAGCCATGTCTCCTACTTCTCCAACCTCTGGTGGTTTGAAAACTGGGATGCGAGAGGGGCGGGTTCCTATTGGAGATGTGGTCCGAACTCCTCCGAAGATATTTTGGCGCGGGAGCCCGGCGTCGGGTACCACTGTGAATGAGGTTTTAATATGTTTACCTATTCTCTCTCAGGGGCTGCTGAATGTCTCTGGTTACCCTGTTGCTTTGCCATAAAGCGTAAGAGAAGCAGATGCCAGAGCGCAAATATATGCGTCTATTTACTCTAAAGCAACGTCTATACATTTCTTCCAAATACTACTGTTCTGTTATTTTAGGACAACGGTGAAACAAGTTAATAAAAAACACATTCTAGTTGGGTTAAATGAGCATTATGTGCAATTGTTTTTAATATTATCCTCTTAAGCAACTTCAAAGCTTCAGCTGTAATGGCTCTAGTTGGATGGATTATACACAAGGAGAGCATTTCTATAATGCCTTTTAGAAGAAAAAAAATCAAGAAGAATGATATCCGCATTGATGACTAATTCTGCAATGGTTTGCATAAGAGTCTTTGTATAGAAACCGACAGTTCTCTTTTGGGAACGGGGAGGGTCAGAATACTGATCTCTTCGATCCCAAGACAAATACTTAGGTTTTACCTCATGCTTTCCCTCAGTCTGCTGTTTTGCAGGTGCCTATTAATATCTCACAGAGCTGAAAAATGCAGGGACACTACTTTGAAATTGTGTTGCATGTACTCCCTTCCTGAAGGTGTAGGGATACAGCCACTAGCCCTTGATTGTTGAGGAGCTGGAGGGCTGCAGGCTGGACACCTCTGATGCATATACATTATACAATACAGCAGGTTCTTTGTAAATGTATACAGCCCTCCCCAAAGGCCTTAAGCAACTGTCCTCTCTGCCAGGGGAGATTCTATGCCTCTTGCTGCCTGAGGCAGCTCCTGCGATGTTGCATCTCCTCACTCCCCAGCGCTTACCTTTTTTGTGCAGGAACGGGTCAAGATGGGACTGTATCTCTAGTGCAGAGAGCACAATTGCACTCTCTGCACTAGAAGTGCCGACTTTCCGGTTAAATGATTGGAAATTTGGAACTTAAATTTACCTGGAATGGCTGCTGCTGCCTGAGGCGAATTTCTCAACTTGATTCATGGGAGCAGCGCCCCTGCTTTCTGTCCTACCCTAAACTTGATCTGGGGGAGAGTCAGTTTGCTAGTTCTTACTGAAATAGTCATGATTTTGTGTCAAAGGTGCTATCTTCAATAATGTCATACGAATGTTTTCAACTTTTATTACTTTCACTTTTTTAGAGCAATTTCCCATAACATGTTTTGTGCAGGTGCACCCACAAGTTCCCAGGATTTGGGCCATCAACAGGTCTGGATTTGTGGAAAGGCTAGAAAGGTACAGGCCTAGTGCGGCAGAATTTAAGAGCTGGCATTGAATTGCAACAGGTTTGGAAGCACTGAGGGCATGTAGGTGATTTGCTAGCTCTTTAAATCTCCCACTTGTCAATCACTGTGGTCCGGACCAAACGAACTAAGACTTGTACATGAATGTGCACACATATGAAGCAGAGGCGGGAAGGGCGAAAGGGGGGTGACTTGTGGTCCCGGCCTAGGGGTGCCCTATGTTAAAAATCTGGGCCTGGTCTTTAATATATATTAATGAATGTCTACTGATAAGTTATGTGTATTGTGCCAGGTTTTACTGTGCAATGCCAGCAGGTCTATGCAATGAGCATGATCCTTCCTTTGAAATGGCAATATATAATACAATAAAATATATGTTTATATATATATATATATATATATATATATATATATATATACATATATATATATATATAATTAAATATATGTACATTGATGATGGAAGTGCTTAGTCATAATGCAGAGCATCCAAAAACATATTTTTTTTTGTCCTTTAGTGATGCAGAACAGTGGCTTTCAGGCTTTTTGATTTCAGGCCCCTGTTTTGAATCCAGCATGGCAAGTTTGTAATACTATACATGAGAGCATGGGTTTATTAGTTCAAGAGTTTCTATGACAGCGAATGTCAACCTAAAGTGTTCACCTCTAGTGTTCACACACATTAAGTGGCATTCAGTGTGGGTTTCTGTGAGATCAAACAAACATTCTCCTCGAGGCTTTTTCTTAGTACCTTTAAGACTTGATCTGAAGATGGACTGCTGGAGAGGTGTGGGTGCCACTAAGGGTCTACTTGTAGGGAATTTACTATACGATAAAAAATATATTAGTCGTAATGTATTCTCTGCTGTTAAATATTGCAGAGAATAGTGTTCCATCTATTGGAAAATATAAGAATAATAAACGACACCCAGGAATTCATGAACCTTTAAACTAAAGCAGAATTTTTCAGACTCTTCTGATTCAACCACCCTCTTTGGAGGTCCAACCTTTATTCAGGGCCTCCCTTGGCTCATAATAAAGCTACGGAATTGTGAACAAATTGCTGGCTCACCAGTTCTGCCATAGTTCCATGAATATTGAAGGGACAAAAATAAGGGGGTGATGTAGTATATGGCGTAAACGAGTACTGGATGGTAGTAATCCATAGCTGCAGGAAGAATTTATTGGTTTTTGAAAACCTGCTAACCTTGGGCATTCATTGCACCTGTAGTATATTATGCTGTAAGTGTTCAGCCATAAGGATGCACCTTCAGGAATATCTAGAGAGAAAATACCCATACTAATAAAACCTCAACCTAACTGGAGTTCAGCTATGTACATTACTAGCAAAAGTAGTGCCCATTGGTGCAAAGATAGTGCAATCATGGATATTGTCACATTAAATATATAAATGAATACCCTGGGTGGCTCCATGATTAACCAATGAGATCTACCTGTGTTAGTTATTTTTTTTTTTTTTTGAAAATATTTGATTTGATTTTCATGATAAACAAATAATTTCAGTATGACAGCAAATTTTATGCAGATGAAAGACAAGTTATAATCGATACAATGGCATAAAATTATTAAAAACTAAATACCATTTAATGAGACTGACAACAACTAACTAAAATTAACTAAGCCAGTGGATGTAAACATATTGAAAGAAATAAAGAAAAATGTCCATTCATTGACTGGAATGTCTGAAAGCACATCTTATAAATTGAGAAACCGTCCTATTTGATCACCTATATTAGAATGACAAGCTTCAAAAACGGGAGACCAAATCAGTTTAAAAGAGTCAATGGAATTATTTCCTTTGGTTTTGGTTAATAAGGCTTCTTGCCAACTAAGCTGGTTCATAAAAGAAATAACGTCTGTTAACGAAGGGGGTTCTTTTAGTAACCAAGAATTAAATAAAGCTTTCTTGGAAGCTGCTAGAAAAAAAACTGTCAATAATTTATTTTCAGGGGAAATAAAATTTGTGTTGGGAACTGAAGGAAACACTACATTATCTAGATGCAAAAAAGCAAAGCACGGAGACAATTTCATCCTTATCTTCAATTGATAATTCAATTTCCCTCCAATATATATCAATCTTTGGGCAAGACCATAAATAATGAAAAAGTGACACATTAGTCTCATCACATTTAGGACAGTATGAAATAGGGCCATTAGAGGAAGTTTTTGAAAATGTGTTAGTTATTAGCAGGGAAGCCACGCACGTTTAACCATATAGACATGATTTTTTTCCCCATCATCTTAGAAATTAAATCTGTTTTGTATTATGCAGTGTTACCTTTATGCTTAAAGGAGAAGGAAAATTATAACCACTGGCGGTGCCAAATGGTAGAACATTAGCACCACTCCACCTTGTGTAAAATAATATCCAGTAATAAAACATTGTACAGAGAAGTTTAAAATTCTAAACATTTTACATCAGTTTTTACAGGGCTGCCATCGTGTGGGGCCGGCGGACTAACCAAAAGCAACAAACGTGATGGTGATTTCTGCTAAGGGTGTAGAGCAGTGATCCCCAAACAGTAGCTCGTGAGCAACATGTTGCTCTCCAACCACTTGGATGTTGCTCTCAATGTCCTCAAAGCAGGTGCTTATTTTTGAATTCCAGGCTTGGAAGCAATTTTCAATTGCATAAATACTATGTATTGTGCCAAGCAGAGCCTCCTGTAGGCTGCCAGTCCACATAGGGGCTACCAAATAGCCAATCACAGCCCATATTTAGCACCCCAAAGGGACTTTTTCATGCTTGTGTTGCTTCCGAACTTTTTTTACATTTGAATGTGGCTCACGGGTAAAAAACGGTTGGGGGCCTCTGGTGTAGGGTTTGTGTGGAATGGGCAGACTGTGGGCATGGCCAGACAGTAGGGTTGCCACCTGGCTGGTATTTTACCGGCCTGGCCGGTAAAAATGATGGTTTATCCCAATGTTATTAATAGGGAAAAAAAATAAATATATAGGAAGGCCGGTATTCTTTTCCAGAAAAGGTGGCAGACAGACATATAGGACCATATGGTAACCCTGATATTTTATGGCAGAAATTCTTTTGCCTTCTCAGAGTCACACCAGCAGGGCAGTATCTATTGATCCATCCGAGGGTCTGTGCCTACAGCAGTTAAGCTTTTTTTTTGTTTAAAGGAACAGTATCAGCAAAAAATTAAAGTGATTTAAAGGAATGCCAATATAATGTACTGTGTGTTTGCTGGTGTGTTTGCTTCTGAAACAGAGCTAACATTTTATATATATACAAGCTTCATGTTTAGGACATTCGAGGATCTGTTTTGTTTTTATTTTGCTTCCTTGGACATGTGTAATAATAAGTGGCCACTTCAAGCATTTGCACCAACATCACTAATAGAGTTCTCTATATTGTGAAAGAAAAGGGGTATTTATAAGCTAACAAGCTAATGCTCAGGACCAGGAGCAGTAATGCAGCTACCAAGGTTAATGGGACGTTATATTGACCAGTTATGGATTTTGAAAACAACAACATTATATAGCTATACTCACAGAGTAAAAGAGGGACATTATTAGTTCTGAGAGACCAAATTGTTAATGGAGAACTAAACCCTAAGAATAAACGTGGCTAAAAATGCCATATTTTATATAGTGAACTTATTGCACCAGCCTAAAGTTTCAGCTTGTCAATAGCAGCAATGATCCAGGACTTCAAACTTGTCACAGGGGGTCACCATCTTGGAAAGTGTCTCAGTGGGCTCTGAGCAGCTGTTGAGAAGCTAAGAAAAGAAGATGGGGAGCTACTGGGGCATCTTTGGAGATATAGATCTTTACTGCTAAAGGGCTGTGGCTGCCTTGGGCTGGTACAGAAGCCTAAAACATAATGTACAACATTTCTAGCTACTTCTTTAGTTATACTTTAGTTCTCCTAACAGGATATCATAACTCCCAACACTTTGGAAATAGAAAGAGGGACAAAAAAAGAATTGCTGTGAGCAGCACTGCAATGTTTTTAACTACGCAGGTTTAACAGGCAGGTTATGAAAGTTTGAACACATTTCTGTGTTTTTTATGTGTTATTACAGTTTTGCTAATGAAGGTGAATTGCCCTTTATACTGCAGGTCACAGTTTCCCCAAGAGACCTGCTTATCTTAAATTCTTACAATTGTTTCTTTGCTTATCTTAAATTTTATCTTAAAATGTATCTAAGTGCACCTGCCATTTATTCTGGGCTCTCTGCCTAAACCTTGTATCTTTTTCTGGATGTTCAGTGAAGGAGATCAAAGAGAAAGTCAGGACATTTCAGTAACAAAATCCGGGACTGTGGGTTGAGTGGTCAAAATCGGAAAAAGGGACAGTTGGGGGGTATGGAATATATTTTCCCAATAATTGGGCCTAAGGCAGGATGGGCAACCTAATTCACTCCAAATGTTGTTCGGCCACAGTCAGCCCAAGCTTAGGGTGTCTGGGGCCCCCAAGCAACTTCAAGGGCCCTGTGCCACCTCCACCCAGTGGACTTTCTGGCTGGGCCCACCAGGTTTTTTCTCGGTGTCCTGCCAGCCCAGTCCAACTCAGGCCACAATACCCTGCCCCTGTACAAATGAAATAATTTGCTAGTGACTAACATAAAGGGCATGCAGTAATGGATGTGTATACATAATAAGGAACAAATAGCTACAAATCAAAGTGTTGAGACAATAGAATAATATCAAGGGTTGAATAAAGGTGGCTTGGTGATTACTACGCCTGCCATAGTGAATATAATTGTGACCTTAAATTGTAAGCTCCAGTGGGGCAGGGACTGATGTGAATGATATATAGGGGCCGATTCACTATGGGTCGAATATCGAGGTTTAATTAACCCTCGATATTCGACTAGGAACTAAAATCCTTCGACTATCGAAGTCGAAGGATTTAGCGCAGATAGTATGATCAAACGATCGAAGGATTATTCCTTCTATCGAACGATTAAATCCTTCGAATCGAACGATTCGAAGGATTTAAATCGAACGATTCGAAGGTTTTAAATCCAACGATCGAAGGAATATCCTTCGATCAAAAAAAGTTAGGCAAGCCTATGGGGACCTTCCCCATAGGCTAACATTGACTTCGGTAGCTTTTAGATGCCGAACTAGGGGGTCGTAGTTTTTTTAAAGAGACAGTACTTCGACTATCGAATGGTCGAATAGTCGTACGATTTTTACTTCGAATCCTTCGATTCGAAGTCGTAGTCAAAGGTCGAAGTAGCCCATTCGATGGTCGAAGTAGCCCAAAAAAAACTTCGAAATTCGAAGTTTTTTTACTTCGAATCCTTCACTCGAAGTTAGTGAATCGGCCCCATAATGTCTGTAAATATTTCAGATCTAAAATAATAAATAACAATATGTAATTTGCAGTGTGTGTTCCTCTTTGGAGTAAAAGGGTTTATAGGATAGTAAACAGAAACAGCTGGTGTTGATGAAGGTTTTATGGGGCTGTGGATTTGGTAAAATCCTTCGTTCAATCTGGATACAAATGGCAACATGCCAAGAGGGGCCAGGAATGAACTCTCTAGTGAGACTGTGTTAATGGCAGAGGTCCCTGGAACCATTTGAAAAGGTTAACAGCCTGTTTTGGTTTTTTTTTCGCTGAAAACCGGATCAATTCAAATTATCAGGTTGTGGAACTTGAACTCACACATTTGGGGTTTTGCCATTCAAGTTTTTCCTTAAAAAAGATACCAATCGAATTTCGAAGGTCATTCGAGGTAAAAAAAACAAAAACTCTAATTTATCAAGGTCCGAATTTATCTCAATATCGGCTGCTACAAACTCCGATCTAACCCGCTTGGGTTTTTAACGCTTATTTATTATTACATTTTCCCGAAAATTACCTTTGCGGGAAAAGCTGCGATTTTCATGATTTTTTCGTGAATTTTCACCCGAAAGATCCGAAAACATTGTAAAATTGCCCGAAACCCCCGACACAACCAAAAATAAATGGGGCTGTTCCCATTGACTTTAATGCAACCTTCACAGGTTTGAGATACCATGTTTTTATAGTTGGGCTTTTTAGCCCTCGGTGTTTAATAAATTCTGAAAAATTCGTGATTTTTTTAAAAGCCTATTATAACAAAAAAAATCACGAATTTTTCGGATTTCGGGGAATTTCGGGTATTCGGACCTTAGTAAATAACCCACTAACACTCAACCTTTGATAAATAAAGGTTTGAAACATCTAAAAATATATATTTTAAGGGCCTGATTCACTAAGGGTCGAATATCGAGGGTTAATTAACCCTCGATATTCGACTGGGAATTGAAATCCTTCGACTTCGAATATTGAAGTCGAAGGATTTAGCGCAGATTAAGTGCAGAAGGATTTAGCGCAGATAGTACGATCGAACGATCGAAGGATTATTCCTTTGGCGAACTAGGGGGTCGAAGTTTTTTTTAAAGAGACAGTACTTCGACTATCGAATGGTCGAATAGTCGAACGATTTTTACTTCGAATCCTTCGATTCGAAGTCGTAGTCGAAGGTCGAAGTAGCCCATTCGATAGTCGAAGAAGCCCAAAAAAAACTTTGAAATTCGAAGTTTTTTTACTTCGAATCCTTCACTCGAAGTTAGTGAATCGGCCCCTAAGTGTTTTTTTCCCCCTAGAAAAAATATTTATTAATGTTGATGTTTTCTGTTCAACTAGCAACATCTTTTTTTCTCTGGATTTGCACAGATCTCCTCTGGGCGCATGATTTAGAATTAGTGATAAACATGTTGGATGGACGTCACCAGAATAACAGGGAGCCGATGTCTATCTCACACAGGCCTAGGGTGAGTATTAAATGTCACAGCAGCATGATCTGCTTGGCAACCTCGGGCTTGGTGAGGATTAGAAGCGGAAGGGGATTTAGCATTTCCAGTGATTGGATCACACACCCAGAGAGGGAAGGAAATATAGTATCAACTTCTGTCGTTGGGATTAGGGAATCAATCTCCTGTACGGGAATATTACACCAGCAGTCAGTGCATTAAAACTGCTTCTGTCTGGGCTGAACCATTAACCCCCCATTTACGTTGAACTAAAAGGCCGGGCCTGGAGATGTCACCTCTGAAACAGCGCAGTGGTTTCTCCATAAATTTAGACAAAATAAAACTTTATCGTCATTAGTGAAGGTGTTAGGATTGTACTAACCCATGATAATCCATCTAAGATTATCCTAGTTGCTATGAACAACCCTAACGAGAGGAATAAACTTCAACCGTGTTGTTTAATTCGGGTTGGTGTTTTTCATTAACAGGCAAAAATCATTCTGGACCCTTTCCTAATGCAGTGAAAATAAATACAGACCCTTGTTTATCCTTTAACATATTTTTCTATACATTATAGAAAATGTATGTTTAATCGAGTTTCCCCAAAATCCGGGATTTGTCTTGGGATACGTTCACCAAGAAGAATATTGAAGAATATATACAGGTATGGCATCTGTTATGCAGAGACCTGGGATTTTCCAGATAAAGGGTCTTTCTGTGATTTGGTCTTATAAAAAAATCTTTTAAACATTAAATAAACCCAGCAGGATTGTTTTGCTTCCAATAAGGATTCATTAAATCTTCGTCAGGATCACGTACAAGGCACTGTTATATTATTACAGAAAAAAGGGAAATTATTTTTAACATTTTCCTGTAATTCAGAGCTTTCTGGATATCAGAATATTGGTATACTGTATATAATTTTTTCCAAGGTGCCCAGTACCAATGAAAAGATTGGGATTTCTTAGGGGGTTATTTATCAAAATCCGATTTTTAAAAATATTTATTATTTAAAAACCATGATTTCATCGGATCGGGGGCAAACTCGATAAAATCTATTTTTTCTGAGTTTTTTCCCGAATCATAAGATTTTTTTCTGGCTTTTTTACCCCGAAAAGCCAGAATTTTTTTTATATTTTCAGGCTAATTCCAGCGCAGACCACAGAAACTTCCAAATAGGGTAGGGACCTCTCCCATTGACTTATATACAACCTCGGCCGGTATGAGATGATGGATTTTCAGATTCTGACTTTTTTCCATCCTCGGGGTATAATAAATCTCAAAAGATTTAAGATTTTATTTCCTCTAAAAATTCATATTTTATAGTAAAAAAATAGAATTTTTTCAAGTTTTTGGCATTTATTTCCTCAAAAAATTCATATTTCATAGTAAAAAAAAAAATAGAATTTTTTCGAGTTCTTGGCATTCAGACTTTAATAAATAACCCCCTAAATGTGATTTTGCACCGAGTAGTTTTCTGTGAAATTTTATAACACACATTTAAAAAAAAGCAGGGGATTAAAGGAACAGTAACATCCATTTTTTTGTGTAATTGTTCCTTTTAGAGATGCAGATGCCACCGGTGCAGAGGTATCTCCTGATGCTTCTCTGCACAGTTTTTGATTTGCTCTTGTCAAACTACTTTTATAACTGAGCAGAGAAGCATCAGGAGACACTTAGTGGCACATTTACTTAGCTAGAGTGAAAGATTAGAATAAAAAATACTTCGAATTTCAAAGTATTTTTTTGGCTACTTCAACCATTGAATTGGCTAATTCGACCTTCAACTTCCACTTTGAATCGAACGATTCCAACTAAAAATCGTTTGCCTATTCGACCATTCGATAGTCGAAGTACTGTCTCTTTAAAAAAAACTTCGACCACCTACTTCGCCACCTAAAACCTACCGAGGTACAGGTCCCCATAGGCTTTCTAACCAATTTCTGATCGAAGGAAAATCGTTCGATCGATGGATTAAAATCCTTTGAATCGTTCGAACGAACGAATTGCGCTAAATCCTTCGACTTCGATATTCAAAGTCAAAGGATTTAACTTTGAGGGTTGAATATCGAGGGTTAATTAACCCTCGATATTCGACCATTAGTAAATGTGCCCCTTAAAGTATAAGTAAATTAATCGTTTGCCTTTCTATCAAGCTTGGTCCTGGACCAAACTGAAGGGTCATTCCTGATATACATTCCATGTCAAAACTGCTAATAACATGAATAGTGATGGGCGTGAATCCGTGGTGAATTTCCATGTTTCGCCGCAGGGGAATAATTTTGCGAATTTACCGCAAAAATTCACTGGCGAAGTCGGAAAAATCTTTGACACCGGTGATGGTTTCAAAGCCGTCATCAAAGTTCTTTTGCCGCCGGCGCCAATTTAGTTGCTGGCGATGATTAAAGGATGCCCATTGATTTTAATGGGCGTCCAATGTCAAGTTTCGAGAACTTTTCACCCGTTTCACAAATTCCACGGGAAATTCGCGAATTTCGTGGCGAAGCGAAATGGGACAAATTCGCCCATCACTAAACATGAAATTTAAAAAAAATTAAATACAGCAAATTGCAAAAGTGCTCAAAAAAGCACTCAGCATATTGGTGGGTATACAGTATGTCCCATTTAAATCCATGTGACTCGTCAATGTATTCAAAGTTGATTTTTCCCCCAAACAATGTAACTTTTGGTCATGTGTTTGTTTTTATTTTGGATTTAGCACATCTCTACTTTCCTTGTATTCTTGGCAGGCTCAAGTGACACAATGTGAGATAAATAATAAGAGAACTGCAGGTTATTAGGTATTTATTCAACATAATTCTTTGGGAATCCAATTCCAGGAGGAGGTCAATTTAGAACAGCAATAGCTTTATCTCTCTCATTATGATTGGAATTTGCACAGGATTAGAGAGGTGTTTGAAGGCACAATCCTTGTTTAAAGCAGAGAAACGTGTTCTAGTTTTGCTTTAAGCAGATAAACGAGTGGAGACAAGTTGTGCCAAGTTGAGTGGAACTCTCAGAGGCCCATAGTGAGAACGTTGATGCCCATGTGCTTGGGAGGGGTTACAAAGCAATTTCAAAGGATTTTCCAGTCACAGTAAAGCTCATTATACATAAACAGAAAGAATTTCAGATCACTGGCAGTCTACAAAGGGCGACCATCCCACCAAACTCAGGCCACGTGCAGAAAGAAAGAGGCTAAAGGAAGTATTTGGGAATTCAGAATAAAGAACTTGTGTGGCCATTCAACTATGAAACAGACAATATTTTCAGGCCACCTAAGCAAATGCTGAAACGGAATAATAAAGCTCAACTTTGCAATAGAGCAATATTCCAAAACATTCCTGGGAATGCATGGAAAATGGTTCTATGAGAAAGAAACATAGCATCTGTGATATTGAATGCTTTTTTAATGGAGCTGAGAGGTTGTTAATTAATCATTTACTTTTTAAACTGGTCTGATAAATAGAGTCCGATAACTAGAATGGGTTTTGCTTGCAGGAGTTAAAAACAATGAGCTTCAAAAGAGCTTCTTAATTCTAATTGACCTCCTGTTCTTGACTCTGCAGTTTGCTGCCTGTCTTGATCTAAGCCTATTGCACCATTTCTAATTCTGTGCTACCTGCCGCAACTTGCACCTTGTAAGGCACAATGAGGCAATTTAAGGATTAAAATGTCAAAATGTTATATGGGAGGAGTTTGCTCCTCTTTTAACCGTTTGTGGGGGTAGGCTGCAATTAGCATCTGAGGAAGTAGTAGGTAGCCGTGAAACGCGTTAAGCGTGCAGCCCATGGGACGATAGAGACATGCAATATTTTTAATGATGATGAAATAAACTTCACTTTTTAAAAGGACTTTGAATCTTCGATCTCTCTGGTGCTCCATCTTTTGATTATTGTACCAACTCACACCTTGTCTCTGCTTACTCCTTGTATGTAGGTATTTAATTCTTTATACAGCGCCACAATTGTACGCAGTGCTTTACAAGGCGTGAGCACAAACAGGGTATAGTAATAATTAGGTTATGCAGAAAAAATAGATGAATCAATGCTTAAGAGCTAACAGCCTTCAATACACAGTTTGGATGATGTCTCTGCCCTAAGGAGCTTACAATTTATTACAAGGAGAACAAAACAGAAACAAAAAGGTGCTACAAAGACTAGCGAAGTGTTTCACATAGTAGGTGGTTATTAAGGAGCTTAGAGAAAAGTGTTAGTGCGGGGCTTTCCTGATGCAGGATTGTAAAGCATTCAGTAGGTGGGTGCAATCAGTGAAAAAGGTTTTATGCACAACTCAGCTGTTTTGGTGAACTGTACTGTCAGGCCCAGGAGGGAATGTATGGGGTGATGTGATCTGATATATAAAGAGGAGCAGAAGAATCAAGGGCTTGGAAAAACAGGATAATATATTTCTATTTTATGCACCACTGGACCAGAAGCCAAATTTTAGGAGTGAGGAGGAGCGGAGCAATTTAGATGGAGGTGAGATCATGTGGGGGGAGGGAGCAGCAGTGAGGACCAAATGCAATGGGCAGATACATGATTTACAGAGACCAGCTAGTAATATGTTACAGTAATCTAACCTGGAGAGTATGAGAGCTTGGACCAGTGTTTTGGTAGTGGAGGGGCAGAGGAAGGGGTGTATCTTTGTAATATTTCCTAGAAAGAAGCAGCATTCTATTGAGGGATGTGATGTGGGCTGAGAATTTGAGAGATGGGTCTAAAGTGATACCCAAATACCTGCCTTGGAAGACTGGATGTAGGGTGACATTTTTAACTGTTAAACAGAGGAAGGGACCTGGTTTTAGTGAGAAGATAAGCAGTTTAGTCTTGGAGATGTTAAGCTTAAGGTGGCGAGCAGTCATCCAGCAGTAAGGCATTGTGTGATTTTTGCCTGAACAGCAGGGTTGAAATCAGGGCAGAAAAGGAAGATCTGCGTGTCCTCTGCTTAAAGGTGACAGGAGAACCCAAAGGATGTGATGAGGTCACCAAGAGAGAGAGAATGTAAAGTGAGAAGAGAAGAAGCCATAGGACAGACCCTTGTGACACCTCAACAGAGGGGCATATGTATCAAAGAGTGAAGTCACTTTCCACCAGTGTCTGCTAGTTTACATTCATTTCTATGGTATTTTGTAAGGCATATTTATCAATGGGTGAACTTTCACACATTAATAAATCCTCTTTTAAAAATCCCATAGAAATGAATGGAGAGGAGTGGAATTTTGCTCTAGTGTACTGTGGCAATTTCTAACTTCACTCTGACAAATATACCCCACTGAGATCAACAGGTGGAGAGGTGCTGAACATGCGCATGGAGAGATAGGATGCCAACCATGATAAAGCAGAACCCCTGATACCAAGCACTGGAGATGATTTAAAAGAATAAAATGGTCGACTGTATTGAATTCTGCAGAGATATCCCAGATGATAAGTATGGAAAAGTGTCCCTGGTTCTTAGCAGCATGGATATTGTCGATGACATTTGTTAGAGCCGTTTTAGTAGAGTGATCTGAATGGAAACCCAACTGAAAGGGGTCAAGAAGATGGTTAGTATGAAAGTTTAGTAGCTGGGTGGAAACAATCCGCTTAAGAAGTTTAGAGGGAAAAGGCAGGAGTGAGTTTGGCCTATAGTTATCAAGAAAAGTTGGATCAGAGGAAGGCTTCTTGAGTATAGGTGCGACAAATGCATGTTTGAAGGTGGATGAAAATATACTAGTTAAGATGGACGAGTTAAAAATATGTTAGTTCAAAAGCAACAGTACAAACTTACACTTGAGTCAATTTAAATATGGCGGCTACATAAAGGTCATATATATGCATTTATTAGTGATGTTGGTGAAACTGCTGGAAGTGGCCACTTATTATTAAAAATGTCCAAGTAAGCAAAATAAAGACAAAATTGTCCTAGACATGCGCCTACCGTAAAACAAATGTTAGATGAGATTCAAATGGTTCAAAAAGTGTAAATAACATATTTAACAGTAAAAACTTGTAAACATAATCCCACATTAATACAGTATATGAAAAAAACTCCAGTGTTTTGTATTTTTTAATGACTTTTTTGGAGTATAGGATATAAAGTCACTGACATTATAATGTTGAGGATGTAGCTTCATCCTATCAATCTGCCAGCCAGAACCTGGTGAAATAGACTTTGTTGAAAAGGATAACATATAGAAAAGTTCATGCTTTGATAAATTTGCGGATTAATGATTATTCGCTTGGGCGAAAATCCGCCGGGCGAAAATCCGCCTGGCAAAACTTCTCTTGAGCTGAGCTTTTTTGCTAGCGCATTGTCTTACTTGCCTTTCAGTAAATAGGCGATGTAGTTGTGCATTGTCATTTTGGCAAACACAATTTGCCTTTTAATAAATGTGCCCCCTAGAATGAGCTCTTCTATCATTAGCTAGCCCTGAAGGAGTCAGTCTCCGAAAAATGGTCTGGACACATTGGTATTGGTCGTGCCTCAGGATGTTCCTAGGTCAAAGACAAAGTGCACAGCTCCTGTACTTCCCACAGGGGAATTATACTATAAGCCAACCTACTTGCTAAACTGTAACATTCATAATAATATTCATATCCAAAAAATAATTGTTTTTTTTCCACCTCCTTACAAACCCATTAAATAATAACTGTATAGCATCTTATAGCAGCCCCTCTGGCATTTGCCAAAATTCACAGATTGGCAGTACAGACCTACATAAAGCTATATCTTTGTACAGGGTCTGTCCATAGTCAATAAATCTGCCTGCAGTTTGGCAAAAAACTAAAGTACATCGAGCATGGGGAGACCATACAAAGACATAAGGGATCATGTAACAAGGCCCAGGCAAATGTGCTCGAGTACTAAGAGGTACAAAATCCAACAGATGGGCATGCATCTTGTATTCTGTTAGATTTTTCTTTAAAATAATCGAACACAGATTTCCAGGTAGGGCCAAGTACAGTAACCGGCACAGATTTGTGCATTACTCTGAAAAAGTAATTGAAATACAAGAGAACGCTTAAATATGTCTCCTGTAAATCAGGCACCTTCGGGTTCCATTTAAAATAAACCCTTACACAGTGACAAGCACTGTATTCATTCAAGGGGAGCTCAGGTGCTCAGACAAACACATCATTACTGTAGAATGTTTGCACCTATACAAGCTGTGATTATACGACAGCCTTATATAGACCAGGCACCTCTGAGTCACTGGCACATTTATTTCTATCATGTATGTGTTAGTCGGGGGAATCAGCACTGTTAGATCCTGTATTATAACAAGCACTGGCTGGATCCCCTGGGTTAATAGCAGGATTCCCACATGGGCTCCTTCAGTTCATTCCCATGGATAAAAATCACACGCAGCAAAAGCACATTCTCTATTGCAGGGGTCCCCAAACTTTTTTACCCGGGAGCCACATTCAAATGTCAAAAGAGTTGGGGAGCAACACAAGCATGAAAAATCACTTTGGGGTGCCAAATAAGGGCTATATTTGGTTATTTGGTAGCTCCTATGTGGACTTGCAACTTCCAGGAGGCTCTACTTGGCACTATACTTAATTTTTATGCAATTAAAACTTGCTTCCAGGTCTGGAATTCAAAAATAAGCACCTGCTTTGAGGACACTGAGAGCAACATTCAAGGGGTTGGAGAGCAACATGTTGCTCACGAGCTACTGGTTGGGGATCACTGCTCTATTGCAAGCAATGCACAGTCATGGCAATAATGGAAATATCCAAGTGCAATTTTCTAATTAAAAATCTGTTTTCTTGTATTTGGCTAGGCAGTAGCCTAGTTTTTGGTATAATGTGCCTCTCTTTCTCTCTGTTTATATAAAAAGTTCTGCTCAAGGACCAATATTTACCTGAAACTTTCATGGAAGAAATGTGCCATATACAGTATGCTGCACTGAATAGTATATTTAAACAATACCTTCCAGTGGCCAAACTGTCCATCTTATCATGGGATTCATTTGGACTTTTTTTGAAACGTCTACCCAAAAAATAACCCTTTATCTAATACTATAAAACATAGCCACTTTCCAATGTGCACTGATTCCCAATTTTCTCTGGTTTGTAAAGGGGTTGTTCGCTTTCCAAACACTTTTTTTCAGATTGTTCACCAGAAACAAAGACTTTTTTCAATTGCTTTCCATCTTTTATTTTTTACCGTTCTCCCAAAATTTAAGTTAAATGTTCCTGTCTCTGGTGTATCAATTTAGTCACAGAGTCAGCGACCCCCCCCCCCTACTCCCAGAGCTGCTTGAGAAGGTGAAAAATTAAACTTCAATATTAGAAAAACAGTCACACATAGAAAATAGATAGTAACTGAAAAAAGTCTTGGTTTCGGATAGTTCACCAGAAATAAACTGATTTGAAAAAAAAGTGTTTGAAGGTGACTCAGACTGTTGATACAATTTAAGACAAGGCAGTTGATTGACAGACCTATCTTTGATGGGGAACTAAAACAGTTGCAACAATGTTTAAAAAGTAACAACCAGAAGTTAAGCAAATGCTGCTTTCAATAGCAATTGTGTTTACAAATAATTTTAAAAGCACTGAATTTTTTTAAATACATATATGTAAGAATGTTGCTTAGAATTATAATTTCTTTTATTTAAATTTTAGATGTCCTTTAAGTCAAGCAGCACCTTTGTTAAGCACAACCAGGGAACTGAATACATCTGCACCAACCAGGGAACTGAATACATCTGCACCAACCAGGGAACTGAATACATCTGCATATAACAGAGAATGCAGTGGCTCCTCAAGATTTTGTTTTTCAAATTAAGATGTTATAGTGCTGTTGATGCAGATTGTGATTGCACTGGCATTAGAAAGAAAGACATTTTGGGAGGGCATTTATGAATGCAATAAAGTGATTTTATTTGCACAAAAGTAAGGTATCAAGGCTTGATAAAGAGCCCAGAAACATTGCCATGAATTGATGTCTATCTTTTGAGCCAATAAAATCACGTTTTGCATTCCCAAAAACAGATCCGTATGCTACAGCAGTTTTGGACTTTACTATGGCTTGTTCTTACCCTGAGTAGTGTTATAGACTGTTTAGCCCCTGACACCTGAATAGGTACACAGGTAGAGCACTCTAATATTATTTTGGGAGGCCCAGGCTTCGGAACTGCCATGGAAAGGGAGCACAGGCACATGTCTAGGTTTCTGATCTGCATTGGAACAAGTGGTTTAACAGCTTCACTGCCACCAGCACCTGACAGTATTACAAACAGTATTTAACTATACAACTGAATTTACAACAAATTGGTATACAAGGTATTAAATAGCTATTACATTTTGAGTTTTTTACTCAAAAAATTTTAGTGGAAAAAACTCCGAATTTTTCGAGATTTAGGGGCCCATTCACCAAGCTCGGGTGAATGAATAGAGGGAAAAAAGCTCGAATTTCGAGTAGTTTTTTTGTGCTCCTCGACTATCGAATTGGCATAAATTCACCTGAGTAGAATGATTCGAATAGATCGAGCGCAAAAACGCTGCGACTATTCGCCCATTCGATAGTCGAAGTACTGGATCGAGCGCAAAAACGCTGCGACTATTCGCCCATTCGATAGTCGAAGTACTGTCTCTTTTAAAAATACTTTGCCTACTTCGCCACCTAAAACCTACCGAATTGCTTTAAAAGCCTATGGGAAAGTCCCATAGGCTTGTTTTCCAAGTTTTTGATCGAATAAAAAGGCATTCGATCGAATGAAAATCCTTTGAGCGAATATTCGATCGTGCACCTATTTGCCTGGCGAATATTCGCCCATTCGACTATTCGCCAGCGCGTAAATTCGCCCGAATTGCCTATTCGATTCTATTCCCCAGTCGAATTTCGAGGGATTTAACCCATTGAAATTCGACCCTTGATACATCTGCCCCTTATTATAACCGAGGATGCAAAAAAGTCAGATTCAGAAAATACTCTATCTTCAACCTGTCAAGGTCCTGTAGAAATGGCAGAGGTCCTATTAGCAATTTGAAGATATTATTATCTGCGCTGGGTTTCGTACAATAATCCAAACATTTCAGGCGTTTCCGCAGATTTCACAAAGAATTTGGACTTTTTGGGCGTCAGATCCAAAAAATGTTGATTTTTCGCACGACAATCCAAAAAAACATGTGCAATCCGAAAAAAGTTGCGTTCTGTTTTTTTTTCGTAGTTTTATTGATAAATAAGGGTAAATTGTGGATTCTAGTTGGGTCGGACTTTTTTTTATTTCAAAAATCAGAAAAATTCAGTTTATTTTCACCATAATTGTGTTAGTTGCTTAAAATTTATAGGTCTTAAAGATGGGTCTGGCTTTGCAAAGGGTCCTTGTAAGGCATTCACTGTATATAAGGCCCTCTGGCATTCTAATGAGCTGCTGTAAGGAGGGTATGCATCACAAATATGACATTATACCAATAACATAGTTTAAAAAGCATATATAGTATTTATAGTCTATATAGTTATATGTTTATATATATATATATAGATTTAACATGTTGAGCCTGCACCCCCTACTGACCTGCACCTAGTGAATTAAATTATATCTATAGATATCCTGAAACTATAACAGCACCTTTTGTACAAAAAATACAAAACAAGTTGTGGCACTTTATGGCCACCTACAATGGCGCTGGATTTTTTGGTAAAAAAAAAAAAATTGGCGCTGTGCCTCTATTTCTTTTTTGTGCTTTAAGAATTGCACTTCAGTTTGTTAAGGAACCTTTATGTCTGATGTTCACTATGTAACTATCATTAGGATGTTATTTTGCTGAGGAAAAAACAAATTGCGTTCTTTCGTATGGGGAAAAAGTGCAAATCTGGCAAATGTGGTGCAAGAGGGGAAAAGCCCAATGCTTTTCTTCTTTTTTTTTTGCAGTGCTTATTCTTTTCTATGGGTTCGTGGGTTCCATAAATTCTTTACAATCAGCCATATCTCGAAGGGAAGTGCTGGTCCAGGAATTATTTTATTTCCAAATTGTGGTTATAAGTCTAAGATTGACTGTTACTGGATCAGAGTATATATATATATATATATATATATATATATATATATATATATATATATATATATATATATATATATATATATATATATATATATATATATATATATATATATATATAACAAACAAGGGAAAGTTGTGCTCACCACTAGTTTTTAAAATCATTAGGCGGGGGTGCAATGAGGGTGTGACCACAAAATACATATAGACAAATACAAGATTCCTCTGCACTCAACCCATTATCAATATATTTAAGACAGAGACATTTTGTGCATACTGCTACTGAAAAATGCCTTACCCTTTAAACAAAACAGGGATTGTTTGTCCATATATTGCAATATATTTAAGCTGGCCAACTACGTCAAAGTCATCCCATATCTGGCCAGTCCTATGCTCAATTTTCATCTGATTCATTAAGAATTCTATGGTTTAATTACACATTTTATAAAAGGGACGAATACGTTTTACCTGCAACTTACTAGCTGCTTTCAAAGTAAAACTCCCAAACTTGGCTGCCCTTTTATTAGACACCAGTGGGATCACCTGACTATAGTTGGAGAGGGTGGGAGCTACAACATGGAGCTGGTCACTGCTCTTGTAGAACTATAACAAACAAGGGAAAGTTGTGCTCACTCATAATGGGTTGAGTGCAGAGGAATCTTGTATTTGTCTATATATATATATATATATATATATATATATATATATATATATATATTATATATATATATATATATATAAGATAATCAAAGGACTCACACTCCAATTCCTTTTTCGTGAATAAACGTGTTAATTTTTTTTTTTTTAGTTGCAACTAAAAATAAATTAACACGTTTATTCACGAAAATATCTTATTTTCTTATCTGAAAAATATTGACCCACGCACCCTAAATTGTTTGGAATATCTGGTAAGAGTGCATACACTGGATGGACTTATATATATATATATATATATATATATATATAAAGTTTTTGTGTGTATGCAGATTTGTAGTTACTTCGGGTGCGTTGGTCAATTTTAGGTTATACAGGAAGATAGAAGGACTCGTAAACCATTTTTTCAGTGAAAAAAACAGTGTTATTTTATTATTAATGCATCAAAGAATAAAAATAACACTGTTTTATTCACTGAAAAATGGTGTGCGAGTCCTTCTATCTTCCTATATATATATATATATATATATATATATATATATATATATATATATATATATATATATATATAGTGTATATATATATATATATATATATATATATATATATATATATATATAATCATATAATGGCAGTCGGTTCTGCTCTTCAGAATGGACTGCTGTGACTCTAACATGGTTAAATAGCATTAACATTATGGCACAGGGGGTACATCTGTGCGGTAAGAGTCCCCCCCTATTAGCTTTGGGATTCACTGTCCCCTGTCCTGTGGGGTTCACCCCCGTTGTGTAAAGAGTCGCCTCTCACATGCTATGGGAGTTCCCCATCACTGTGTGAAATATCTTACCCCTAGGCTTAGCATCCATGCACGGACAGCTAAAAAAGATTTGCCCTAGGAAACCTCACACAGGGCACAATTGTAAAAATCGCCTTTTTTCCAAATTAGCTGTGGTTTAATTAGCTCATTTCTCATTTACCAGCTGACTGTGTGTCTGTTAGGCAGGAGGGCAATGAAACGCCTGATTTAGCTTCACTGGTCCCATATGCAGCAGGATAATGAGCAGGCTCTGGGCTACAGAATGAGTGGTGGTCCAGTTTCCAGCACCTTCATTGGATGTCTATGTGTCCCACAGGTTGAATGTGAGTAGCTGGTTAATGTTATACACACAAATGGGGAATATAAACCCAAGAACAAAATGAAAAAGAAATATCTTATTTTATCCAATTACAAATGACCATATTTATCACTTTGCTGAATTTATACATACCCAAACCCTTTGAAGTCGTTCCTTTCTTCCCCGCACATGACATGACTTGAAAGTGAATTTATCTTTGAGGGTGTTTGCGTTACGGATCATTAAAAGCATTCATATTTTACAAGTCTGCCAACATGAAGAGGTTCTTCTTTGAACTGTGACCTGGTAAAGGTTATATAAATCCATAAACACATTTAGAATTTCACTTATTTGCATTTTAATTCACTGCAGTGCATTTATTTTGTCAGTGCACTTACTTAGGCTACAGAAATCCCAGGCACATTCTATTTCAGGATATCCTTGAAAGCGGCAGCCCTTGGGAAATAAAGCAAAAGGGTTAAAGCACTAAAGCAGAACAAAGGCTTATATATATATGTATATATATATATATATATATATTTTGTGGGGAATAGCTCAAAGCAGCCGGTAGGGCTCAGGTAAAACAGTTCTTACAGAGGAGACAGGAGGCTTGGGTTTGCAACAAAAGTGAAACAGGCTCCTGCCTGGGGTTTTATTGTTCAAACCAGACAACTTAAACAGGCACAATTTCCGTGCTAAACAGTCAAACAATAATGTAAACCTCACCGGTTTGCAGTGTTACAGTCCATAGGAAAGTTCCTTGCGGTGGTAACAAACATTTGCCATCTGGAGTTGCAGTCAAACACACAGTTTGTTCACAAAACACTTCACAGCGTGTGTTCAGAGGTTCTCTCTGACTCCCAGTACAACACACCCCCCACTCCCCGCCAGGCTCCCTTAAACAGCCCCACCTGCGGACTAATTGGGCAGCATACTGAACTATCCTTGCTCCAGGGTCCTAACCTGTCTTACCCTGGAGATTTAAAGGAGCCAATACCTCAGGCTGGGTGCTATATACCTCCCATCATATACAGGCAGCCTATTGGGACATAGCTCTTTGTCACATACCTCCCCCCTCTGTTCGAACCCGGGGTTTCGGACACCATTAGCCACCATACAGTGGACCCTTGACAAGGCATCTGCATTACCTTGCAGTTTGCCTGCTCGGTGTTCCACTGTAAAATTGAAATTCTGCAAGGAAAGGAACCAACGTGTGACCCTTGCATTTCTTTCTTTTGCCTGTGACATCCAGGTTAAGGGAGAGTGGTCCGTAATGAGCACAAACTGGCGGCCCAGAAGGTAGTACCGCAAAGCTTCCAGTGCCCATTTAATTGCTAAGCACTCCCGCTCAACAATACTATAATTTTTTTCTGCAGGGGTCAACTTCCTGCTCAAGTAGACCACTGGATGCTCTTCTTCCCCAACTAACTGTGACAATACCGCACCTAATCCAACACCAGAGGCATCAGTTTGCACAACAAATTTCTCTTTGAAGTCTGGTGCGACCAACACTGGATCTTGGCATAAAACCACTTTCAAATCATGGAATGCCTCCTCTGCCTCTGGTCCCCACTTAATCATTGTGGACCCTTTCCCTTTGGTCAGGTCGGTCAAAGGAGCAGCCCTGCTTGCAAAATTTGGAATGAACCTACGATAATAGCCCACCATACCAAGAAAAGTACGAACCTGCTTTTTAGTGAGTGGCTGGGGCCAGTCTTTAATTGCCTCCACCTTGTTCACTTGAGGCTTGATAACACCTCTCCCTATAGTGTACCCCAGATAACGGGCTTCTTCCAAACCTAGGGCACATTTCTTGGGATTTGCCGTCAGGCCTGCTTCTCTAATGGAATTTAGGACGGCCTGTACTCTGGGGAGGTGACTTTGCCAATCCCTGCTAAAAATGACCACGTCATCCAAATAAGCAGAGGCAAAATGTTGATGAGGTCTAAGAATTTGGTCCATCATTCTTTGAAACGTGGCTGGGGCCCCCTGGAGGCCAAATGGCATACGAACATACTGGAAGAGCCCTTGTGGGGTAGAAAGGCTGTTTTCTCCCTAGCTGTTTCTGACATTGGTACCTGCCAATACCCTCTAGTTAGGTCAAGAGTTGTTATGTACCTAGCAGGACCTAGTCGTTCAATCAACTCGTCAACCCTTGGCATAGGGTAAGCATCAAACTTTGAGACTTCATTTACCTTCCTGAAGTCATTGCAAAATCGTATAGACCCATCTGGTTTAGGAACAAGCACAATGGGACTATTCCACTCACTTACAGACTTCTCAATTACCCCCAAATCCAGCATCCTCTGCACTTCCTCGTCGACTGCCTGTCTACGGGCCTCTGGGATCCGATAGGGCTTAAGGCGGACCCGAACCTGAGGATCAGTAATGACATCATGTTTTATCAAATTTGTACAACCTGGTATGTCAGAAAACACCTCAGTGTTTCTTTGCAGAAACTCCCTGACTTCTTGCTTTTGTGGCTCTGACAAGGTTTCAGCTATTTTCACCTTTTGTATACCGTCCTGGGTAGGAGGAAGGGGTTGAATTATAGCCGTGAGGACTTCTCTGTCCTTCCAGGGTTTTATTAAGTTTACGTGGTAAAGCTGTTCTTTCTTCCTTTTATTTGGTTGGTAAACTTTATAGTTCACCTCACCTATTTTCTCGATTATTTCATACGGGCCCTGCCACTTAGCCAGGAACTTGCTCTCAACTGTTGGGACAAGAACCAATACTCGGTCCCCAGGGTTGAAAGTTCGAACCTTAGCTGAACGGTTGTAAACCCGACTCTGGGCCTTCTGTGCTTGCTGCATGTGTTCCCTGACTATGGGCATGACTGCAGCAATTCTATCCTGCATGAGGGTAACATGTTCCACCACACTCTTATGGGGTGTTACCTCTTGCTCCCAGGTCTCTTTTGCTACATCCAAGAGACCCCTGGGATGACGACCATACAATAACTCAAAGGGCGAAAAACCTGTGGATGACTGGGGCACCTCTCTAATGGCGAACATAAGGTATGGCAGGAGACAGTCCCAATCCCTCCCATCCTTATCTACCACCTTCTTTAACATGTTTTTCAGGGTTTTGTTAAAGCGCTCTACCAACCCATCAGTCTGGGGGTGATAAACAGAAGTTCTTAACTGTTTAATTTTCAAGAGCTTACATAGTTCCTTCATAACCCGAGACATAAAGGGTGTACCCTGGTCTGTGAGGACTTCTTTAGGAATGCCAGTGCGGGTAAACATATAGAACAGCTCTTTAGCAATATTTTTTGGAGGCTGTGTTTCTTAAAGGGACTGCCTCAGGATACCGCGTAGCATAATCCATAATTACGAGAATATACTGATGCCCGCGAGCTGACTTAACCAGTGGCCCTACCAAGTCCATTGCAATTCTTTCAAATGGGACCTCAATGATAGGCAATGGCACTAGAGGGCTACGGAAGTGAGGTACCGGGGCAGACAGTTGGCATTCTGGGCAAGAGTCACAATACCCTTCACCTCCGCAAATATACCGGGCCAATAAAACCTTTGTAAAATTCGCTGTTGGGTTTTCTCCTGACGTAGGTGACCACCCAGGGGGTGAGTGTGGGCCAGGTCCAAGACCATTCGCCTATAGGGCTGGGGCACTAACAACTGCTCTACCACCCCCCCTTGGACTTTGTCAACCCGATACAGTAAATCTTGACTGACAGAAAAATGAGGGAATACACTCTCAGCCCCAGGTTCCTGAGGTTCACCATTAATTACCTTAACATTTTCCCAGGCCCTATTCAGGGTAGGGTCCCTCATTTGGGCTGTTCCAAAGTTAACCCGAGAGACCTCCAAGTCTGGCATATCGGATGCTTCGGAGGGCTCCAAGGGCAACTCTGTTTCACCTGCTAGTACCTCTAGGGGAAAATTATCTGCTTCAAGCATGGTCTCCCCTTCAGTTACTACCTCTGAGTTAGGTTTACAAACCCCTGGTGCATCCTTAGGAATCCCTTTCTCAGACCCCTGTGGAGAACCCTCCTTTCGCCAGAGCTTCCAAAAGAGGGGAAAGTCTCGTCCCAAAATTACACTATGCATCAAAACAGAGGAAACACCCACTTCATGACATGCAGTACCAGTAACAGTTTCAAATGTCACTATAGCAGTGGGATAACTTTTACAGTCTCCATGAATACAGAGCACCCAAGATTACGTTCATTAACTTGGTCTGGGCTTACCAAACTGGCGTGTACCATTGTGACTAAGCTCCCGGAATCCAACAGAGCTTGAACAGACTTTCCACCCACCTTTACCACCGCCATATGCAAGTCAGGGTCTGCGGTGCACGCAGGGTGAGCAAACAATGACACCTGTTGAGCCGAGTGACAATCCATGGGCTCTGCAGGTAGTGGGCACCTGGCAGCAACATGACCCCACTCATTACATCGCCAGCATTGCACTTGGCCTTGACCCTTGGTTGGAGGGGACAGCTGAGTTTTGTCAGCTCCTTTAGACCATTCTATAGCCTTTTGGTCAGCCCCAGTATCCTGAGGCAACGAATCACTGGCTTTTCCTGGGGACCTTGCAGATGGATGTTTTGTGGCTGGCTTGCGGTGTTGTGGAAACGATCCTAAGTTGTCCTCAGCGGCAATATAACGTTCCACCATTTCCACCAGGTGATCGGCTGTCTGGGGATCTGCATGACTCACCCATCTCCTCAAGGATGGCGGAAGAGCTCTCAGAAAGCGATCCATAGTGACCCTTTCGACGACTTGAGGAGCTGACAGAGATTCTGGCTGCAGCCACTTTTTCACAAGATGAATTAAGTCATACATCTGGGCACGGGGAGACCTCTCTTGCTGGTATGACCACTTGTGCACCCGTGGAGCTCGCACGGCTGAGGTGACACCCAAGCGGTGGAGTATCTCCGTTTTTAACTTGTCATAGTCTTTGGCATCGGCTATGGTCAAATCAAAGTATGCCTTTTGCGAATCCCCAGTCAGAAAAGGCGCTACCAGACCTGCCACTGGGACTTGGGCCAAGACTCCCTCTCGGCAGTCCTTTCAAAAGTATGCAGATATGCCTCAACATCATCACGTGGCGTCATCTTTTGCAGAAAACGACTGGCCTTAATGGAGCTATCTGTGTTAGGGGCCCCACTCGACACATTGGACCCCAGTGCAATCATCTGCTGTACCACATCCGTCAAGAGTTGTCGATCAGCCTCAACCGCCTTTGCTAATGCTGTCAGTTGAGCTGCAAGCAAACAATTAGTCTCTTGCTGGGTGGCCATACTCTGCCTCTGGATGGTATTGGTCTCTTGCTGGGCAGCATTTGCCTCCTGCTGACTAGCATTGACTTTGGCCAGCTGCAACACAAGTTCCTCCATGTTGTTGAACTACAACTCCCACAGTCTGCAGCAGATAGCACTGCCCTTTTAACAATGGTTGTCCTATTATGCTCACTGTCTCTCTGTTGCCCGCATCCGAAACACCATTTGTGGGGAATAGCTCAAAGCAGCCGGTAGGGCTCAGGTAAAACAGTTCTTACAGAGGAGACAGGAGGCTTGGGTTTGCAACAAAAGTGAAACAGGCTCCTGCCTGGGGTTTTATTGTTCAAACCAGACAACTTAAACAGGCACAATTTCCGTGCTAAACAGTCAAACAATAATGTAAACCTCACCGGTTTGCAGTGTTACAGTCCATAGGAAAGTTCCTTGCGGTGGTAACAAACATTTGCCATCTGGAGTTGCAGTCAAACACACAGTTTGTTCACAAAACACTTCACAGCGTGTGTTCAGAGGTTCTCTCTGACTCCCAGTACAACACACCCCCACTCCCCGCCAGGCTCCCTTAAACAGCCCCACCTGCGGACTAATTGGGCAGCATACTGAACTATCCTTGCTCCAGGGTCCTAACCTGTCTTACCCTGGAGATTTAAAGGAGCCAATACCTCAGGCTGGGTGCTATATACCTCCCATCATATACAGGCAGCCTATTGGGACATAGCTCTTTGTCACAATATATATATATATATATATATATATATATATATATATATATATATATATATATATATATATATATATAATATATATATATATACTGTTGATTGTCCTGACCCCTGCCCAGGCTCATAATACACATGCAATGGTTTCTGAGTCAGTGAAGATGCAGAATGCCCATAAATTCATTGGGAACATTGCTGATGATTTAATGCATGATGTCAGAGGGCAGAGACAATCAATACTGTTTTCTTCTTCTTCAAGGGGCTGCTATACAACCTGTAACGTACCTGTAATTGCCTGCTACAAAGACAAGAAAAAATGGCTACACTTTGGTCTTATACAGGTCAACAACTGGCACATTCAATATATTAGAGATACAATCAGTTGCAGAGTGTTTACTCAACTGTCCAGGGTGGATCCATGGGGATTTACCCCCTTTTATGCAGATAGGAACAATGCAATGTTTTGGGGTAGACTCGAAATGATAATGTTAGACTTACCGATTTTGAGAGTGCGTTTCAAACCTATAAGCTCCCAGCTAAGGATATAATGGAGCATAAGTCACACCCAGACAAAACTATGGTCTATTTGACAATCTTCCTACTCTCTAGGGGGGAAATTTACTAAAGGGCGAAGTGGGTAACGCTGGCGAATTTTCGTGACGTCATTTTGGCACTTCGCCGATTTACTAACGGAGGCTGGTGTTAATTCGCTAGCGAAGTAGACATACTCTAGTGCTACTTCCTAACGCCACGCGAAGTTGCTCTCGGGACGTAACTACGTTAATTCACTAACTTGCGGATTTTACTGAACGTTACCTCTTGCGCCAGACTTGACTTCACCAGCTTAGACCAGGCGAAGTACAAAAGAGTAGATAGATCTTCAAAAATAGTTGAAATTTTTTCCAAGTCCCAAAAACATTTTTCAGGGTGATACCCTGGTGGGGGTACCCTCCTTCCCCCCTACATTTCCTAACATATGGCACCTGAACTATACAGTGGGCACATTTTTTGGGGCAATATAAGTCCTCTATTTTATTTAATGAATGTTTCCCAGGCTTGTGTACTGTAATGTAGTTTATGCTACATATACGTCCATTGTACTTTAACTTGGTGCCGTATGCAAATTAGGCATTGCTAGCATAACTTCCCTTTGCTTGACGAATTAACGCTAGCGCAACTTCACTATTTTTTGCCTCCCTGAGCGCAACTTCGGATTTTAGTGAATTTGAGCAGCCCTGTCGAAACTATGCCTGGCGCATTTTCTGCGCTAGTTTTCTCCTTTCTCTTTGGAATCCGTGAATCAGGGCTCTACCACCTAAGATCGGACCACTGGAGGTGGTTATGTGCAAAGCTTGAGTTATGGTAATTAAATGGAAAAAGGAGAAATAATTGGGATCAAGAACTGTGTCCTAAAAAATAACAAAAAATGCAATCGCACTGGTCTGTGTACTGATTTATTTATAGTTCTATTGACACTCCTTCTATAAATAATCCATATTCATGTGCCATTACCTTAAGTCATTGTCCAAATAAAGCATTTATGATGGTTTGATATTTATTATTAATGAACATTTAATTAATTGTATTACTTAAACTCCCCTCAATAATTATATTTATTGACATAGATTTTACTACAGATCCTCACTTCTCATTTTAATGGACTGACTTGAGCGTGTAATATCTGTGAAATGATATCCCCCCAAAAAAGTTATTTTTTACCTCTACTTTACCAAACTATAATGAATGAAGGTTAAATTGCTTTTTGGAAAAAGAGGTTTACTTGGGGATGACTACAATACAATGCGATTTTCTTTCTTATGAAATGACACAGTTAGTAACAAAGAAGCTGAAATTGAAAATGCCCATCAAGTTCACAGAGCTCATTAACACTGAATTAGATAAAGGCAAACAATAACCTAAATGAAGCACAAGAAAATTAAGCCACAAGGGGAAATATATTTCTTTCTGATGCCAACATGGCAATCGCAATCAGATCTCTCCTTTTGTCAATAACCTTGAATTTCAATACAGCCCTCTAAAAATGGATTTACTTGTATAGAGAATCAGTTGTTCTCCTTAGACAAGGAGTTCTGGGAATAATAAGGCTCATTTATAAACACAAGTGCAAATGCAAAGCACTTAAGGTTAAGGGCACAGGCTATGATTCTGGGAGATTTAGTCGCCCAGTGATAAATTGCCTCTTCTACGGGCAACTTATCTCCTCGAAAAGCTTTCCCCGCCGACTAGAATCTAAATTGCCGGTGGGATGGCACTCGGATCGCTTCATTTTGCGAAGTTGCCGCACAAGGAAACTTCGGGCGAGTTTGGAAAATGAAGTGCTCCAAGTGCCATCCCACCGGCGATTTAGATTCTAGCCGGCAGAAAGGCTTTTCGGGGAGAATAGTCATCCGAAGAAGAGGTGATTTGTTGCCAGGCGACTAAATCTCCCCGAATCATAGCGTGTGCCCTTACCCTAAATGTAGACAAAATTGAGCATACATGCCATATCTGATCCTTACAACTTAGACTTAGGGCTTCCTTGAACAGAACTACTACACAGTAGCGATGAGTGAAATGTTTGGCAACAAATCACAACCAATGGGTGAAAAAAATTGTTGCACATCAAAAAAAAAATTGTCCTGTGCCTCGCGCATCAAAAAATTATTTGTCGCCCACAGACTTGAATGCATTTCGGCCATTTTTTCGTGGTTTCGCAAATTTTCAGTGAATCGAAACGGGTCAGATTCGCCCATCACTACTACACAGCTGTCCCTGTCCCTAAATACAAAGATCAAAAAGCGCAAGCCTTGGCCCTAGTGGCCCAGAGCCTGTTAGTGAACTGACCTTCTTGGTAGGTCTTCACAAGTAATTGCTTCTATCCAACCCAGTGAAACAAGTAAGGAAGCAACTAACCCATTCCATGGTCCCTGTAAAGCTTAGGTAAATAATGGCAATATAGGGGTACCTGATAATCCCCCTACCTCTAAAACTAGTGAACTGTATATGGCTCAACAGTTAAAGCAAAACTATACCCCCAAATAATGTAGGTCTCTATAAAAACATATTGCATAAACCATCTGAAACGGTTTTCAGTACGGCTGCCTGGGTTAAGACAATCTGCCCGGTTTTCCGAAAGAGAGAAACTGGGCAGAATCTCCCCTGAGTGATATGGAGATCAGCCACATCATTTTATTTTTACATGGCGCATGACAAAATTCAAATATTTAAAGGCGCCACAGTCTATTTGTACTGCCCAATGTAGTTTTGTCTTTTATAGCTCTTGGGTGCGATTTTGTATTGCTTTCTGTATATTGATCTGTGCCGGAGCACGACCATGATAATTGCTGCCTGGCGTGACAATGTAACTTGTAATTTGGCTACGCTTTTGGATTTTGATTCAGCCAATCGCTGATGGCCATGTGATGTAGCACGCCCCGTCCGCAACATCACTGACCATCCCCGGTGATGTCATGACCTCGTCTCCTGCCCTGATCCTGAGCCGCACAAAGGTGGCAACCCTACATAAAACAGCTCATATGTAAAACCCTGCTACATATAAATAAACCATTTTCATAATAATATACTTTTTGTAGTAGTATGTGCCATAGGGTAATCCTAAATAGAAAATTGCTATTTTAAAAAATAAGGGCTGCCCCCCAGGATCCTACAATTCATGGTGCACACAAACAAACCATACATGTTAAGTCACATGAGCAAATTAATGGACAAAGTTCTGTCTTTTGCTTCCACACTTCTTCCTGTTACAGTTAGAGCTGCAGTATTTCTGGTCAGGCGATCTTTGAGGCAGCACAGAGAATTTCATAAAATGTTGGGTCAAGGGAAAAGATAAAAAGGGTAATATTAACTTTAATATATACACCATTCTGGTAAGATTATTCAATATGCCACTTAATATGATGTAAACCAGTGCTGTCCAACTTCTGTGGTACCGAGGGCCAAAGTTTTACTGGCCTATGTGGTGGAGGGCCGATAATGGAAGTCAGTGTTGGCCACTCCCCCTTTTAAACCACACCCATTGTAAACCACACCCATATTACCACAAGAACTTTATCCACATTAAGGGGCATGTTTACTAACATTGGAGATAAATATCTGGAGAAATTTCTGGAGATGTTGCCCATGGCAACCAATCAGCAATTAGATTTAAACAGCCACAGCCAAGTTAGAAAACAAAAGCAAAGATCTGATTGGTTGCTATGGGCAACATCTCCAGAAATCTCTCCAGATATTTATCTCCAATGTTAGTAAACATGCCCCTAACAGTGGTAGCACACCAAAAAACCAAATGGTTGGTGCTCACTGCAGGGAAATCACTCATATGTGGGAAATTGAAGTCATGTTAAAAACATACCCTTAAATCCATATGCCTCATCCTCCCCTGTGGATAATACAACAACCCCCAACACATGATTAAACACCTTAGAGGCCCTTAACAACAATTTCCAAATGCTAACAAACCCCAAGAACAAACCCCTAACAGACTTACATTCCACAGGTATCGTAGGGCAAGCAGAGAATGGCACACGCAAGCAGCACTGAGTAAGTAGAGAATGGCAATAAAGTGTAAACAGGTGAACAATGTGGGTCGTTTCAGTCTGGGTCTCAGGTGTGAACAGTACAGGGTTTAGGATATAAACAATAGAGGTGTCACAAGTATGAACAATGCAGGGGGATCACAGGTTTGAACAATACTGGGGATCAGTCTGAATTTGAGGTTTAAACAATGCAGGGGCCAGTTAATCTCTGTAGTGATACCTTTTAAATTTTACATATGGTAAACAGACACAGCATGTGGGGGCCACAGAAGGGCGGGCCGCCAGTTGGACAGCCCTGATGTGTTGTTTAAAGGGTCACTATAGCGACAAATGAAAATTGAATATAAGCGTCAGCATACTGAAAGAAACTTTGTAAATACAATCAATTAAACATTCTGCATTGTTTCTGAAATAATCAAGTTTATCTTCACTATCCTTCTCTCAGCATCTGTTTCTCTTCATTCTGTCTTAGTTCAGCAATTGGGTGTCAGATATTCATTGATCCAATATATCTTATAGGGGGGCTCCTTTCCTAGCAGATGAATTAGCACTCACTCAAATAACTGATTCCAGTACAAACAAGATCTAACAAAACAACTGCCTTTTGCACAAATTCTGCATGTAGAGAGACATGATGTCTGGTCATTTTAATAGACTGAGCTTTAATACATCTTCTAGGCAAAAGGTATATTGGATCTAACTGTCAATGGATATCTGACACCCAACTGCTGCGTGAAGACAAAATGAAAAGAAATGCTGAGAGAGGGATTGTGAAAATACACTTGATTATTTCAGAAATGGTACAGAATATTTAATTGATTATATTAAGAAAGTTTCTTACTTCAATATGCTGAAGCTTATATTTAATTTTCCTTTTCGTGATAGTTCCCCTTTAAGTATTCATTTTAAGGGTTAGGATTTCCTTTAGTTTTTTTGAGGCTATCTCAATAACCAGGGGGAAAGGGAATGTGCTTCATAGCAATAACTGACCCTGGATAAATTCTAGGAATACCAGTTCCTTCAAAATAATTTATGATGACTGTCACATTGCATATTCTCAGTCAGAACAGAAGTGTTCATGGATATTGCTGGAAGTCGTTGCTGGAAGCATGAATGTATTAGTGATGTGGGCTGGAGCCTGACCTCATTGCTATCGCGCCTATTAATTGTTTCCCTTCTTAACAATTTACTAAAAGAGGCACAGATGACTTGCACAGCCTGTAGGAATTCCAGGGCCTGTTGCTTGCAGTAGCTTGATGGCACAAGAGTTAATAAAATAATCTAAATTTCCCCCTCACTCAACTGCAATTCAAGCTTTAGCTGTTTTAGGACATTAACATTTAATGGACCCCTTGTTCATTACATAACCAAGCCCTGCAGTGTTTGGTAATCAGTGTCCTTATCAACTCACGGCCTTCTAGCAGATGAGCTATCCCAGTGGGGGTTCAGTTAGCTCTCTATTGCTGCCCTCGGCTCTGGATATGCACATTCTATTAAACTCTATCCTTGCCCAGCAGTGGCCAATGTATCAGAACGAGATGCTCTGACACGTGTCCGATTGTTGCTCTTAAATGCAGCAATCAGTGTTCCCGAGCAACAGTGACCAGCACTCAAGAACATACTCCATTCCAAGTGATTGCTGTTAAAATCAATGGAGACTGATTCCAGACAACATATAAACTCATTCAATGTCATTTGGCTGATGGTTCCATCCTCAATTTTTCAAAAACCTTTTTTCATCTTCGCTCAAATTGGTAACCCTGAATAATGTCTCAGAAATGCCCAGAGTGGATCATTATCACTCTAATAACACGGGGTTAGTAGACACCTGTTCCAAGCTTTTTGGTGCCTTTCTAAAGCAGAGGGAATCCAAATGGATTAAGCACCCGGTATTTCTGGTTGAATTAGGTAAGTTATGGTCAAGAATAACTTGATAGTTCAGTCACCTTAGTTAATGAAATGAGTACAAATATCAGAAAATATCAGTGTATCAGTCATCCAGTCATAGTTTTAAGAATATCTAGGACACCAAATATATATATATACACCTCAAATCACACTCTTACTAACCTTCAAGCTGGGCTTTCAGGTGTATCTAGGGCAGCAAACTTCCATTCTCTCCAATTCTGACCCTAGCTTCAGGCTGAGCCTCCTGCCACTACTCCAAACCCCTTTTGGGTATCACCAGGGCAACCCAGTGTGATTTCAACTATTTTTTCTCTTTATATTTAAACCTCTCCAGAGGGCTTAATGACTTGAAGCATGACAGTATTTATCGAGCTTTACCATATAAGTGCCATGGAGAGAATTCCTTTTTCTTCTCGCAGTGATCGGTGAGTCAAGTGACTAGCCAATCCATTAGCTGGATATAGATTGTTCTGATTCATAAATATTCCGAAATGTGCTGAACCGGTGTGCTTATCTCTGCTGGTGACAAACACAATGCAGTAAGGGAACTGAAACAGCTGATGGTAACAATTTTTACATCTCACGCTGGGCATTTCTTGTGACATATGTCCTTCTTGTCTATAAACAGCTTCCCAAAAAAAAAAGCACAAAACTAACGCTCTGTCCTGCTACTTTCACAAATGTTTCTCAGTGATGAATGACAATAGACTGGTCCCGTGAGAACATATGTCAAAGATAATGCAGTGGTAGTGTAACGTATGACTGCAGTACATGGCATTGAAAGGTGGCCAGCGAAAAGAGATAAAGAAGGGGGTTATGGCTGCACTAGGTTAAGGGTTATTGGCTCGTTAGTGACATGTCCAATGATCAATCTTTACATTTCAGTTATTTGGTCACAACTGTCTGGTAACTTAGACATCATGTGCAAAGGCATTATTGAATAATGTCACATCTTTATTACAAATGACCAGCCAAAGCTAATGTTATTCTAAAGCTTCCTTTGAGAAACCTTGTCACTCTGCCCAAAAGCCAAGGTCACGTCCATATTATTAAGTCTCACTACTGCTAAAGTTGGTTCCTCTTAGCTAGGGATGTAGCGAACGGCGGAAAAAATGTTCGCGAACATATTCGCGAACTTGCGTCCAAAAATGCGAACGGTTCGCGAACGTCGCGAACCCCAAAGACTTCAATGGGAAGTCGAATTTTAAAATCTAGAAAAGACATTTCTGGCCAGAAAAATGATTTTAAAGTTGTTTAAAGGGTGCAACGACCTGGACAGTGGCATGCCAGAGGGGGATCAAGGGCAAAAATGTATCTGAAAAATACATTGTTGACACAGCGCTGCGTTTTGTGCTGTAAAGGGCAGAAATCACACTACGTCACTCAGGTGATGTTTCTGGACACGGAATGTGAAAAAGCTCACACAGCTAGGTGGCACTTGGTTAAAGACTGGGCAAACAATGCCTGCAAGGGCAACGTATACAGTAGTGGATACGGAATATATTATTGCTGCTGTTTACGGACACGGAATTATTATTGTTATTTAGACAGAATGTGAAAAAGCTCACACAGCTAGGTGGCACTTGCATACCTCCCAACTGTCCCTCTTTTGACCACTCAACCCCCTGTCCCTCTTTTGTACTGGAAAGTCCCTCTTTTCTCTGCACTGAACAGCCAGAAAAAAAACAGTTTCTAACTTAATTGGCTTTTGGCAGAGAGCTCAGAACAGCTAACAGGTACAAATAAGATACTTTGTAACAATTTTGACTCTGGTTGGTGCTGGTAGTGGTGAACTACTAGGAGAAGCAGCACACCAGTCCCACTTTTCTCTGAACTGAACAGCCAGAAAAAAAACAGTTTCTAACTTAATTAGCTTTTGGCAGAGAGCTCAGAACAGCTAACAGGTGCAAATAAGATACTTTGTAACAATTTTGACTCTGGTTGGTGCTGGTGGTGGTGAACTACTAGGAGGAGCAGCACACCAGTCCCTCTTTTCTCTGCACTGAACAGCCAGAAAAAAACCAGTTTCTAACTTAATTGGCTTTTGGCAGAGAGCTCAGAACAGCTAACAGGTGCAAATAAGATACTTTGTAACAATTTTGACTCTGGTTGGTGCTGGTAGTGGTGAACTACTAGGAGGAGCAGCACACCAGTCCCTCTTTTCTCTGCACTGAACAGCCAGAAAAAAAACAGTTTCTAACTTAATTAGCTTTTGGCAGAGAGCTCAGAACAGCTAACAGGTGCAAATAAGATACTTTGTAACAATTTTGACTCTGGTTGGTGCTGGTAGTGGTGAACTACTAGGAGGAGCAGCACACCAGTCCCTCTTTTCTCTGCACTGAACAGCCAGAAAAAAACCAGTTTCTAACTTAATTAGCTTTTGGCAGAGAGCTCAGAACAGCTAACAGGTGCAAATAAGATACTTTGTAACAATTTTGACTCTGGTTGGTGCTGGTAGTGGTGAACTACTAGGAGGAGCAGCACACCAGTCCCTCTTTTCTCTGCACTGAACAGCCAGAAAAAAAACAGTTTCTAACTTAATTAGCTTTTGGCAGAGAGCTCAGAACAGCTAACAGGTGCAAATAAGATACTTTGTAACAATTTTGACTCTGGTTGGTGCTGGTAGTGGTGAACTACTAGGAGGAGCAGCACACCAGTCCCTCTTTTCTCTGCACTGAACAGCCAGAAAAAAAACAGTTTCTAACTTAATTAGCTTTTGGCAGAGAGCTCAGAACAGCTAACAGGTGCAAATAAGATACTTTGTAACAATTTTGACTCTGGTTGGTGCTGGTAGTGGTGAACTACTAGGAGGAGCAGCACACCAGTCCCTCTTTTCTCTGCACTGAACAGCCAGAAAAAAAACAGTTTCTAACTTAATTAGCTTTTGGCAGAGAGCTCAGAACAGCTAACAGGTGCAAATAAGATACTTTGTAACAATTTTGACTCTGGTTGGTGCTGGTAGTGGTGAACTACTAGGAGGAGCAGCACACCAGTCCCTCTTTTCTCTGCACTGAACAGCCAGAAAAAAAACAGTTTCTAACTTAATTAGCTTTTGGCAGAGAGCTCAGAACAGCTAACAGGTGCAAATAAGATACTTTGTAACAATTTTGACTCTGGTTGGTGCTGGTGGTGGTGAACTACTAGGAGGAGCAGCACACCAGTCCCACTCCCCAACACAGCTAGACTAATAGCACTGGGCTCTTACAGTAGCAAAGTAAAAAAAACAAAAAAGAAAATAAAAGCAGTCCTTACAAGGACTATTGGGTTACAGGCAGCAGTCAGCAGATGAGAGATCAGCAGCAGGACAGCTGCCCACAGCAGCTACATACAGAGCACTGCAGTAGAAGGTAGATTACTAGTCAGCAAAGCTAACTAACCTAAACTCACTGTCCCTCAAATCCCTGCAGAGTTCTGTCCCTACAATACAGAGCAGTATCAAGTAGATTACTAGCCAGCAAAGTTACTATCGACTGTCCCTCAAATCACTAACAGCTCTCTCCCTACACTAGCTCTTCCAAGCACACACAGGCAGAATGAAAAAACACTGCAGGGCTTCAGTTTATATATGGAAGGGGAGTGGTCCAGGGGGTGTGGGGGTGGTCCAGGAGGGAGAGCTTCCTGATTGGCTGCCATGTATCTGCTGGTCTGGGGTGAGAGGTCAAAAATAAGCGCCAGCTAAGGCGAACCCAAATTGGCGAACGTCGCGCGACGTTCGCGAACATTCGGCGGACGCGAACAGCCGATGTTCGCGCGAATTAGTTTGCGACATCCCTACTCTTAGCCCCAACTAACAAGGTCAGTTCTTGACGCATGTGTTTCTTTGCAAAAAATGCCCTCTTTCTTTACAAATGTGGAAATCCTAGGCAAGCTGAGGTCTTACTTGAACAGGCAATAGTTAATGAACACGCAAATGGCAGACGCTTTCTATAACCCGCTGTGCGCTAGGCAGGTGATTGGTGCATTGATGAATAATTAATAGCGAAATGGTAGGAAAGCAGAATCGAGCTGCAAGTTTTTCTAAACCAAATGAATAACATTCTACAGGGTTTTGCACAGTTATAGACTAGACAGGTTCAGATGTGGGTTGTTCACTTGCAGGTCATCTAGAAGTAAGGTAGGACAAATGTTTGAACTTGAGGGACGCTGTATGTGTCTTTTTTTAACCCCAGATACTAGGAAACCCCAGATACTAGAAATAAGTTTCTTCTACTATGCATTTAAATGCAAGTTTTTTTGTAATAGTAAGTGCTTCACTTTCTAGGATAATCCTCAACAAATGCAGCGGGAAAACCTCTGAACTATGCGGTGGTGGGGGTTGAAATTTCAAACAAATTAATGTAATCTATCTGTCCCTTTTGATGAATTGTACTAAAGGATCACAATTCCCCTGATGAAGCAGAGGTGGATAAAGAACATGGTCCTCGGTGTATTCCACCTCTTGTAATACCCCAGGCAGCAACTACCATACAGCTAGAGAGTTAGAGGTGAGGGTACAAGAGGGTTAGTTGCAAGGGACAACTGGTTAGTATCAGTACAATGCAGGCTGTGAATGATCAATACATGACAGTCCTATTGGGGCAGCAAATAACACTTAGCGATGGAAGAGCCAAGCTTTAAACAGGAGGTTTGACACTACAAAGCCAAAGGAAAATAGCAGTAGGCTTTCTTCTGGAGGAGACAATAAGCCTTATTTATGATAGCCATGCAGTGTGAGAAGTGGAATTTTTTAACACAAATCAATGTTTTTTCCCCACAATGCAGTTTTTTCCCCCCATGAATTCCAGCATCATTGAGGCATTAGTGTGATTTTTTTTTGTGCATGTCATGTATTGACACAAACTGCTGGGGGAACCACGGAATTACTATCATGTTCAGGGTGGTGGTTGCTCCAGGGTTCCCCAGCATTAATAGAAGCACTTGCACTCTATTCATTGGAGCAGAATCGGCTCATGCAATGGTGCTTTCTTACTATACAGATGGGAATGGTTGTGTTTTATCCTAAGTAAAAAGTGCTTGATGAATGGCATCGATATGTGCAACATTTACATCCATTAGGGCAACCTCGCCTGTGGTCTTGAATCAGGCTTAATATTTCTCCATTTCAAACCAATGGAAAAGGAGGAAGGTCATTTAATAAATGCTATGGAATTTTCTTGCCTTAAAAATTCTACCAAAACACACCATATTCAAAATGTTGATGCTTCTCAATGCCACTTTGTGAGGGCAAAGTGCTAAAAACAGACACCACCTGTAAGGTTTTTTTTTGTTGCACCACTAGGGGCAGGTCTTATTGCTACAGAAAGACGTGTGCTTCTCCCATCAATACAGTGCTGTCTGCATTCAGGGTGCTATGTGTGCATTTACTTGGACTCTCACTAGCATGGGCATCATTCAAATGAGCAAGGTTGGAAGCACTAATGAGCATAAGACAGGGTCCTATACTTACAGCCTGCCTATGGCAAGTAATTTGTTGCAGCCACACCACTGTGCCTTGCTCTGGATTAAGTGCAACTTCACAGAGGCAATTTTGTCCAGTTGTATCGTACTTTACTTGGGCCAGGCATAAAAAATATGAACCTACTACACTAATGTATTTAACTTGGATCTACAGTACTTCAACCTTGCTTTCAGAATATATAGTATATAAGGTATAAATCACATTTATGCTGAGGCTTTACTGTCTTAGAAGTAAAGCTGCAGAACGAGCTCTTAATGTACAATACTTCTTTATCGCTATACAAATAATACATCAAATGTTACAGTTCCAGCCTGCAGATATATCACTTATTCCATGTAGTCAGAAGCTTCTTATCAGTGCCAGCCAACCAGCACTGCACCTTCTGTTGTGGCGCTCTCACTTGGCACATCAGTTCTGACTTATTTCCTCCAGCCTTGGCTGGAATGGCCGTTTCACATATTGTTATACCTAAACTCTGTTTTACCTCTAATGATGCTATTTGCAGAATGATGTCCTAATTTGTCGCCTTTTTGCAGTATGGAGCTTTATTAATCAGGCTTAATAAAATCTTTCCCCCAAGCCTGTCCTGCCACATTCATATAACACGTAAAGACTGACTTATCTTTTGCATACTTAACCCCGGTAAATGAGTTCTTGAGACAGAATGAATATTTAATAGCGGCATAAGATTATGTATCGAGATTGGCAGCGCAACCTTTATGCAGGCACTTCAATCCTTTTGATGACTTAACTGTTTCACTGCAGGGGGGGAGGATAGATATTAATATGCTCTTTATTAAGGAGGATTATATAGAGCTGAAGCAAAGGACAAATCTCAATTTTCTCAATATAAAATTGTGCTGGTGCGTATATAAATTTCTGTATGTTGTCCCACTTCAAGAGGCGGCATTTTTTAAGCTGCTTTGATTATTTTGGCAGGTTGTGCAGGGTCAGCGTGTTCAAGAAAAGAGCTGGCACCAGACTTTGGATAGAAAGCTCAGCATTTTAAAGAATCTCTTGTGATGGCTGAACCAGTCAGAGAAGAGTAATTAGGGATAATGAGAGGGAACATTACTGTGTGCCTAAGCAGCATCGAGAGCAATGAAGAGATGTAGGGGAAACAGCAGCTGGCAGGTGTGGGGGATTCATATGGGTAATGGCAGTAGGTCAATGAACTGATGTGGTGTAGAGTAAGCCGAGCAAATTAGAGGCTGGGAAACACATGGGGGGTTTAGGAATATGTACATGGAATCAACCTGTTAAGGTTGGGAGATTAGGGTGCAGTATGATATGTCAGGAACAGAAAGAAATGTATCATGAGTAAGGTCTAACTCAGTTATTTTGTTTGCTGCAGAATATATCTCTGTACTTGTGCATAAGTGTAATTATTGGACAACCTGACCACAGAGCTCCCCTCATACTCACATAAGCCCACTTGGCTGTTGTGCAGTGCTGTGCTACCTATGACATGCATAGTGCGAGACACCTGCTGAAAGGAGAATGCTAGTGCTGAAGAGTGATTGACCTGCAGCAGGATGTGGATTATGAGGCCAGTAGGTAGCAGTTTGTGCAAATGGTGAACATTATGTAAAGAGAAGCAATTTCTCCTGGTGGGTAGTCTGACCCTGATCACTGGTAAGCAGAGAGCACCCACAGCTGTGAACTAGAGTCCTGCATAGGGTCAGGGATCTGCAGAATACTAACAAAGTGGTCAGGTTTAGACCAGAAATTTCTTGATCATGCGAGAAGTCCTTGGAGACTCTTCCCAGGCACCCAGACAGATTGCAGGCTCACATTCCCCTCACCTCCCAAAATTAAAAGTAACTTTCCCCCCCTGACCTGGTTGATCTGCCTCTGGAGTGATGTTGTACCTGCCTACTGGTGACATCACCCCGGTTTGTTTGGGTCCCAGGTTGGGTTAAAGTTTTAGGGAGGGTGGGTAGGTTCGATACTGGGGTCAGTTTGCAAGTTAGGTGCATTGGGTTGGGCACGGGTCTGACCCACTGGCCCAAGCAGAACTCTGAGGGATAAATTTACCCCAGTGCAGCAAGCCACAGGAACAGTCCACAGATGAATTTTGTTGAATCCAGACAGAAAGATGTAATCTACCATATCCCCAGATTCCACAGAACCCTGAAAACATATGAGTCCCTTAAAAGAACAGTAACACTAAAAAAATTAAAGTGTTTCAAAGTAATACGAATTAAATGTGCTGTTGTGCTGCACTGGTAAAACTGGTGTGTTTGCTTCAGAAACTCTACTATAGTTTATATATAAACAAGCTACTGTGTAGCCATGGGGGCAGCCATTCAAAGCTGAAAATGAAGAAAAGGCTCAGGATACACAGCAGATAACAGGTCTGTGTATTGCACACAATGGGATTTTTTGGAACGTATCTGTTATCCATTGTGTAACCTGTGTTTGAATTGCAGCCCCATGGCTACACAGCAGCTTTTTTTTATCAGTAAGGCTGCAGAATCCCCTTAATCACTTAAAATTCCTGCTCCTCCACTAACCCATTTTGCCCCCTGCCTCAGGAATTTACTTTGGCTGTTGACTAAAGAGCATCCTCAGTTCTTCTCAGCTCAGATTACTAAACACACCCTCCAGTCAAAAAGCCAATGAAAAGGTAGCATTGCTGGTTCTCATAGAAAATCTAGCTGTCTGATTCTATTTTTTTCTCCTAACCCCTCTCCTGAGCTCAGCTTAACCTTTACAGTACTCACCCCCAGCAGAACTTTTTATCAAAGTATGTTGTGCCTGTGTAAGCCTGCATTCTGCATTGCATGAACTTTACAGCATACATGTCCTGTTTGCAGATGTCAATGTTACAGATTATGTGTCCGCCGGGTGAAAGCTGATATTTGTTTAAGGAAAATGTGATGGTGCTGCCAAATGGAGGGGGTGTATGTAGTAGGGATGCACCGAATCTAGAATCTTCAGTTCAGGATTCAGCCAGAATTCTGCCTTTTTCTGCAGGATTCGGCCAAATCATTCTGCCCAGCCGAACTGAATCCACATATGCAATTTAGGGGTGGGGAGGGAAATTGCGTGAATTTTTATCACCAAACAAGGAAGGATTTGGTTCAGTATTTGGCCGAATCGTTCGCGAAAGATACAGGGTTCGTCCGAATCCAAAATAATGGATTCGGTGCTTCACTAGTATGTAGTAGAAATGATGTGGCTTGGGTGGGGAAGATATGCCCAACTTATATACATGGTAGGAAAATGTAGTCTTTACATGCCCTTTAAGACACTTTCAGTATTTGGTGTTGCTGTTCCTTTAAAGAATTGCATTGTAACATGATGTTCGTGGTGGGAGTTTTGGCAGGGTGGGTGTGGAGATGTGAGCTAGGCCACCTACGATTTTTTTGCAGGCCTGACTTTATTATATTTCACCACTGAATACAATCAGGGGCACATTTACTAAGCTCGAGTGAAGGACTCGAATATAAAAAACGTTGAATTTCTAAGTTTTTTTTTTGGGTACTTCGACCATCGAATAGGCTACTTCGACCTCCGACTACGACTTCGACTCGAACGATTCTAACTAAAAATCGTTCGACTATTCGACCATTCGATAGTAGAAGTACTGTCTCTTTAAAAAAAACTTCAACTACATACTTCGCCACTTTAAACCTACCGAGCACCAATGTTAGCCTATGGGAGCCTTCACCATAAGTTTTGCAAGCTATTTCTGATTGAAGGAAAATCGTTCGATCGATGGATTAAAATCCTTCGAATCATTCGATTGATGGATTAAAATCCTTCGAATCGTTCGATTCGAAGGATTTAATCGTTCGATCGATCGATTTTTCCTTCGATCAATTGAAGTATTTGCGGCAAATCCTTCGATAGTCGAAGGATTTTACTTCGATGGTCGAATATTGAGGGTTAATTAACCCTCGATATTCGACCCTTAGTAAATGTGCCCCTCAGTGTATGCTCATTAATTTCACTGCATGGATTTGTGCAAAGTAGTTGTAGTATTTGGAAGAAGACATTACCAATCAAGCAAACAGGCTAATGTCACTAATGTCACACAGAAAAGTCTGGCATCTTCCCTGCTATTGACTTGAAGGGCAACTGTTTGTTATCTGCTGCTATTTACATCAATGGGAGGCAAGACGGAAGGTGCCAGGCCTTTCTACTTGTGCCATTAGCCTACATATTAAACTACTAGTTAAACAATGATAGTCACAAAGAAAATTGGATCCCCAGGTATTTACAGGGCAAAAAAGAGAAAATAAATTGGTTCTGCAGAAAATGCTTAATATAAGAAATACCATAAGAGCTGCCTATGGGCATATCCAGGTGTGCGCACAAAGGTGAAAGAAGTGTAGGACAAATGAAGGTTCAACAGAGTACAGCTCATAAGAATCAAGTTATACCAGATGCAGAGTTATCTCTATAAATAAACATGTAGATCTGTAAACAATGCTGATATGTACTGTATTTCTGTGCCCTCAGATTTTCAGCACAATATGACCCCTGATGAAGACCCTGTTTGTAGGGGTCAAAACTTTTCTCTCAGCTTTTCAGCACCTTCAAGAGAGACAATTGTCAGTTGTTCATAGCCTTTTTCTTACCAGGCGAGTAATCCAAAAGTTCTTTAAAGGAGAAATAAACCCTAATATGAATGAATATTGCTAGAAATGCTGCATTGTATATACTAAACTTACTGCACCAGCCTAAGGTTCAGCATCTCTATAATGTTAATGTTCCAGGCCTTCAAACTTGTTCATGGGAGCTAACCATCTTGAATGGCAGCCATTGAGATGCTAAGTTTAGGGTTGGTTGCAAATCATCAAACAGAAAACCTAGTTTGCCTGCCATTGGACTACAGGGTAGATCACTTAATTTTAATGCACATTGCATTGGGTTCTATGAACAGAGAATCTGAATTCTGAAGTCGCTAAGCTCAGGTAAGTTACACCAGCCCAGAGCATGTGCAGTGAATGAGCAGGAAAAAAGACGATGAGCTACTACTAAAGGGCTGTAGTTGCTTTGGGCTGGACAATATAACCCCAAAACATATAATGCAAATATGCAGCATTTTTACCCAGCCCTTTTATTAGGTTTCAGTTCTTCACCCTGTAACAAAGGATAATAAGCAAAGTGGCATTTATAACAATCAGTACATATTCACTGGTTTAAATATTCGGCCACGGTCCTTTTGGTATCTAAGATTTCAACAAAAATGTAGCCTACTTTATTACAGGAATGGAATCTTTTACCTGGCATGCTTAGGACTGAGGTTTTCCAGATAACTGTTTTATTTTCAAAACTGGAAAAAAAGTAAGCTTTTGGCACCAATATGGTTTTTTACAGCACTTATTATTATTATATATTACTTTTCCTTTCCTTTTAGACACTATGATATTAGCAGTTCTAATATAATGCAATGGTAAAAGGAGTATCCCGTGCTGTTATCTCTGAGTAGTGGTAGACAGCAAAAAGCTAAATTTATTATTTGGTCTTATCGGTCACCTAGCACAGTCTGGGCAAAAATATAAAATACACAGTTTGATCCATATCATCTAAATGCATGGTATTGGCTTAAACCCATCCAAGCTCTAACTACAGTAAATATGCTTAAAACGACTGCTCTTACTCTTGACATTTGGAGAAAGACTGCCACAAATTAGCCTCCCCTTACTCTTCCGTGACAGCTATTTTGGGCAACCCTTCCTTTCAACCTGCAATAGCATCTCCTTAATGTCATCCAGGGGAACATACAGTACTTCCCTATTCAGGGTTCGTGATAATGTAAATTCAAACACTGACAGTGACACTAAGGGTCGAATATCGAGGGTTAATTAACCCTCGATATTCAACTAGGAATTGAAATCCTTCGACTTCGAATATCAAAGTCGAAGGATTTAGCGCAAATCCTGCGATCGTACGATCGAAGGATTATTCCTTTGAATCGAACGATTCGAAGGATTTTAATCCAATATCCTTCGATCAAAAAAACTTAGGAAAGCCTATGGGGACCTTCCCCATAGGCTAACATTGACTTCGGTAGCTTTTAGCTGCCGAAGTAGGGGGTCGAAGTTTTTTTTAAAGAGACAGTACTTGGACTATCAAATGGTCGAATAGTCGAACAATTTTTGGTTCGAATCCTTTGATTCGAAGTCGTAGTCGAAGGTCGAAGTAGCCCATTCGATGGTCGAAGTAGCCCAAAAAATACTTCGAAATTCGAAGTTTTTTTACTTCGAATCCTTCACTCGAATTTAGTGAATCGGCCCCTTACTTTTGAACAGCTTCACAGCTGCCCTGTATATGTATTTTCAGATACTGCATTTTTTGGAACCATGTATTAAAGAGCTTAAAAGACAACCTTCTACCCACTTAGAATCTTTGGCACTGCGTGGACTAACCCAGACAGACGTGATCTCTAGAATATACTACTACTTAACCCATTTGACTCCGGATATAAACATTCATATATGCAAAGTTGAGAGACCATTCTGGTCCAAGAAATACCAACAGAACACTGGTCTTCTATATGGGACAATGCAAATGTGGGGTTACCTGTGTTAAACAAAAAGAAAATCTGTATAAGATACAAATGTTTTGGTACCTCACACCCATCAAATTGCATAAACGTTTCCCTATTGTACCTCAAATATGCTGGAGGGGATGTGACACATCTGGAACTTTATTGCATTTTTTTTGGGAATACCCCATGATTTAACCAATATGGGAAATGGTGTTGATATTGCTGGAACGCCTTACTCATGAGACAGTCCAATCAGAAATGCAAACCCTCCTTTTGGGCAAATCCGTTGAAGGACTCCCAAAAGGATCAAAGCAGCTGGTCAATCATATACTAACACTGGTTAGAATTTTAATTGCCTCCAAATGAAGAACTAATACTATAGTGGACTGAGATAGGACATAAAATAGAATGTAACAAAAACATTGAATATAGTATAGCTTTTATTCAAAACAAAATACCCAGATTCTTAAGGGTTTGGTCTTAAGGCTTGTGTCTTTCCTACTGAATATTCTTAATACATGACAAACACAAATGAAGTTTATGCTGGCAGTGTAACAAGGTTCACAATAATGTTAATGTTGTTTGGTTCTGTTTGTGTCAGGAATGCTCCACGACGCTCCTGTTCCGGGCAGCAGCAAATCCAAGATGGCGGTGCCCATGGTCGCTGCGTGGGTTCGGATGACCTTGCTAATTATCAGCCTGTCTATTGAACTACTGCTTGGATTTGACTACGCTTATTCCTGATCCCTTGTCTGTTACCGCAAACTTGGACCGCCATCAGGGGGGGCACAGGGGGTACAAGTGTACCGACCTGAAGGGGGGCCCGGCAGTGCTGAACTTTTTGAACAGCGACGAAACTGTGCTGCCTCCTTCCAAAGTCCCGAACAGCTGAAATGCGGAAGTGCCGAAATGCCGAAGTCCTGAAGCGGCAAAAAGACCAGAAACCACGAAAATAGCCGAAGTCCTGAAGCGGCGAAAAGACCCGAAGTCACAAAAACACCCAAAATTGAAGTCCTGAGGTGGCGAAAAGACCCAAAGTCACGAAAGGAGGTGAAGTTGAAGTCCTGAAGCCACGCGTTCAATTCTTCTGAACACCAATGTGTGTTTTTTATTTTTTTAATCCCCTAGCCACCAATGTATTATTTTTATACTCTATATGTCCCTGCCACCAATGTTTTTTTGAAAAATATTCCCCCAATTTTTTTTTACTTGTAGGGGGGGGGGGCTGGCACCAATGCTTTTAAAAAAAAACTTTTATGGTGGGCCCTGGTGCCAATATTTTTTTAAACTTAAAGGGAGGCCCTGGTCCCCAATAGTTTTTTTTTTATACTTGTGTGTGGGGGGGGTTAAGTGTTTTAGCGCTGATGTCTGTGTGGTCTTTAACTGTGATATGGAGTGGAAGGGATTTGGGGTTGGGTTTGGGGGCCGGGTGGGCGGCGGTGTTGTACAGGGCCCCGTGAGTTTTTAGTCACTTTCTGTATCAGTAAATTAAGCAGGCCACTTCTCTTACACATTCATGATATTAGTGGGGAGATTCTTTTTCAGTTTCAAGATCATCAACAAAAAAACAGGTTAGCAGAAATTAAAAAAAATTATACAAATAAAAACAGATTTGTTCCATTTATGTACATTAAGGCTGTATAACATTAACCTAGGGTTGCCACCTTTCAACATCTATCGACTTGAGGTAAGAGGTGACATCATGGGGTGGGCTTGTGATGGCGGGGTGATGACATAATGGGGCGGACTGTGGAGTAATGTCTGGCGATTGGCCAATCACCTTATCAATCTAGGACACTCCTGCCCTTCTGAAGTCCATGTTGTCCGGGTCAAAACTGGACAGGAAACCTATAACTTAAATATTCAACTTGAATGTTGAAGATATACTTTCCAGTGGCTTCTATAGTATCACGTGGTGGACTTATTTGTTTGAACTTTTGAGATTTTTTTACTGTGTTAAATCTCAAACTTGAATTTTAAAATACTCAAAGTTGAATTCAGATAAATCTTCCCTCAAAAACAACAGTTTATATTATAAAAGCTAAAAAAGAACAATGATGTCAGTTTCAAAAAGTGATCAGAAGAGGACCATGTGTCCTTGAAGAAAAGCAAACTTTTATATCTCTAATATCAGTTACTAAACTGTGTGCACTGTGCACAGAAAAAACTTCTTTAATATTTTGTTGTGATTTCCATCTGATATAGTGTAGTTTCTCAGGGAGCAACGCAGAGGCTATTGTTATCTATGACAGAGTGTGTATTATTTATTTTTGTGTGTAGGAGGGTAGAATTCAAGGAGGGACAAAGACCTGGGGAAGAAGTGTGGGTTGTGATTAAGATAAAGCCTAAAGAGAGGAGCACAAGGGATTGGATATCTTAGTATATTACAGTACAGGCTTGCTGAAATGTTTCTGTATTCACTCACATATTCACCTTTATTGACAGTAATGAACTGCTCTTCATTTTAATTGCATGTTGCTGAAAGCTTTCTGGGAGCTACTGCTTGGGTATTCAGAGATTACATGGTAGAATATAATAGGGTATAGAGAATGAAAAGCACAATGATGGAGAGAGATGAATAATACTACTGAGTTTTATATAGGGCTACAATACTATCAATCATGCCGAGTCCTTATACTGTTGTTCTAGATGAGTACATAATGTTTGTGCTTTGTTCCCTTTTGGTACTTCTTCAGTTGCAATGTTATGACATTAATGGATATTTCTGTTGCAGGCCTTTTCTCAGTTCAATAAAGGTCTTACAATAATCACTGGCATATTTTACTCTTGCCTTGAGAGGAGTTGTTAGGACCCTTATGCCATAATATTTCTATTTTTAGAGCCCCCCTGTCAGTTTTGCCCTGCACAACAAATAACCTTTATACTATATACACCTATATACTGCTATATACACCACTCTATTGCAACTATCTGCTCATGTCATTGATTGTATCTGTTAACCCCAAAACTTTTGTCCGTTAGACCTACTGTGATTTAGTACTTGTGACAAATATCTCAAACTCCGCAGTGAGCAAGAGATATTTTTATAGCCCCAAAACTTGTTTATGGTGTCTGTAAGGGCAGAGACACACGGTCAGATTCTAATCTCCCAGAACTGACTTCCCCTGCCTTCCCGCTGGCTAGAATGAAAATCTCCAGCGGGATGGCACTCGGATCGCTTTGTTTTCCGAAGTTGCCTCATGACCGTGTGTCTCTGCCCTAAAATTCTGTCCTTTGATCGCTGGTAAATGGATTAATTAGTCAATTAGGCTCTGGTTTTCTCAATCAGCTGCATATAAATTCAGGCCCATCATAGGGGATGGTACTAGTGTCAAGGGCATGACACTAGTGCTAACATTTCCTAAGTGCTAATATTTCACAAGAGCTAGGAAATGGCAGTTAAACAAAACAGTCGAACAAGGTATTAACAAGGCTCAGGGAACTGGATTCTCTTCCATTAACATTAAAGGAGAAGGAAAGCTACAGAGGCATTTTATTGGCAATAGATTAGCTGCAATAGTGCAAGCTAGAATGCTATATTTATTCTGTAGAATGTTTTACCATACCCGAGTAAAAAGCTCTAGAAACTCTCTGTTTGTTTAGGATAGGAGCTGCAGTATTAGCTTGGTGTGACATCACTTCCTGCCAGAGTCTCTCCCTGCTCTGGGCTCAGATTACAGCAGAGAAGGGGGGGGAGGAGCAAACTGAGCATGCTCTTGCCCAGGGCAATGAGGTTTAAGCTGAAGGCAGGAAGTCTGATACAGAAGCCCATGTGTACACAATAGAAGGAAAGAAATGCAGTGTTTCTTTTGACAGGGGACTCAGAGCAGCACTACTTTGGGGGTTTACTGGTATATTTAGATGGACCTTTCTGATAAGGCTTACTTAGTTTTAACCTTTCCTTCTCCTTTAAACCAGCTGGGATCACAAGAAAACAGATGTCTTTGTTACTTCATACTTTAAAAATGTTTTATACTGTATTTCTAAAATTTTGCCACATCCTCCAACAAGTCACAAAGGTATAGAAATTTCAGCTTCGCTACTTTATTCCGACTTTCGCAATTTAGAGGGAACATTGGAGGAAAGTAATGCACTCTGCATTCAGCATACACAGTTCTTACACCCAGGGGCACATTTACTAAGCTCGAGGGAAGGATTTGAAGTAAAAAAACTTCGAATTTCGAAGTATTTTCTTGGGTACTTCGACCATCGAATAGGCGACTATGACCTTCGACTTCGATTCGAACTAAAAATCGCTCGACTATTCGACCATTCGATAGTCGAAGTACTGTCTCTTTAAAAAATACGTTGACTATATACTTCGCCACTTTAAACCTACCGAGCTACAATGTTAGCCTATGAGGACCTTCCCCATCACTTTTTTAAGGTTTTTTTTGATCAAAGGAAAATCGTTCGATCGATTAAAATCCTTTGAATTGTTCGATTCGAAGGATTTCATCGTTCCAACTAAGGATTTCATCATTTTCAATTTTTCCTTCGATCAATCGATCGTAGGATTTGCGGTAAATCCTTCGAATTCGATATTCGAATTCGCAGGATTTTACTTAGAGGGTTTATTAACCCTGGATATTCGACCCTTAGTAGTGCCCCCCAATTTTTACCAGGTATGGATTACATAATGGCAAGATCAAATGACACTCTAGGGAACTACAGGTATTGCAGAATTTGGATTTGATCTAGCATGAACTGAATCCTTGCTACCATGTGACTACAGCACAGGCCCCATGTACATTTGAATTTTGATCTATTAAGGCTATTTCACTAAAGTTTCAATATGCACATGATGATATGGTATGTTATAGGTGCCCAAATACTGTAATAACTGATCTTTATGGTTCCTTAGTAGGCATCACAGCAAACCTAGGGTCCTTCTATTGTTTTACCAGTGAATGCAGCAGCACCCTGTGGCCTTCTGTCTTAGTTTAATACATGTGCACTTGATAAGATCTCAGGTTTAGTAAACAGAGTACTAGAGCCAATTTTATTAAGCAAAATGTGTAGTACACCACAGGCATTCACAACAGACTAATATTATAAGCTAAAGGAAGAGAAGAAGAAGAGAAAACATAATCACTGTAATTGTTATTGATGGGTGAATTGATTAACCAGGCACAAATGTGCAGAGAATTTCCTTGTTTTGCCGCCAGTGAATAAAATCGAAAGCTGAAACTGCAGCGAAAATTTGACGGCGAAAAATCTGCGGTGACAAAAAGATTGCAGTGCGCCAGTATAGTCATGCACATAAAACTGACATGTGTCAAAAAATTTTTGGACGCCCATTGACTTCAATGCATTCGTTTGCTGAGATGAGTCGTTTGCTTCAAAATTGCTGCGCTTCAAAATTATTTTGATGGCCATTGACTTCAATGCGTTTCGAAATTTTTTCACCGTTTCGCGTTTTTTTCGGCAAAGCAAAATGGCACAGATTCGCCCATCACTATTAATGGCCCAAGACAGACAAAAAAAAAATCTTTGGTACCTACCAGCCTTCTTATACAGCAACCCTTTTGGGCCCCGAGATTGGCCATTTTCATAACTAACTCAAAGAAATCGACCTACACCATGATATCAGGGAGACCATGATCCATTCAAGGCAATAGAAAACAGAAAAATTGAATATATTCAGAAGATATTCAGAAAGCCAGGAATGGTTTGTAGTCTTTTTGAGGACACGGATGGACATCGAATGAGTAAATAATCTCCACTAACTTCACTTCCATAAAGAAAACGAATCTACTTCATGTGCATTATACCCGTCAGAAATAGAAACTTCTAAAGGGTAGGCAGGTTATTGAAAGTTTGAACTTGAAGGACGTGTGTCTTTTTTTAACCTAACTTACTATGTGAGGGGGGTGGACTTGCCAAGGCAACTGCTATATTTCACCTTTATGTGAATTCTTCTGCTTCAGGCTTCTTAGTGCCCAGACACTAATTTTTCTCCATTCCAAAATAGCCCAGTTCCTGATTCCTTTAGCTTGCACACTGATCATTTTCAGCCTCTGCCATTAAAGGACATACAGTATGCACCCCATTGATATTACTTGAGATTGAGGCATTGCTGGGAGTGTAATCAGAGGAGTAACTGGTTGCTGCCAGGGGTATAAGTGGCATAGCCAAAGTTACCTTGCAAAATAATAATAGTCTTTGACGTGTGTGGGTTTTTTTTATAATTTTCTCCAAGGTGTTACTTATCTATGTAGAACTGAACAGAGGGCTGAGAAGGTTGGTTTTATTAAACGGGTTGTTCACCTTTAATTTAACTTTTAGTATGTTATAGAATAAACGCAGTCAATAATAAAAATAAGGCCGCTCCAGACTCACCCCTCCTATGTTCACTGCCAACAGCGTTCCCACTGTAATAGACTGTACTTGACTAAGAAGAAAGGCAGCACTCCAGTTAAAAAAAGGGTTGGTATTTTGCAACAGGTCACGAACCAAAAATCGCCTGACACGTTTTGGGAACACCTCCCTTAAAGTGATACTGACACTTAAAAACTAGTATTTAAAATATGAATGTAAATTAAAAGTTACCTATAGGTCATGTAGACCTGACTGTTTGGCCAACCTGACTGTCCCATCTCAGCCTGTCAGATTTTAATGCTAACAGACTCCTGCTGCACAAATATGGCAGCCCCTCATATAGGAACATGGGGCACCAGACAGGTAATGTAAAAGCATTGTGCAAATACTTTATGGCAAAGTTATACTGTAAGTAACTTTCAAAGGCAATATTATGATAGATGTAAAAAAGAGTTTAATTTATGGTGTCAGTATCTCTTTAATCATAGGCGTTCCCGAAACGCGTCAGGCGATTTTTGGTCCGTGACCTATTGCAATAAACCACCCTTTTTTTTTTAACCGGAGAGCAGCCTTTCTTCTTGGTCAAGTATGTTAACGAATGGCTAATTAAAAGCAACTTTTAAATTTGCCTTCTTTTTTTTGTAGTTTTTTTAATGATTTGCCTTCTTCTGGCTCTTTCTAGCTTTCAAATGGGGATCACTGACCCCTTCAAAAACAAATGCTCTTTAAGGCTACACATTTATAGTTATTGCTGGTTTTTATTACTCATCTGTAACGGTCGGCACCCAACACCAGAATAAAAACCAGGCACCCTGGTCTCAGCTCGTGCTTCACCAGTAGTGTGACCGCCTTTGGGCCTCGGGAGGAGCCCTCGGCTTACTTGGATGCCACCTGGACTTAAACGAGAGGTGCAAGATGAGGGTTCTGGATAGGCAGAGGGGCACGACTGTAGAGCAAGGTCTTTGGACAGAAGGTCGTAGTACAAGGTGTTAGGCAATAGAGTAGTCAGATCAGGCCGGGTCGAGGCAGGCAGAGAATAAACTTAAGGTGGCCATACATGGAGAGATCTGCTCGTTTTGGCGATGTCGCCAAACGAGCGGATCTCCCTCCGATATGCTCACCTTGAGGTGGGCAATATCGGGCTGATCCGATCGTGGGCCCTAGGGCCCAACGATCGGATCCTAACGATGCCTAATGGGCGGTCGGATCACGGGACCGCATCAACGAATAGATGCGGCCGCGATCCGACGGGATTTTTTATCCCATCCGATCGAGATCTGGCTGACTTTCGGCCAGATCTCGATCGGTGAAGCCCGTCCGGGGTCCCCATACACGGGCCAATAAGCTGCCGACACGGTCTGTCGGCAGCTTTTATCGGCCCATGTATGGCCACCTTTAGTCAGGCAAGCAAGGGTCAAACCAGGAAGTCAATCAGAGGGTTAATCAGAAGAGGTAGTCAGTAATCAGGCAGGGGTCAGAATCCAGAAGTCAGAATAGTCAAATAGCCAGGCAGGGGTCACAACAGGAATCAAACAGGTTCAGGATACAAGAAACAAATAGCACAAGGCTCAGGAGCACCAGGAAACACGATCCTATCACGGGCAGTTTGTAAAAAGAAAATGTACCTTTAAATACATTTAAAATTCGCGCCATTGTGCGCTGTCATACGTCAACGCGCCTGCGCCTTTAAGACGCAAGAAGATGCGGCGCGCGCGCCCTAGGAACAGGCGCAGAAGAACATGGCAGGTTGTCCCCGCTTGGAGTGCAGCGGGCGTCCCCGCCAACCCCCACCAGGGTAAGTCGTTACATCATAATTCTAGCCAGGCCTCTCCTATTCATATTCCAGTCTCTTATTCATATCAATTCATGGTTGCTAGGGGAATTTCGACCATAGCAAATTGATTGTTGAAACTGCAAACTGGAGAGCTGCTGAATAAAACCCTAAATAACTCAAAAATAATAAAAAATGAAAACCAATTGCAAATTGACTCAGAATATCACTCTCTACGTCATACTAAAAGTTCATTTAAAGGTGAACAGCCCATTATCTGAAGCCTCTCTAATACTGATTTTGCCCAAAAATGTTTGCACATAACTTCTTCTACAGAATATGTTAACAAATAGTCATATACAAGAGAGACACGTAGTATTTATTACTAGTTATGGTGACTGATTTTTATAACTTTCATACAAGTCCACTGCAGTTTAAAAGGTAAATATTTCCATGTCTGCTGCTTGTAACTACTCTTAAAAATCAGTAAAAAGATGGAAACAGGGTTGTTGTGGAAAAACTATCATTACTATGCAGAACACTCTCACACAGAACTGTCAAACAGGGTTGCCAGGTTTAATTTTCAAAACCAACCCAAGTCAGCTAAAAACTAGCCCACAACTAACCAAGAGACACTTCAAAAGTAGCCCAAAATATTTCAATGAAAAAATAAATAAATATATGTGAAAACACGCCCTTTTCAAATTTCTCATGAAGCAAAACGGGATAATTTGCCCATCACCAGGGATGTAACTAAGGAGGGGGGCAGAAGATATAGGGGTCCCATAAGGACCTAATAAATAAACAATTTCAATAAGTGTTGGTAAAACAGCACAACCTCTAGACATTTTGGTGGCCAGCAGATTTTTGCCTCAAATTTGTCTGAAATTGAGGAAAGTCACCGGAAAATGTGAGAATACTTAAAATGGGAGGTTGGGATAAAGAGCCCAAAATCTGGTAACTCCTGACTTCTACACAAGCCAGTCCCATTGCATGCTGGATATTGTAGTCTTACATTAAACTTGGCAACTTGTTAAACAAAAACTACATTACCCAACATGCATTGGGAGACACAGGCTTGCCAAGAAAAAACTTTGGCTGGTTTCCACTGTACAAACCAGCCACAGGCCCAAAAAGTAGCCCAAATCCGTACCTTGGCTAGTTTGTACTTCCAAAACCAGCCTGGGCTTTAAATTAGTAGCCCAATTTGTCTGGAATACCGCCAACCTTGCTGTCAAACGAGCTCTGCTTAGTAACACAATCATAAGCCTTCACTGGCAAAGGCATCCAATTAAATCAACCCTTTCAGTCTGAGGCGTGCCTTCCACATTGAGGCTTGACGCGCACGCCTGTGTCACGTGAAGCGCAACTAATGCATCTATTGGGCTTGGGAATGCGATCCCGGCATGCACTGCTGGTAAACAGCAATGGCTGACGACGAAGGAGAGGAGGATCCCGGCATCAATAACATGGGCAATATGCTGCAAGTTATAAGCTCGGGTAATGATGGCAGCGCCCCCTAGTTCGGGACACGCGTTGAAATCATTACAGCTAAGCGGGTGTAGCTGAACCATAGCCAGCGGGAGACTTGCCTTGGGGAAGTTTATTTGAGCACATGTTTATATAGAATGTTCCATGTATGTGCCAGTCATGTTTAAAGGCTTCCCATGGTCAGGCAATACACAGTGATGTATAGATGACCTTTGCATAGTGATATAGAACAATAGCTCAATCCCGGGGGGCAACTTTGTATCTATCTGCCATGCTCAGAAGTCAGCTGATCCAGGCTATTCTGCAAAGAGTTCCCTGCTAATTCAATGTATTTAAAATCAACATGATGGTCCTAAGTGATTGCATTGTTGGCATGCTGGATGGCGAAGCCACAGTTTCATTCTGCAGGGCTTTATGGAAATCGGTGCAGTCTGCAGCATGCCTTTCATTCTGTTGCTGTATAAAGAATCCCTGCTAATCGGATGGGTAGAGCTCAGCTTAGTTTGCCCCATTGAACAAGACTACGTAGGGGCACTGCTTGTCATTAACCTGCGGTGAGAAAACAATGTGGCGTCTGCTATGAGTGGGCCATTAACTGGGGTTTATTGCTGGCGTTTTTGCAATGTGACTGCACAGCACTTATACAACGATTCAGCTAATTCAAGTCTTTCCTTTCTTCTTTTTTTTTTTTTTTTTATATGAAGCTGTTTTTTATTTTGTCTGAATGACTCCAGCACCACATTGATGCTATATAGAGCAACGTATTGTAGGTATTTGCATGTCCAACATGCGGGCAAATTAATTGGCTCCTAGTGGAACGGAAAGGGTGAGATTAGGAGTCCGGGGAGGAGATCTTATGAGTTTACTGGCAAGCAGGGATGTATTTTGGATTTTTCATCTACAAATGAATTTACCTTTAGGGCTAAATTATGAATTTGATGTTACATGTTATATTTAAAATCCAGTTGAGTTCAGTGATGTGATCTACCTTTGTATACTTCTATTAATGGCTCTTAAGGGCAAAGTGATGGAAGTGAATGGGCATACATTCTATATAGTATAATATACTTTTTGGAACTATTATAATGATGTGAAATTCTAGGGTCTATAATCGCAATTTCTACTATTTGTAACTACTAGTATCTTTAACTCAATTATTATGAGCCAAATTGAAAAAGATCGGTGCCCCACAGGTTAATTTTAACCTTTAACCTATCATTTAGCCGTTATATTTACCTATACACGATACAGGGAATAACATGAGTACCTTACTGTTTGGTTTTATACGTAAAAGGGTGGGACCACCCAGGGTGGGACAATCCAGGTTTTAAATGTGGATATTGAGTAATTACTGGCAGAAATTCCTATGATGAAGTACCAGAGGGTACAAAACGCGTAAGGTGGATCATATGTAAATCCGGCCCTGGGTAGTAGCTAAAATAAATGATAAACACTTTCTCTTTTGCACTCCATAATATGTTGGCTTTCCACATACAAGTATGGGACCAGTTATCCAGAAAACTGTTATCCAGAAAGCTCAGAATTAAGGAATAAAATATATTATTAATCCTTATTGAAAACAAAACCAGCCTATTGGGTTTATTTAATGTTAGCATGATTTATGATAGACTCAATATTTATTCCTCAGCTGAAGCTGAGTTTAGCATGCGCCACAATTTAAAATTGGCTAAATGTTGGGATTTCTTCTTTCCTGTAAACAGGTATGGGATCCATTATCCGGAAACCCTTTATACAGAAAGTTCCAAATTACGGAAAGGCCGTCTCCCATAGACTGTGCAAAAAACCTCACGGCACTCAGGTCTGCGTGAAGATTTCAATCTTTTATTGAAATAGACTCCATTTTATCCAATGAATGCAAATTTTGAAAAATTATTTCCTTTTTCTCTGTAATAAAAAAAAAAAAACATTTGTACATGATCCAAACTAAGATAAAATGAATCCTTACTGGAAGCAAAACCATCCTATTGGGTTTATTCAATGTTTACATGATTTCCTAGTAGACTTTAGGTTTGAAGACCCAAATTATGGAAAGATCTGTTTTTTGGAAAACCCCAGGTCCTGAGCATTCTGGATAACAGGTCCCATACCTGTATAAAGGTAACATAGTGCAGTTGCTGGACGGTGCAGGTATTCTTATTATGGTGACTACTCAGATACCTAGATATGATGTATAAAGGTGGAAATCCTCAGGTCCCAAGCATTATAACTAATATCCTATACCTGTAATTTGTTTTTCAGGGATAAATCATATCTATAATGGAATAGGGCTATTCCATCCCCCTTTCTGGGGTATTACATTAAAAAGGTTGTTTACCTTCAAACACTTTTTCCAGTTCAGTTGTTGTCAGATTGTTCACCAGAAATAAAGACTTTTTTTTTCCAAATTATCTTCTATTTTCTAGTAGTGACCATTTTTCTGATATTGAAGTAAGTTTCATTTTTCACCTTCTAAAGCAGCTCTGGAAAGGAGTTTGCCAACTATAACTGTTTAAATTGATACATTTAGTTGATACATTTGTTATCTTTGTCCCTGCTGAGCAAAATCCCTTAGTCTCATTAAAGGCGGCTGTTAGGCTAAGGCCACACTAGGCGATAGCGGCGCGATTTGACTCGCGGCGACTTTTCGCCGCGACTTTTAAGCCGCAATCGCTGGGGAAACTTTTGCGCTGGCGTCTATGGGGAATCGCGAAAAATCGCCAGCGTAAAAACACACGTGGCGATCTTTTCTCTACTGTCGCTCGAAATTGCCTCGCTAGGCGATTTCGAGCGACAATAGAAAAAAGATCGCCGCGTGTGTTTTTACGCTGGCGATTTTTCGCGATTCCCCATAGACGCCAGCGCAAAAGTTTCCCCAGCGATTGCGGCTTAAAAGTCGCGGCGAAAAGTCGCCGCGAGTCAAATCGCGCCGCTATCGCCTAGTGTGGCCTTAGCCTTAGAATTGATACAGTAGTTGCTGATATTCCACAGATACTGCTGTGAAATGTATCAACTAATTGTATCAACTAAATGTAGCAAATTGTAACAGTTCAGAATCTGCTCCTGGATCACTGAGCTGCCAGACTGAGACACGAACATTAAACTTCAATTTTGGGAAATCGGTAAATAACAAAAGATGGAAACCAATTGAAAAAGTATTTGTTTTTGGGGAACAATCGGAAAACAACTCAACTGAAAAAAAAGTGTTTGGAAGGTGAACAACCCGTTTAAAGTGTTTTTGTGTTAAATAATATCATGCATATCCCCTGGGTCTAAACAAATATACATGATTTTCCAAATACACAGCTAAGCATTTAACTGTTCCCAAGTGAGTTTTGTGGCTCACCTAGGTGCTGCTGTTGTTACTTTTCAGTTTGCAGAACCGGAGCTAGATCTTTAAAAGGACCAGTAACATAAAAAAAAATTTTAAAAAAAATTTGTTAGTGCACAACGAAAAATAAACACTAAGACAAAATAAACTTTAAATAACAAAGCCTTTATTAAAAAATAACTTACAGAATGTCCACTTCCTGTCTGCTTCAGAAACGGCGAAAAGGCGACCATCCATCCTGCAACGATCAATTTCTTCTCCCTGGCTAGTCACTGACAGGCATCGCTTTCATCCGCCTCCTGGTCTCCCGACGCACACTTCTTTCTGCTACTGTTGTGGGGAAGTGAGTTCGGCTGGAGGGGCCTCCAGTTGGTGGGAACTTGGAGCCGGCTGGATCAATGTGCAAAGTCCTGGGGTAGGAGCTGTAGTGGTGGCTGCTGCTCCCGCTGTGTGCCCGTGACTGGCTGCTGACACTGTGCTCCCTGCGTTCCAGCCGAACTCACTTCCCCACAACAGTAGCAGAAAGAAGTGTGCGTCGGGAGACCAGGAGGCGGATGAAAGCGATGCCTGTCAGTGACTAGCCAGGGAGAAGAAATTGATCGTTGCAGGATGGAGGGTCGCCTTTTCCCCGTTTCTGAAGCAGACATGAAGTGGACATTATGTAAGTTATTTTTTAATAAAGGCTTTGTTTGCTATTTAAAAGTTTCTTTTGTCTTAGTGTTTATTTTACGTTGTGCACTAATGAATTTTTAAAAAAATGTTTTTATGTTACTGGTCCTTTAAACATTTATGAGGCTTTTGCCATGAATAGCCAAATTTATTGGGACCGGTCCACTAGATCCTCTGAAGATGAACGCACTTTTGTTTTGGGCCTCTCATAACTAGGTTGGGAAATAAAATATTTTGATTACAAGTCTAATGCTCCATCAGCAGTACTGATTTATATTACATTGAGATTTACAGTGTTATTTATAACAAACAGGACCATTGATAAATTAACAAACATGGGTCATAAAATGAAAATGGGGGACTAAAGAACCTTGCACACACAGGGGCAAATTTACTTAAGGTTGAATAACCCTCGATATTCGACTGTCGAAGTTAAATCCTTCGACTTCGAATATTGAAGTAGAAGGATTTAGCGCTACTCGTTCGATCGAACGAAATCGTTCGATCGAATGATTAAATCTTTCGAATCGTTCGATTCGAAGGACTTTAATCCATCGAGCGAACGATTTTTGTTCGACCAAAAAAAGCTAGCAAAGCCTATGGGGACCTTCCCCATAGGCTAACATTGACTTCGGTAGCTTTTAGGTGGCGAACTAGGGGGTCGAAGTTTTTTCTTAAAGAGACAGTACTTCGACTATCGAATAGTCAAATGATTTTTAGTTCGAATCGAAGGTCGAAGTAGCCAAAAAAAACATTCGAAATTCGAAGTTTTTTTCCTCTATTCCTTCACTCGAGCTAAGTAAATGGGCCCCACAATGTTATAATCTAAATCGACAAATTAGCAATCAGCCTCAATCTTATCCTCAAGGGGACACAGTGTGGGAATCCATGGATAGAAAATAGATTTTATCAAATGATTGGGTTGAATTCTGACACTGGAATTTAAGGAGCCAATGTGAGTTGGGTATAAAGCTGTGGTTTTTGTAATTTCCTCAGCTAAATAGGGCATTAAGAAGCTACTCTGTATTTGGTCAACCTGTATAATGGGCTTCTGTTAACAAAACAGACACAACAAAGGGTGAAGGGAGGGGGCTGTATACTGGTAATCTAATTATCTGTTTCACTAGAATCAAACATGGAGTAGCTTCAGCCTCCCTGTTTGTCTTGTTTAGCTCAAGAAATAACAAAATACAATTTTTTATGCTTACAGCAATAGGGAAAAGTTATGATGTGCATAAGCTCTTTTCATTGCACTCATGTTAAACAAGGCTGTATACTGTCCCTTTAAGGGGAATAAACACGCTGGTACGTTTTACTGGGAAACAGTTATCCGATCTCAGATTCATAGAGTTCTGTCCCCAACAGAGAGTGAAGAGGAGGATTACATGGATATGGAAGATCCAGAAGCTGTGGACAGTGAAGCCCCAAATATCATCAACTTTGATACCAGCTTGCCAACATCTCATGCAGTTTGTGACTATTTAATTCAATATTTATTACTTGCCAATACCTATTAATAATGGCATTAGCCCAAGGGTGGGGAGTACACTTTTTGTTTCTTGTCCTTTTAAAGGGGATGTAACCCTTACATACCACTTTGTTGGATTCATAGCATCCTCCAATATATTATAAAGGGTTTCATTGTCCCTAACTTTTCAAAATCAGTGGTTCCACCAATGCAAACACTTCCTCCTCTATATGTTTGATCTTCCTTGATTTCAGGAGGAATTATACACATTTACTTACTCCTGTACACTTAAACCTTATTGTACCCATCCACCCTTGATTGTAAGGTTACAATTTAATTTCAGCAAGGAAGCATTTCTTGTGACTCTCAATATATTAGCTAACAGTAAGATGAAATATATTCTGCTAGACCTTATGTGCAATGTATTGAACGATTTCCGCTTTATATCAGTGGTAGTTTAGATAATAACGTGTTTATCTCTTTGTGATAACAGTATCTTGGGGTGGACATGGAAGAGTTCCATGGACGGACACTGCATGATGATGACAGCTGCCAACAGATTCCAGTACTGCCCAATTTGCAGGTCATGCTAATCCCAGGGCAGACCCTGCCTCTTCATCTTTCCAGGCCACAAGAAGTCAGCATGGTGCGTGGTCTTATTCAGAGGGACAGGACCTTTGCTGTGCTTGCATACAGGTGTGTGAGCTAAGTAATGTCAGCTATAATTGTTATACTGTGTAATTAGATTTAGATTGTTCTAAATCTAATTATGGCTGTGATAAAACTGCTACCTTCACATACCTTGTATAAGTAATTCTAGAGCAACTAGACTTGCTGAGTAATTATTGAAGAGGTTTCACTACTCATCTGAGCAGCTTCTTCAGTTCAACTGACTGGTGTCAAACATCCCCAATTTGGCCAGTCTTTCCTCATAGCTAAGATTTTCAATACCTTTTACCAGCTTAGTTGCCCTTCTCTGTACCCTCTCTAATACAATAATGTCCTGTTTGAGGGATGGAGACCAAAACTGTACGGCATATACTAGATGGGGCCTTACAAGTGCTCTATACAGTGGAAGAATGACCCCCTCCTCCCGTGACTCTATGTCCCTTTTAATACAGCTCAAGTTCTTATTTGCCCTTGATGCTGCTGACTGGCATTGCTTGCTACAGCCAAGTTTATCATCTACAAGGACTCCAAGTTACTTTTCCATAATGGATTTGCCTAGTGCAGTCCCATTAAGGGTATAAGTGGCTTGGATATTTTTACATCCCAGGTGCATGACTTTACATTTATCAACATTGAATCTCATTTGCCACTTAGCTGCCCAGATTGCCAGTTTGTCAAGATCGTGTTGCAAGGATGCCACATCCTGGATGGAATTTATTGGACTGGATCATTTAGTGTCATCTGCAAACACTGATACATTAATTACAATACCCTCCCCATAGTCATTAATGAACAAGTTAAATAAAAGTGGACCCAATACCGAGCCCTGAGGGGCCCCACTAAGAACCTTACTCCAAGTAGAGAATGTCCCATTAACAACCACCCTCTGTACCCGACCCTGTAGCCAGTTTCCTATCCATGTGCAAACGACTTCATTAAACCCAACAGACCTTAGTTTAGAAAGCAGTTGTCCTCATCCTAAAAAACTCTTCCACTAATCCAATCACAATGGCAAATTGTAACTCTTCATTCAGAGAGGTGACAGTTTTTTGTGAGATAAATAAACATTTATCACGGATTCAATTGCATCAGTTGTGCCACAGGTATTGTTTTGTTTGAATACAAGTACTCAGGTTAATCTCAGTAAAGCACTGCAAAATATGTCAGCTCTGTATTATGGTTAATAATAATAATACACTCTTTGCCTTTTTAAACAGTGGTGGTCCTCAGAGAGAAGCACGCTTTGGAACTACTGCTGAAATCTATGCATGTCGAGAAGAACACGAGTTTGGGATTGAGACTGTAAAAGTGAAAGCAATTGGAAGGCAGAGGTTTCAAGTTCTGGAAACAAGAACTCAGGCTGATGGGTGTGGAAAATGAAGAAAAGGGGAAAGCTATAAAGGGGAACTACTGTGAAAGTGAAGATTTAATATAAGCTTCATCTCATTAAAATAAGATATTTTCAAAATATAATCAATTAAACATTTTGTATCGTTTATGAAATAATCAAATGAGTCTTCAAAAATTCACTCTCAGCAACCTGTCTCTCTCGATGCTCTCTTTATGTTGAGGTCTAGGTCAGATTTTGATTGACAGGTAGGTCTAATACGTCTTTTAGGGGGGCTCCCTTTCCTAGTAGATGTTTTAGAGCTAACGCAAATAAAAAAAGCTAACAAAATAACTGACTCTGGCGCACACTCTCCATGCAGAAAAACAGGATTTCCATATACTTTAAAAGAGTGAGCTATGTTACATCTTTGAGGCACCCCCCCAAGGATGTATTATGCCTAACTGTCAATCAAAAACTGACTCCACCTACTGCATGAAGAGAAAAGTAAGAGAGAGAAGTTGCTGACTGTGGGACAGTGAAGAGTAACTTGGTTATTTCATAAACAGTACAGAATGTTTAATTGATTATATTTAGAAAGTTTCTTAATAAAATTAGCTGAAGCTTATATTAAATTTTATTTCCTAGTAACAGAAAAATTGCCGACATTAGGTTTTTCATCCTTCGCTAAGTTTGGAGCCACAAAGTTGATGAACACTACTGTATAAAGTGCTTCAGTGTAAAAATAAAAGCTGGGTAAATAGATAGGCTGTGCAAAAAAAAAATTCTAATATAATCAGTTAGCCAAAAATGTAATGTATAAAAGGCTGGAGTGACTGGATGTCGAACATAGCAGAACACTACTTCCTGCTTTTCAGCTCTCTAACTCTGAGTTAGTCAGCGACTTTAAGGGGGGCCACAGGGGACATAACTGTTCAGTGAGTTTGCTTTTGATCCCTAGCATGCAGCTCAGATTCAAAAGCAAACGTTTATGACCCAAATGGTCCTCCCTCAAGTCACTGATTGGTTACTGCCTGGGGGACAGTGGAGACCAAGAGAGCTGCAAAGCAGGAAGTAGTGTTCTGGCTATTATATTACACATCCAGCCTTTATACATTATATTTTTGGCTAACTATATTGAAAATTTTTTTATTTTTCACAGCCTATCTATTTACCCAGTTTTTATTTTTATACTGAACAATTCCTTTAAAGGGGTGGTTCACTTTTAAATCAACTCGTAGTATATTATAGAACGGCTAATTCTAAGCAACTTTTCAACTGGCCGACATTTTTTCTTTTTTATAGTTTTTCTTTTTGGCTCTTTCCAGCTTTCAAATGGGGTCACTGACCCCATCTAAAAACAAATGCTGTGTAAGGCTAGAAATGTATTTTTATTAAGACTTTTTACTTATTACTCATTTTTCTATTCAGGCCTCTCCTTTTCATATTCCAGTCTCTTATTCAAATGAATGAATTTGGACCCTAGCAACTAGATGACTGAAATTACAAACTGGAGAGCTGCTGAATAAAAAGCTAAATAACTCAAAAACCACAAATAAAAAAAAAATGAAACCAATTACAAATTGTCTCAGAATATCACTCTGTACATCATACTAAAAGTTAACTCAAACGTAAACAACACTTTTAAATAGGCTTTTACAATGGGGTTGTAATTGGCTCATATAAAAAAAATCTTGTTTATTTTTCATGGGAAACTTTTTTTAGGATAAATAATACAGTAATTAATAGTAATATTTGTTATTTTTGTTTTATTCCAGGATTCAACTGGCTCGGGTGAAAATCCTTCCAGAGAGGGTTTTACCCTGTCCCATGACTTCTCTGCAATTGGACTCTCAAAGTCGGCGTCTGCTTTTCCCAGCTAATAAGCCAGTGAGCAGCCGCAGCCCACAGAGCAAATGCCAGTGGCTTCACAAGTATCGCAGGGTACAGTTTCCATTAACTGTTTACTTGGTAGCCAACATCTTTGTCCAGGAACATGAGCACTGGGAAACCATTGGACAAATTGGGGTTGACGTGATTGGGAGGGTCGATACTGTGAACTGGGGTGATTGGTTGTGGTTCGCCTTCAAACAACTAGTTGTTTTCAGATAGATCACCAGAAATAAATACTTTTTTCCAATGACTGTCTATTTTCTATGTGTGTCTGCAAACACCAGAGACACAAACATTCAACTTAGGTTTTGGAAAAACAGTAAAAAATAAATAATGGAAAGTAATTGAAAAAAGTCTTTATTTCTGGGGAACAATCTAAAAAAAAAAGAGTTTGCAAGGTGAACAACCCCTTTAAGTCGCACTAAAACAACAATAGCTGTTATTGGATTAGTGCTGTCATTCGGTAGAAAGAACAAGCTCCATCGGAAAAAATGTAAATCCGGGTCCAGACAATATCAAGAGCCATCTGATATTCTCCATCTGACAATATCCTTTAACACATATATATTTATATTATACTGTAATGTGTATATACACTAAATTGCTTTATATAAGGCACTAATGTGTCTTATATAAAGCAATTTGTATTACAGGCTACTTCTGGTAGTATTTTACTTGGTGGTGAACTCTGTATAGTAAATCATTCTGGAGGCAACTAGAACTAGAAATATTCCTTGACTGTCTGATCCTTTTGTACATTTTCTATTCTTCTTTTAAATGATAAAGCTTCTATGTTTCTGTGTGTTGTGTTTCCACAGAGGAAGTTCCTTGGTGCTAGTCTGACCTCCTGGCCTTCCTGGCTGTATGCTCTGTATGATGCAGTAAGTGTCCCACAAATGCGGGTTGTTTCCCCTTTACAAGAGCAGTGATGTTTGCACGGAGTCTGTGTAGTTCAGTGTGCAGAAAGAAAGTCGGCAAACACTCCAGACACAGCTCGTAAGGATAAAACATTAAAGTTTATTTCAGTAAGTTAAAATTATCAGTATCCTGATACGTTTCGTATCACTGATACATAATCATAGGCCTATCTATGATAGGAAACGCATCAGGATGCTGATTTTAAATTACTGAAATAAACTTCAACGTTTTATCCTTCAGAGCAGTGTCCGGAGTGCTTGCCGACGTTCTTTCTGCCTGCAAAGGATTTCCCCTTAGCTATGGGTTCAGGGCGATGCACCGGACTACTCGTTTAACATAAATATATACAAATACACACCCCTTAAAGGAGAAGGAAAGCTACGGAGGCATTTTTTTGCCAATAGATTAGCTGCAATAGTGCAAGCTAGAATGCTATATTTATTCTGTAGAATGTTTTACCATACCTGAGTAAAAAGCTCTAGAAACTTTCTGTTTGTTTAGGATAGGAGCTGCAGTATTAACATGGTGTGACATCACTTCCTGTCTGAGTCTCTCCCTGCTCTGGGCTCAGATTACAGTAGAGAAGGGAGGGGGGGAGGAGCAAACTGAGCATGCTCTTGCCCAGGGCAATGAGGTTTAAGCTGAAGGCAGGAAGTCTGATACAGAAGCCCATGTGTACACAATAGAAGTAAGAAATGCAGTGTTTCTTTTGACAGGGGACTAAGAGCAGCACTACTTTAAAGGGTTTACTGGTATATTTAGGTGGACCTTTCTGATAAGGCTTACTTAGTTTTAACCTTTCCTTCTCCTTTAAGAAGACTGTTTTTTGCCGCTACCTATAAATTGTCAAGTTATCTCTGCGCTTAGAATTAATTTGTATGTAATGCATTTGGGTTGAGAGATATCAAATTACTCTGTGTAGTTCAGTGTATAAATGTGTGAGGTCAGTAGTATGAGGGTTTTTAGAGGCTGAACTGTGAAAATGTATGAAGGCTTTTTAAATAATTACAATAAGGGGCAGATTTATCAAAATGTGAGTTCAGATTTTAATTAATAAAAACTCACCCATGTTCTATCCATTCCTATGGGAGTTTTAGAAGGATATTTATCAATGGGTGAAAATTGGAACTCACTATTTAATAAATACACTTCCAAAAATCCCATAGGAATGAATAGAACATGAGTGAGTTTTTATTTATTAAAATCTGAGCTCACATCTTGATAAATCTGTCCCTAAGTGTGTATTCTAATGGGAGGAAATGGTTTGCTGAAGCGACTGGGCTCTGTTCTGGCAGCAGTGAGTGGTTTGTCCGTGAGTTGTGTAATTCAGTGGCTAGTTTGAAGGGTGACCGTGTTTGGACACAAAGTAGCTTAGTAAGGAATAAATCTGCATTTGCATGTTGTCAGGTTGTTGCTTTGAGATGATTTTGTACTCAGCCTGCAAGTAAAAAGCAAATTCCGTGTCATGCACCAGGATTCCCTTATGGAACGAGTGAAACTACAGCTGCACGAGTGGGATGAGAATCTGCGAGATGATTCTCTGCCAGCGAATCCTATTGGTAAGATCTGTGCCATACCCTTATCTCTCTGTTACTCTAACTCCCCCTTATCATCTGTGCATTCTGTCCAGCCAGCCCCATATGCCTTTGTTCTGTTTTCATAGTTTCATTTGACTTTTTATTTTTTTTTGCTCCAATGTGCATTCCGGTTTTTATACTGTGCCACCATTAGGCATGTTGTAGAACATACAGGCACAGATGCAGATTAGTACCTGTGTCATTTAATGGGCTTTGAAGAGCTATGTTATTTGTTCTATATACAGTTGTGTTCAGAATAATAGCAGGGTAATAAAAAAGTGAATAAAGCTCAAAATCCTTATAATAGCTTTATTGGGGGTCGTCTGAAAAACTTCCTGTAGCCCCTAGACCAAAAAAAAACAATCTTGCTTTCATCAGTCCACAAAATGTTGCACCATTACTCTTTAGGCCAGTCATTGTGTTATTTGGCAAATTGTAAGCTCTTCAGCACGCCTTTTTTTCAACAATGGGACTTTGTGGGGGCTTCTTGCCAATAGTTTGGCTTCTTCTAATTGTAACAGTATCACAGGAAACTTTAGACCTGCTTTCATCTTCCTGGAGCTGATCATTGACTGAGTTTTTGCCATTTTGACTATTCTTTTATCCACGCCCATTTTAAAGCATTTGAGCTATTTTTAGCTGAGCAGCCTATCATTTTCTGCATTTTTTATGTTTTCCCCTCTCCAATCAACTTTTTAATCGAGGTATGTTGTTCTTCTGAACAATGTCTGAAACAAGCCATTTAACTCAGATTTTCAGAGAGAAATGCACTATAAGCAGCATGCACAACATTTGCTCTTTTCTTCCTTAAATAAGGGCCGTAATTGACACCTGTTTTTTCACAGAATGAATGAGCTCACTAATTGAACTCCACACTGCTATTATTTGGAACAGGCTATTATTATTTTGAACACTATTATTATTTGGAACAAGCCTCAATTAATGATTAAATAACACAGAATCAGCAGCATGCATGTCTGTTGGGTTTCTATTACTCTGACACCTACTAGTCAATTATTTGCCATGTATAAATATAATTTCTACTAAAAACAGTGATTGATCAGGTTAGTGATGTTGGACTGCTTTTATTCTGAACACAACTGTAAATCTCTAAACATACACTTGTTTTTAAGAAGCCTGTGCTGTTCCCTCAACCAATGGTTTATTTCTGTAATCTTCCTTCTTCCTCTTTACAGATTTCTCGTACCGGGTCGCAGCCTGTCTCCCTATTGATGATGCGTTACGTATCCAGCTTTTGCAGATTGGAAATGCCATACAGCGTCTGCGTTGCGAGCTTGACATCATGAGTAAAGTAATAACCTCCCCCTTTAACTTGAGTATCTGTAGTTGAGTTCTACTTGTACTAATCCGAATGAAATACTATAATTCTACAGTGTACATCGCTGTGTTGTAAGCACTGTCCTGACACTGAGATTACCACAAAGAACGAGATCTTTAGGTGAGTCCAGTTAACAATGAATTTGAGTTATCAAAATCTGAAAATATCTAATTATTGTATTTCGTACAAATTTTTCGGATTTCCGCCCGAAAACTCTAAATCTTCAGATTATTGAACAAACCCAACGCAGATGAGGATATCTTCGGGAGTTCTCTATTTGACTTATATACAACTTCGGCAGGTCTGAGATGCTGGATTTTCGGATTTTGATTTTTTCCGTCCTCGGGTATAATAAATCCCGAAAAATTTGGATTTTATAGTCAGGCATTCAGGCTTTAATAAATAACCCCCTTAGTGTTAGTTATGTTGTTTGGTTATAAGGAAAGTGATATTAAAAGCAGTTCCCTTATATGGGTTCATATTTGGGGAATGGCGGTTATATGTGCCCTTTAGTGGAGAGATGATGGCGTGATTGGAAGGGCTTGGTTTTTAATCTTCTGGGCTGCATCAAGAAGATAATTTCCAGCAAGCACGAGTCATAACCTGATTCTCTTTATCTATAGTTTATCACTTTGTGGTCCGATGGCTGCATATGTGAATCCTCATGGTTATGTTCATGAGACTCTGACTGTCTACAAAGCTTTTAATCTGAGCTTGGTGGGTCGTCCTTCTATAGAGAACAGCTGGTTCCCAGGGTGAGTATTATGACAGCTGGCAACACTTTATTCCCTGTTCCCTAGAAACATCTGTACTTTATGGAATACTTTAGCTTCACCTAATGCCAACAGTAAGGCCGGAAAAAAAAACAATCAAAGATGCTGACCATTGATCATATCTGGCACATACATTTAGGTCCATAAATATTTGGACAGAGACAACTTTTTTTCTAATTTTGGTACATTACCACAATGAATTTTAAATGAAACAAAGCAGATGCTGTTGAACTGAAGACTTTCAGCTTTAATTCAGTGAGTTTAACAAAAAGATTGCGTAAAAATGGGAGGAACTAGAGCAATTCCTTTGTTATGTCATTATCAATGAAGCAGATAAAAGCCCTGGAGTTGATTTGAGGGGGGGGGGTGCTTGTATGTGGAAGAAACAACATGTGGTCAAAGGAGCTCTCCATGCAGGTGAAACGAGCCATCCTTAAGCTGCAAAAACAGAAAAAACCCATGTGAGAAATTGCTACAATATTAGGAGTGGCAAAATCTACAGTTTGGTACATCCTGAGAAAGAAAGAAAGCTCTGGTGAACTCAGCAATGCAAAAAGACGTCCACGTAAGACAACAGTGGTGGATGATCTCAGAATCATTTCCATGGTGAAGAGAAACCCCTTCACAACAGCCAAACAAGTGAAAAACACTCTCCAGGAGGTAGGTTCAAGTCTACCATAAAGAGGAGACTGCATGAAAGTAAATACAGAAGGTGCAAGCCACTCATAAGCATCAATAATAGAAAGGCTAGATTGGACTTTGCTAAAAAAAAAACATCTAAAAAAGTCAGCACAGTTCTGGAAAAAAGTTCTTTGGACAGATGAAACCAAGATCAACCTCTACCAGAATGATGGCAAGAAAAAAGTATGGAGAAGGCGTGAAACAGCTGATGATCCAAAGCATAGCACATTATGTATAAAACATTTGGGAGGCAGTGTGATGGCTTGGGCTGCATGGCTGCCAGTGGCACTGGGACACTAGTGTTTATCCATCATGTGACACAGGACAGAAGCACAAGAATGAATTCTGAGGTTCAGAGACACTGTCTGCTCAAATCCAGCTAAATGCAGTCAAATTGATTGGGAGGCGTTTCATAATGACCCAAAACATACAGCCAATGCAACCCAGGAGTTTATTAAAGCAAAGAAGTGGAATATTCTTGAATGGCCAAGTCAGTCACCTGATCTGAACCCAATTGAGCTGCATTTCACTTGTTGGAGACTAAACTTGGGACAGAAAGGCCCACAAACAAACAGCAACTGAAAGCCGCTGCAGTAAAGGCCTGGCAGAGCATTAAATAGGAGGAAACCCAGAATCTGGTGATGTCAATGAGTTCAAGACTTCAGGCTGTCATTGCCAGCAAAGGGTTTTCAACCAAGTATTAGAAATGAACATTTTATTGTCAGTTTTTTAATTTGTTCAATTACTTTTGAGCCCCCGAAATGAAGTGATTGTGTTAAATAAAAAGAAAAAAGGCTTTAGTTCCTCACATTTTTATGCAATCTTTTTGTTCAGCCCACTGAATTAAAGCTGAAAGTCTGCAGTTCAGCTGCATCCGAGTTGTTTAATTTAAAATTCATTGTGGCAATGTACAGAACCAAAATTAGAAATCAATTCTCTGTCCAAAGATGTATGGACATTTATGCTCATTAGCTATATGAGAAATACACAGAAGCAACTGCAATATATAACTATCAATATTAATAAATGTATTCTATATTAATATGTGCTTGCGAGTCACATGGTCATTTGATTTTCAATTCCACAAGTCTGCCCATGTGGGTCCAGCATTAGAGCTACAGGTTTCTGTGCTTGACATGGCAGTAAATGAAATAAAAACCTATTCTTTATCTTGAATCCCGTGTTCTGTACGATCTTATAGTCCTGTATCTACATCCTTGTATTGCCATCTCCTTAAATATCCAGTATTTGTTTGCTCCTGTCCTCTGTCTCTCCCGTCTGCAGAGCTTCTCTTACCAACAGGCTGACCTTTTTGTTGATGTTATTTCCCTTTAATTGCTGTATTAGTTCTGTTTTTGCAGTATATGCAAAGTGCCCCATGTTGTCAGGCTTTGGTGAGATCAATGTATCTTGTCGCAGAATTCCGTTCCTCCCTACAAGGCCTTTTGTTTCCGATTATAGATTTTTTTTATAATTTCTGATTTTCTCTCTAACCATTTAGCACGCCCTTTCTGTCCTCCATGTTTTACTTGCTGTATTTATTATTATTGTATCTGACCCACAGGTTTGCCTGGACAATTGCACAATGTAGGGTCTGTGGAAGTCACATGGGATGGAAATTCACTGCAGTGCGGAAAGACCTCTCACCTCAGAAGTTTTGGGGCTTGACCCGTTCAGCGTTGCAACCTCGAATCCCAGAACCGGATGAAGGGGAAGTGGGGCATGATCACTCCCCAATCTTGTGTCTGTGAATCAGGGACTGCTTTATCACTGCTCTGCTTTTTCTCTTGTCTCGCCAACAAATGTTCTTAGCTCTGCACAAGACAGATGCTCTGCAGGTGTGAGGTTCTGCATGTGTCCCAGCATGTGACATCATATTGCTGATAAAAGGTACCTGTCCTATATTTTAGCCCTTTGTATGTAAATATGGAGAATGGCTGTCACGTTATGCCTTTTTGATTAGGATTATGTAAATACCAGTGCAGTCTGCAGTATGTTCTCCCCATGCATTGCTTATATCAAAGCTTTTTGTTCCCCTAGAACAAAACCTCTGTTTTATAGAATGCCATCATAGATACGCCTTTTTTTTTACAGCCTCTGAATTTTATGGAAATGTCTTGTTTTCTCACACTGTTATCAACACCATATCATCAACCATATTGGGTTCTAAATAGGGATGCACTGAATCCAGGATTCAATTCGGGATTTGGCCTTTTTCAACAGGATTTGGATTTGGCCAAATCCTTCTGCCAGGCCGAACCAAACCTGAATTTGCATATGCAAATTAAGGGGTGGGGAAGGAAATCACGTGACTTTTTGTCACAAAACAAGGAAGTAAAAAATGTTTTCTCCTTCCCACCGTTAATTTGCATATGCAAATTAGGATTTGGTTTGGAATTTGGCCGAATCTTTCGCGAAGGATTCAGGGGTTCGGCCGATTTCAAAATAGCGGATTCGATGCATCCCTAGTTCTAAATAAACAAAATTAGCCAAAATGAATGTAATGCCTAAGATTTTTTTTAATGATTTTTGGGTCCACAAATTATTTTTGTAATATATTTTATTTTTTAGAAATATCTACTAAAAAAACGGAATGTTCCCTAACCTCTCCTGTCATACGGCTACTACTCTTTATGATCCACTGGGTGCTCCTAATTGTCAGTCCTTGGTTTCAAGGACCCCGTCTAAAAAACAAATGCTCTGTGAGGTTGCAAACATATCGTTATTGCTACTTTTTATTATTCATCTTTCTATTCAGGCCTCTCCTATTCATATTCCAGTCTCTTTTTCAAATCAATGCATGGTTGCTAGGGTAATTTGGACCCTAGCAACCAGATTGCTGACATTGCAAACAGGAGAGCAGCTAAATAACTCAAAAACCACAAATAATGAAAAATAAATACCAATTGCAATTTGTCTCAGAACATCACTCTACATTATTCTAAAAGTTAACCCAAAGGTGGACAACCCCTTTAAAGGAACAGTAACACCAAAAAAATGAATGTCAAAATAATGACAATATAACGTAGTGTTACGCTGCACTGGTAAAACGTATGTGTTTGTTTCAGAAACTCTACTATAGTTTATATAAACAAGCTGCTGTGTAGCCATGGGGGCAGCCATTCAAAGCTGAAAAATGAGGAAAGGCACAGGATACACAGCAGATAACAGATAAACTCTGTAGTATATAATGGGATTCTTCAGAATTTATCCGTAATCTACTGTGTCTCCTGTGCTTGAATGGCTGCCCCCATGGCTACACAGCAGCTTGCTTATATAAACTATAGTAGTGATTCTGAAGCAAACACATACGTTTTACCAGTGCAGGACAACACTACATTATATTGTCATTCCTTTAAAACACTTTCATTTTTTGGTGTTACTGTTATTTTAAGCAGCTTCTGTATGAAGATATTTAGTGAATTATAATTACCATTAACAGTTGATCACTAATACGTTTTGTCTACTTCAAGTTCAAAAATTAAAGCAAATCCTGTGCAATATAGCACATACAGTTAGGCCCATAAATCTTAGGACAGAGACAACTTTTTTTCTAATTTTGGTTCTGTACATTACCACAATGAATTTTAAATGAAACAACTCAGATGCAGTTGAACTGCAGACTTTCAGCTTTAATTCAGGGGGTTGAACAAAAAGATTGCATAAACATGTGAGGAACTAAAGCCTTTTTTTCAACACAATCCCTTCATTTCAGGGGCTCAAAAGTAATTGGACAAATTAAAAAACTGACAATAAAATGTTCATTTCTAATACTTGGTTGAAAACTCTTTGCTGGCAATGACAGCCTGAAGTCTTGAACTCATGGACATCACCAGATTCTGGGTTTCCTCCTATTTAATGCTCTGCCAGGCCTTTACTGCAGTGGCTTTCAGTTGCTGTTTGTTTGTGGGACTTTCTGTCTGAAGTTTAGTCTTCAACAAGTGAAATGCAGCTCAATTGGGTTCAGATCAGGTGACTGACTTGGCCATTCCAGAATATTCCACTTCTTTGCTTTAATAAACTCCTGGGTTGCTTTGGCTGTATGTTTTGGGTCATTATGAAACGCCTCCCAATCAATTTGACTGCATTTAGCTGGATTTGAGCAGACAGTGTCTCTGAACCTCAGAATTCATTCTTGTGCTTCTGTCCTGTGTCACATGATGGATAAACACTAGTGTCCCAGTGCCACTGGCAGCCATGCACGCCCAAGCCATCACACTGCCTCCCAAATGTTTTATAGATAATGTGCTATGCTTTGGATCATGAGCTGTTTCACGCCTTCTCCATACTTTTTTCTTGCCATCATTCTGGTAGAGGTTGATCTTGGTTTCACCTGTCCAAAGAATGTTTTTCCAGAACTGTGCTGGCTTTTTTAAACAAAGTCCAATCTAGCCTTTCTATTATTGAGGCTTATGAGTGGCTTGCACCTCTGTATTTACTTTCATGCAGTCTCCTCTTTATGGTAGACTTGAACCTACCTCCTGGAGAGTGTTTTTCACTTGTTTGGCTGTTGTGAAGGGGTTTCACTTCACCATGGAAATTATTCTGAGATCATCCACCACTGTTTTCTTACGTGGACGTCTTTTTGCATTGCTGAGTTCACCAGAGCTTTCTTTCTTTCTCAGGATGTACCAAACTGTAGATTTTGCCACTCCTAATATTGTAGCAATTTCTTGGATGTTTTTTTTTCTGTTTTTGCAGCTTAAGGATGGCTCGTTTCACCTGCATGGAGAGCTCCTTTGACCGCATGTTGTCTATTCACAGCAAAATCTTCCACATACAAGCACCCCCCCCCCTCAAATCAACTCCAGGGCTTTTATCTGCTTCATTGATAATGACATAACAAAGGAATTGCCCACACCTGCTCATGAAATAGCCTTTGAGTCAATTGTCCAATTACTTTTGAGCCCCTGAAATGAAGGGATTGTGTTAAAAAAAGGCTCTAGTTCCTCACATTTTTATGCAATCTTTTTGTTCAACCCACTGAATTAAAGCTGAAAGTCTGCAGTTCAACTGCATCTGAGTTGTTTAATTTAAAATTCATTGTGGTAATGTACAGAACCAAAATTAGAAAAAAGTTGTCTCTGTCCAAAGATTTATGGACCTAACTGTATTTAGTGAATTATAATTACCATTATCAGTCGATCACTAATACGTTTTGTCTACAGTCTACTTCAAGTTCAAAATTTAAAGCAAATCCTGTGCAATATAGCATATATGTTCTTAAATTAGCCTTTAAAACATATGTAAGAAAAGTAAATGTGAACCTTTGGAGAACAGCCAGGGAAACTCGTATGGTTGTTTAATGAACACTCACTCAGTGTTGCCATTGCATAGATGGAGGAAAGTCAGGGGACTTTTTAGGATAATAATAATAAATCCAGGGCTGACACAGGTAAAGTCCTGGGGCTGGAGGTTGTCCTACAAATAAATTTTAAGGCAGTAAACTTGTTCAGTAAATTAATAGATTTTATTTTGTGTGACAGTAGATTGTGTGTGTGTGTGTGTAAGGTTAGGGCAGTTAGATTGCCCACTTTTGTTTTGCACCAGGAATCATTGCAAATGTAGGGGTTACACACGTGTGGCCTTCCAGTTCTAGCATGTATAGTCAGAAAACCTCTATTCTCTAAAGGAGTGTAAAATAATAAAGCAGCGCCTCAGTGTGGTAACAAGAAGAAGTGCACTGATAGAAGCAGCATTTTTATTATTATGTCTAGACCTTTTCTTGTCCCTCTCTTAAACCACTCACCGAGTCATCGGTGTGGGACCTGCTTTCTTTGTACCTGTCCTTTTCTCTCTTAATTGAGATGTGAATATTGCACTGCAAAAATTTTAATGTCTACAGCAAAGTAATAAATAGAACTTTAAATGAGAACTTATAAAATCTGTGAAGTAATAGCCACCTCTCTGTCTTTATTCATTTCTATCTAAGTGACTGCTGTACTCATCTCAAAGTTTTTTGGTTGAACTAAGACAATTCAAAACTCTTGGGAGGCACCAGGAGTCTCTGGTCCATGCCAGCATATTCAATTATATGTCATTTTTAAATCATACACCTTTACTGGCTAGCAAACTTCTCTGTGCTGGAGCCATACGGATGCTCCTTAATTGTTTGGGTTCTCCTTGACAAGAACAAATTCCTTCATTGTCTCTTAATGTAGGAGATTCACTTATGCCCAACTCTGTTCAGCAGCTCCTCTTTACTAGTTTGAAAGCCACTTCCCTTCCAGTGTTCCTTCAGTTCCTGTAGAATTCGACCAATCTCTTTGCCAGAGGAGATACCCATACGCCGCAAATCATGGCCGCTGACTGGAAAGCGGGGCAACGTCCAGCCCTCCATCTCCCGAAAAAACTGCTCCTCGCCCTGATATTTTAGGAGCTCACATATCTTCCTGTGTGTATCCGGCTCACGTGACTGGAAGACAATAATAGACCATTGTGATAGAGCAAGGGATGAAGAGGCATATTATATAGTCTTAAAAGTAAAGCGGATCAGTCGTAGGCACACATTTATGGTGTTATCACAAAGGGGCAGATTTATCAAGGGATTTGAAAATTCACACATTCAAATTTTAATCCCCCTATTCAAATGTAAATTTGAATGCGAGATTTATCACACCTCGACCATGGAAACACTCCTAAGGGCTGGGACACACTGGGCGATTTGGGGAGATTTAGTCGCCTGGCGACTAATCGCAGCGACTTTTGTCCCTGAATGCCTCCCCTCACTCTACGCCTGGATAAAATGAAAAGTCGCCGGCGCTAATCACACACTCGGTGATTCGTTTTCCAAGGTCGCCCGAAGTTGCCTCACGAGGAAACTTCGGGCGACTAGAGAAAACGAATCGCCGCGTGTGATTAGCGCAGGCGATTTATCATTTTAGCCAGGCGCAGAGCGAGGGGAGGCATTCGGGGAAGATTGGTCGTGGAAAGTCGCGGCGATTATTCGCCAGACGACTAAATCTCCCCAAAACGCCCAGTGTGTCCCAGCCCTAATTCAAATATTCTCCACCTAAAACCTGCCGAGTTCATTAACAAGTCAATGGCAGAGGTCTGTTGAGCCATTTGGAGATGTTAATAGCCTTCCTGACATGATTTTTTTTTTTGGGTCGGAACCATTAGATCGAATTCAAATTCTTTCTTAAATAACCTCCCAGTTGAATTGTGAGTATATAAAATAGTCAATAATACAATGTTTTAGCAGTATCTGCTTCTATGAGTGCTCTCCTCTAACTACTATTTTATGGACTAATATGGGATTGTGGTAACCCTTTATGGAGGATTGAGGCACCGGCAAACTTATTCTAGCATCGCCAGAGCGAAGGAACAATCTCCCTGTTATTCTCGAATTGAGAGTACTTTCGAATAAAATAAAAAAAATCACATGAATTTCAAATTCGACCTTTGATAAATGGGCCTCAAAGTGTTATTTTTAAGTCCTAACTGCATGAGACACAGCCTAAATATCATGTTACAAATAGGGCAAAATATTAAAATGAATTTTTACTTATTACATCTCAAATCACGTAATTTTAAATTTCTGAAATCACGCGATATCTCGAAGAGTTGTAAAATGTTTGTAGCACTTACATCAACCACGTAATCCTTAAAAGGCTTGAGCGGCGCTGCATCTGTTCGTTCAGCTGTCAATTCTCTGCGTTGTTGTAGCAAAAACAAGGCCAAATTTTTCTCCTCCTTGGATATCTTTAACCTTAGGTCCAGTTTTTGCACATGATCCGTGTTAGAAAAAAGAGCAGTAAGGAGAGTCATCGGTTTTGGAGACATGCGGCGACTGCGTTCACAGACTCTGGCAAATTCCTCCAGGTTTCCATCTTCGGGTAAACCTGGAGGCACACAAACATTTCGAGCATTTTGGAAGCCCACTCCTTCCTTTTTTATTTCTTGCTAAAAATGTGTCACAACAACAAAAAAAAAAATGACCACTATTGTTTTATGCAAAAATATCAGGGAGATTTTACAGACCACAATGGTATGAAAATTACCTGGAAGTGAAATTCAAACATTAAGCAATGGGAGATGATTAGAGGCAATTGTGGTTATTTTGATGGCAGGCAAAAGCTCAAAATTACTTTAGCCTTAAAGGATAAGTAAAACTTAAAAATAAGTGAATGTAAAATTGATGAGAGTCCTATTCTAGGCACCTTTGCAATGTATTTTCTTTTTTTTTTTTTTCAATTGCAAGAAATAAAAAGTTACATGTACTGTTAACATGAATGAATTCTGTTACAACAGCACCACCTGCTGGTCATTTTCTGACCACCAAGTAGTCAAGGAAGTTGTCAGGAGAAAGAAAGAGGCTGCTCTGATGTTCTTCTGGTTAGAGAAAGGTTTCTAATTTTTGTTTTTCCTAAGCAGAAGAAAATCAAAGCAGCCTCTTTCTCCTGACAACTTCCTTGACTACTTGGTGGTCAGACTGGTCAGATAATGACCAGCAGGTGGCACTGTTGTAAAAAATTAATTCATGTTAACAGTACATGTAACCTTTATCTTGGAATTTAAAAAAAAGTGCTTAGAATAGCACCCTTATTAATGTTACATTCACTTGTTTTTAAAGTTTACTTATCCTTAAATGGAATAATATGTGACATTACAAAAAATTTGCCTAAAGCCAGTGTGAGCACTACCACTGTAAATAGAGTATCAATAGTGTATATAAGCCAATGAAATATGGAGGATGATATATTCAGTTTACCCCAGAAAACCAATAATTGTGAGTCCCTCCAGAAAAGTCAATCAAAAAGTAATAAGTACAAAAAATTTTATTAGAACATAATGAATAGAGGACTGATGCGTTTCGTGCCTATTATTTTTTTTTTATTTCCAAAATTCTGTTTATTAAAATGCATCAAGAAAAGGATGTACATACAGCGGTATGAGAAAAGAATGAATACATTTCTTGTTTTACATTCATTAAACAAAATCAATATTAAGTTAACAACAGTTAACAATAAACTTGACCATGCCTTTTACCTTTATAGCGTTTCGTGCCTATTAGGGCACTAGCTCATAATAAAAAGTACAAAAATGTTTATTAGGACATAATGAATGGATGCCTGACGCGTTTCGTGCCTATTAGGGCACTTGCTTATAATAAAAAGTACAAAAATGTTTATTAGGACATAATGAATGGAGGCCCGATGCGTTTCGTGCCTATTAGGGCACTTACTCATAGGCTGTGAGCAAGTGCCCTAATAGGCACAAAACGTGTCAGGCCTCCACTCATTATGTCCTAATAAACATTTTTGTACTTTTTATTACTTTTTGATTTTTTTGGAGGGACTCACAATTATTGGTTTTCTTATGGTATCTTGTGGTTGCTCCAGATTTGAGATCGGTCCTTATCAGTAAAACACTAACTAGCTCTACAATGACAAACCAAAGCTGCACTATTATTTCTGTTACTGCTTACCTTGTTCAGTAATACTCACCTACATGTGGTGCCACTCCTAGATCATAGATAATCTGGATCAGATGGTTGACATGATTTCCTTCTAGGATCTTCTTTAGTTCTACCCAGATCCGTTCTCCAGAGATGCCCCTCAGTCCAGATGCATTTTCCCTAACTGCATCCAGCGTGCCCGATGTATGAGCACCAGACCGCTCTGAAATCCTTCCATAGAACCTTAATTACAGGAAAAAAGTAAAATTGATGTGTGGGGCATCCCTAATTATTAATCCTTATTGGAGATAATACAATCCTCTTGGGTTTATTTAATGTTTAAATGTTTGTTTAGTTGATATAAAGTATGTAGATTCAAATTATGGAAAGAACCCTTATTCAGAAAACTCCAGGTCCCAGGTATTCTGGATAACAAGTGACATACATTTGTAAAGCCCTTTCAGCTAATAGAAAGGAGCCTACTGATTCTGTTTTATGCTTCATTTAAAGGTTTACGTAGGTAAGTAGCATATGAAGTTACATACTATTAGCTGCTGTGCCAATTCCTCACCATTTTCAGCCAACATTGTTTTCCATATGGCTTTTAATAGATCGACACTGCTGCTAAGAATAACTGGTGACCAAAATTTCTCCCAGAGACCCCTCATAATAATATACGATCTGTTATTCAGAATGCTCGGGACCTGGGGGTTTCCAGATAATGGATCTTTCCGTAATTTGGATCTTCATACCTTAAGTCTACTAGAAAATCATATAAACATTAAATAAACACTAGTCTGGTTTTGCTTCCAATAAGGATTAATTATATCTTAGTTTTGATCAAGTACAAGCTACTGCTTTATTATTACAGAGAAAAAGGAAATCGGGGGGGGGGGGGGTTGTTCACATTTATGCAAAATACTAAGGGGCAGATTTATTAAAGGGGTTGTTCACCTTCAAACAACTAGTTGTTTGCAGATAGTTCACTAGAAATAATGACTTTTTCCAATTACTTTCTATTTTCTATGTGTGAAACTTTTCTAATATTGAAGTATAAAGTGTCATTTTTCAGCTTCTCAAGCAGCTCTGGGAGGGGGTCACCGACCCTATAAACTGTTCAAAATTGATCATTTAGTTGATACATTCCTTATCTTTGTCCCTGCTGTTAGAAATGATACAATAGTTGCTAAAACTCCAGAGATGCTGCTGAGAAATGGATCAACTAAATGTAACAAAATTGTAATAGTTCAGAATCTGCACCTGAATTACTGAGCTGTCATACTCAAACACCTGAGACACGAACAATAAACTTTAAACTTAGATTTTGGAAAAACAGTATAAAATAAATAATGGAAAGTAACTGAAAAAAGTCTTAATTTTAGGGAACAATCTGAAAACAACTGAACTGAAAAAAAGTGCTTGAAGATGAACAACCCCTTTAAGGGTTGAATTGAAAATTAGAATTTGTGAAAAAATTTTTATGGTGAAAACTCTCAAATTCGAATTGTGAATTATCCAAACTCAAATAGAATTTGAATTCTTTAAAGGGCCAGAGTTTGATAAATCTCGAAATTCGAATTAAAATTCGATTTGAGTTTGGATAATTCACAATTCTAATTTGAGAGTTTTTCAACTATTTTACACCTAAAACCTGCCGAGTTCATGTATAAGTCAATGAGAGAGGTCCAATTTGGACATGTTACTAGCCTGAATTGAATTTAGTCAAATTCGAGTTGGTAAAATATGTGCGAGTTTTAGATATTCGATTTTTATATTAAATAACCCACCAATCGAATTTCGAGTATATTCGAATTTAAAGGAGTTGAAAAAAAACTCACATGAATTCAAAATTCGACCTTTGATAAATGTACCTCTAAAGGGGTTTTTTATCTCAATATTTTCTGCTACAAACTCCGATCAATTCGCTCCGGTTTTTAACGTTTATTTATTATATTTTTATTACATTTTTCCGAAAACTTGCTTTTGAATTTTTTCATCCGTTTTTTTTGTAATTTTTACCCGAAAACTCCCAGCACACATCAAACAATTCATTGGGACTTCTTCTCCCATTGACTTATATGCAACCTCGACAGGTCTGAGATGCCGGATCTTCTGATTTTTCCCATCCTCTGGGTTTAATAAATTCCGATAAATTCGTGATTTTTTAAAAGCCCGATTTTATTTAAAAAAAATCACGAATTTGTCGTGTTTTTTGCATTTGGAGTTTAGTAAATAACCCCCTAAATGTTCAGAAAGATTAACAGTATCGGATTAGGTGCACACCTTACCTAAGATAGCGCAATATCCTCAGATAATCTTCCTGAATTCGCTGTGATGGATCCCCCACAAACCTAACACAACGATTCTTCAAATCTTCATAGCCATTAAAATAATCATAGAGGGTCCCATCAAACCCTGAGAGACAGAACAGTTACATTAAAGAGAAGAGGTAGTTCCATAACCCAAAAAAAAACTTATGGACATGAAACATGGCTCCAAGTCTTTATAGCTGGGAGGGGAATATCTAGTGCTGGCATCACAGGATGGTACATTTCTATAGGACTCACTAATAAGTAGAGATGCACCGAATCCAGGATTCTGCCTTTTTCAGCAGGATTATGATTTGGCCGAATCCTTCTGCCCGGCCGAACCTGAATCCTAATTGGCATATGCAAATTAGGGGTGGGGAGCGAAATCTCGCGACTTTTTGTCACAAAACAAGGAAGTAAAAAATGTTTTCCCCTTCCCACCGCTAATTTGCATATGCAAATGAAGATTCGGATTCTGTATTTGGCCAAATCTTTCACAGAGGATTCAGGGGTTCGGCCGAATCCAAAATAGTGGATTCGGTGCATCCCTACTAGTAAGCCACATTGAGGAGGCAAATCTTTTTGCGTATGTGCTGTTTAAATGCGTTAATCAGAAGCGATTGTCACTAATCAGCAGTGTTTAATGGTTTCCAAGTATCCTTATAGTCTAATTTTTGTTAAAAATGTTTTATACAGCCGTTGTGCAATGCATTACCCAGAAACATGGAATTAATGGTCAGGTCTCGGCGTTCTGCGTCTATCTCCCAGTCTGTCGTGAATTCCACTTCAGCATGTCGCCCATCTGTGTGCAAATCCACCCGCAGAGTCGTGATCTCAAAATTCTGATCATTAATCTGGAGGGAAAGAAAGTTTTCTACATAACAATAACTAATATAAATAGATACAGGTAGGGGAACAGTTATCGGGAAACCCATTATCCAGAAATCTCCGAATTACAGAAAGGACGTCTGCCATAGATTCCATTTTATCCAAAAAATGTTTTTAAATGATTTCCTTTTTCTCTGTAATAATAAAACAGTAGCTTGTACTTTATCCCAACTAAGATATAATTAATCCTTATTGGAAGCAAAACCAGCCTATTGGGTTTAGTTAATTTTTACACAATTTTCTAGTAGACTTAAGGTATGGAGATCCATTTATCTGGAAAACCCAAGGTCCCGAGCGTTCTGGGTAACGGCTTCCATATCTGTATATGGGCAAAATATACAGAAAAATGTAAAAGAAAATGTTAGTATGCTACAAAAAAAAAAAAGACACCAACACATATTAAACTTTAAAGTCGCTAAGTCTTTATTAAGAAATAACTGACCGCAACTCCGCTTGCGCTCTTCTTCAGAAAAGGCGATCCATTGTGCGGCGCTCCATTTCTTCTCCCTGCCTTCCTTATAGGAGATAGCCAGGGAGGAGAAATCGAGCGACGTACGATGGATCATCGCCCTGTCGCTGTTTCTGAAGAGGAGCGCAAGTGGAGATTCGCTAAGTTATTTCTAAATAAAGACTTAGGGATATTAAAGTTTAATATGTGTTGGTGTCTTTTTTTCGTAGCATACTAACATTTTTTTTTTTTTTAGAAATCTTTTGTTGTTACTGGTCCTTTAAGTCTGCTGTTTATTTCAGTCTGTGTGAGTTCCAAGCCAACATAACTCACCCTGGCAGTGACAGTGCCGTGCGTCTCGCCTTTATTATTGATCAGCCGGACCCCGTCCTTGAGAAACATGTCCTTCATCTGCTCTGGAGTGGCCGTGGTAGCAAAATCCACATCATGCGGTTGTTTTCCAGAGAGCAAATCTCTCACAGCCCCTCCTGCTATACGAAGCTCATAACGGTCTTTAGCGAATAGATCTATAATACAGATGCGGCAGGGGGTTAGTAATATCTTGCAAGTGAAAACACCAGTCTAAAGCCCTGTTTCCCAACCATGGTCTCCAGATGTTGCTGGACTACAACTCCCAGCATGCTCTAACCTTTGATATTTTAAAGAATAGTGATATGAGCATTACAGCAACATCTGGGGGATTCCATGGTTAAAAAATGTTGACATACCGAACCCCAATATAAGTCCAGTTAAAGATCCAATGGAAAACAAGGACTTAGTATTGAACTTTTTAACTGGACTTATATTGGGTTTTGGTATCCCACCCAATACCAATTGGACTTTCGTTTAATGGAATCTTGCATATATTACATAATTTTGGAAGATGCTATAGTAATATGATGTAGTTGTAGGGTATTTTCCCCTATTACTTTAAAGGAACAGTAACACCAAAAATGAAAGGTTTTTAAAGTAATGAAAATATAATATATACTGTTACCCTGCACTGGTACAGCTGTTGTTTGCTTTAGAAACATGACTATAGTTTATATAAACAAGGTACTGTGTAGCCATGGGGGCAGCCATTCAAAGCTGAAAAATGAGAAAAGGCACAGGATACACAGCAGATAAGCTCAATAGTTTATAATGGGATTCTGCAGAACTGATGTTATCTACTGTGTATCCTGTTCTCGAACGGCTGCCCCCATGACTATGACTTATATAAACTATAGTAGAGTTTCTGAAGCAAATACACCAGTTTTACAAATGCATAATATTGTCATTCCTTTAAAACACTTTCATTTTTTGGCGTTACTGTTCCTTTAAATGTGTTACCCATAATGCACTACGGTGTAGGTAAAATGTCATTTGCAGGTTTAAATGTCTTTAATGTTTCTTCACACATGATAAAGGGCCTAATCTGAAACATGTAGTGTGTGCTATACATTCCCTCAATCAAACTCTTTGCAATTAAAATCACTGCCTTGGACTTATTTTTTTATACTTAACGTTTGGATTAATTTTGTATTTTTATTTAACCTTGGAGTGCTCCCTCACCCCCATTTTTAACATTTTGTTTGATCACATTAAGGGGCAGGATTTATCAAGGGTCGGAATTTGGAATAAAAAAAAGACTTTCGATTTAAAAAAAAAAACCAACAGAAATGTATTTAAAAAAAAAAAAGTTCTTTTTTTTTTCCGGGTGAATGGCCGTTTTCGTTAGAATTCGAATCGTACAAATCGACGTTACATCGTATTCAATTTGAATTTTCACTTCGACCCTTGATAAATATGCCCCTAAGTCTACTTTGAAGTACTGGTATGGAACCTGTTATCCAGAATGCTTGGAACAGATCTTTCCGTAATCTGGATCTTCTTACCTCAAGTCTACAATGAAATCATGTATACATTAAATAAACCCAATAGGCTGTTTTTTTAATTAATGAAATTAGAAATTAGTTTGGATGAAGTACAAGGTTCTGTTTTATTATTACACTGAAAAAGGAAATCATTTTTAAAAATTTGGATTCATTTATTATAATTTGAGTCTATGGCAGGTGGCATTTCTGTAATTCTGAACTTTCTGGATAATGGCACACACACACACACACGGATACCCCTGTATGAAAGCATTTTAGGACATCATCAGAACACACGCTCCTGCGTGCGCTCTCGTAGAAAAGAAGTATGCAAACTTGTCTCTTATTCTACTCACTTATCAGAAAAAACTGCAGTCACACACACCTCTGTGCTACCCACATTTGCCCTCCCTCGTGGCTCATTCGTAAGCCCTCCCTCGTCGGTCCTCAGACCTCCCTCCTCAGCCATCAGCCTGGCTTATGGGCTGAGGAGGGAGAGCTGAGGGTGGAGGGCTTTTGTAATGAGGGTTGAGGACCGAGGAGGGCGGGCTGAGGAATGAGACGAGGGAGGAGATTGCTACAGCAAATGCAGGCAGCCCGGAGGTGTGACTGCAGTTTCTTCGTATAAGTGAGTAGAATTAGTGTCGGACTGGCCTACAGGGATACCAGGAAAACTCCCGGTGGGCCCTTTTGCTTCTAACTATGTGGCCAATTTCATTGTCATTCCTTGTTTCTTTATGGAAAAAAAAAGAGACCTAGGGGCAAATTCATCAAGGGTCGAATATCGAGGGTTAATTAACCCTTGATATTCGACTGGGGAATGAAAATCCTTCGACTATCGAAGTCGAAGGATTTTGCGCAAATACTTCGATCGAAGGAGTCAACGATTAAATCCTTCGAAACTAACGATTCGAAGGATTTTAATCCAACGATCGAAGGATTATCCTTCGACCAAAAAAAGTTAGCCAAGCCTATGGGGACCTTCCCCATAGGCTAACATTGAGTTCGGTAGCTTTTACGTGGCGAACTAGGGGGTCGAAGTTTTTTCTTAAAGAGACAGTACTTTGACTATCGAATGGTCGAATAGTCTAACAATTTTTAGTTCGAATCGAAGTCGTAGTCGAAGTAGCCAAAAAAACACTTCGACATTCGAAGCATTTTTTCTTCTATTCCTTCACTCGAACTTAATGAATGGGCCCCTTAATATTGGAAGAACAGAATCAAGTCAGTAGATATAAAAGACTAGGAGAGTAAACAGGTTGAGTGAGGAGAGATGGAACAATAGTTTGGAAAGTGGATCCTCGGTCTAAGGTTTTCTGGTGGGGCCCATGGCATCCCAGTCCGACGCGGAGTAGAATAAGAGACGAGTCTGCTACTTCTTCTTCTTTATGAGGCAGGAGCGTGTGTTCTCCTGATGATGACCTAAAATGCTTTCCGTACCCCTGGCCTGTGTATTTACAAGTGAGAGGGGGGGCCTAACACATATTCAAACCAGACAGCTGCTTACAGTTTACTTGAGAGGCGCTTTACACTGAAAAAGAACAATAAAAGAAGACCAACTGCAGCTTGTTTTAGCATCAGCCTAAGCTGTAGAGTGAAGCAGGCGAATGACCCCCACATACTAAAGGTCAGTGGCAGCTGCAGGACACCAGCCAGTGGTAACTCATTAGCCCGTGAATCCCGCACTGCGCCAGTACTAGAGCGCCCAGCAGCAGCAGCACCTGTACAAAGAGCAATAGGCACGACTCGCACAGACTCACTTGCCAGTGTCTTTAACCCGTCGGTAAACAAAGCGTTAAACTCATCAGACTGGAGCCTCATGGTGGAGAGGCGCCTGCTCAGTGTCCAGACTCTGCTCAGCATGTGAGGGCCCCAAACACCCGCTCGCTGCATTAACCAATGGTACAACCCGAGCTACAGAGTCTCACGCACACGAGCGCGTCTACTCATGATAGCAACACATCCCCCGGAATTGAACAGTCAACAGCAAGTTCCTTTCGGAGGCCGTGACGTCACAGCCGCATGACCAAGATGTTGGCGGAACGACCGCCCTTTTGTCTCACGTGACTGCCCGTCTGCGTTTGAGTAAAATTGTCCGGAGGCGGAGGGCAAAGGTGGAAAAGGGGGAGGCAGGGAGAACGGTGTAACAGGGTGTGCGCTGTGCTCATACAGACTTTCTATTCCTGACTGGAGGGGCGCGCATTGATCTTTATGGGAGGCTAATGGTACGAGCAGTGCGGGGCAGAAACAGAACAAAAGGGCTGGTTTCCTAACGGGCTGTAGCAGCCAATCAGGAGTTCGCATTTGTTGTCCCGTTAGTTGTCATCTAGTTGCTATTGGCAACTGCTATTTAGCGCCTATATTCTTAAAGGTGAACTAAGCCCTAAAAATGAATATTGCTAAAGATGACAATTTATATATACAGTGAATAATGTCTAATATCCTGATATTTTGCATCGGGGGTACTTTATTTATTATAATACACACGTTTCAGTGAGTCATGTGACAGAAATGACATCACTACTCCATACCTCCCAACATTTTGGAACTAAAAAGAGGGACAATTTTTTTTTTTTTCGCACGTAGCGCAGCAATTTTTGACACCACACCCTTTCTGTGGCCACACCCCCCTAATTACCAGTTTGATTTACAAAATTTGGCAGGTTATGAAAGTTTGAAAATATTTCTCCTTATCTAAACTGTGTTTTTGTGTCTCAAAATTGTTACAAAGTATCTTATTTGCACCTGTTAGCTGTTCTGGGCTCTCTGCTAAAAGCCAATTAAGTGAGAAACTTTGTTTCTTTTTCTGGCTGTTCAGTGCAGAGAAAAGAGGGACTTTCCAGTACAAATGAGGGACTGCGGGTTGAGCTGTCAAAAGAGGGACTGTCCCTCCGAAAAAGGGACAGTTGGGAGGTATGCTACTCACCGTTTATAAGGATATAATTTACAATATATTCATGGCTTTTGTGTATTATACTGAATTTATTGCACCAGCCTAACGTTTCAGCTTGTCAATAGCAGCAATGTCACCATCTTGGAAAGTGTCTGTGACACTCACATGCTCAGTGGGCTCTGAGCAGCTGTTGAGAAGTAAAGCTTAGGGCTCGTCACTAATTATCAAGCAGAAAATGAGGTTTGTCAGTAATATAAGCTGATGCTACAGGGCTGATTATTAAATTCTGATGCTAATTGCACTGGTTTCTGTGCTGCCATGTAGTAATTATCTGTATTAATTACTAATCAGCCTTATAGTGTGACATTTATACTGTATTCTATGTGTACTGTATATTGTGAGTGGGTCCCTAACTCAGTAAGTGACAGCAGAACAGAGCATGTGCAGTGAATCAGCAGAAAAGAAGATGGGGAGCTACTGGGCCATCTTTGGAGACACAGATCTTTACTGCTAAAGGACTGTGGTTGCCTTGGGCTGGTACAGAAGCCAAAAACACAATGTACAACATTTCTAGCTACTTCTTTAGTTAAGCTTTAGTTCTTCTTTAAATCAGACAACATGGCATAATCCTTAAAGGGGTGGTTTACATTTGAGTCAAGTTTTAGGGGCCGATTCACTAACTTCGAGTGAAGGATTTGAAGTAAAAAAACTTCGAATTTCAAAGTGTTTTTTGGGCTACTTCGACCATCGAATGGGCTACTTCGACCTTCGACTACGACTACGAATCGAAAGATTCGAACTAAAAATCGTTCGACTATTCGACCATTCGATAGTCGAAGTACTGCCTCTTTAAAAAAAACTTCGACCCCCTACTTCGGCAGCTAAAAGCTACCGAAGTCAATGTTAGCCTATGGGGAAGGTCCCCATAGGCTTGCCTAAGTTTTTTTGATCGAAGGATATTCCTTCGATCGTTGGATTAAAATCCCTCGAATCGTTCGATTCAAAGGATTTAATCGTTCGATTCAAAGGATTTAATCGTTCGATTCAAAGGATTTAATCGTTCGATCAAGGAATAATCCTTTGATCGTTCGATCGCAGCATTTGTGCTAAATCCTTCGACTTCGATATTCGAAGTCGAAGGATTTTAGTTCCTAGTCGAATATCGAGGGTTAATTAACCCTCGATATTTGACTCGATGAATCGGCCCCAAAATATATTATAGAATGCCTAGTTCTAATCAATTTTTCACTTGTCCTACATTTTTTTTTTTTTATAGTTTGAGTTATTTGCTGCCTTCTTCTGGCTCTTGCCAGCTTTCAAATGCCCGGTAAGGCTAAACATTTATTATTATTTCTACATTTTATTACATATTTTTCTATTCAGACCCTCTCCTATTCATATTCCAGTCTCTTATTCGAATCCCTTGGTTAATTTGAACCCTAACCACTGATAGGGTTGCCACCTGTCCAGATTTGACCCAGACAGCCCGGTTTTTGGAAGGTGAAAAGTGCTCTGGTTTTCTAAATTAGGAAATCTGGACAGGACATCGAATTTAATGACATGGCGATCAGCCAATCGCGGATAGTGTTGCCACAGGCCAGTATTTTATCGGCCTAGCCGGTAAAACACCATCCAAAGCCGGGGCCGGTATTACAAATTTACCGGCAATGTAGCTGCTGGTAAATTTGTAATACACCTAAAAAAAGCCCGTGGCCTGCCCCCAGCTGTCTTGCTACAAGTTCCCTTGGCAGACTTATCAAATATAGGGGTGGAAATAAAACACACACACATTGATCATCATTAAACCAGAATAATATATTGTAAGAAAAGTAATACAATACCGATTGAAGACAACGCAACGTCTAGCCGAGCTTCCCTTGGCAGACTTCTGAGAGGAACATCAGCTGGGGGACCCCGGGCCCAAATCAAATACAGCGACTCCCAGAGCACATCAATCGGCCAATGGTCCTTACAAGACCAATTATTCTACACAACACGTCTGCTTGTAGATGAAGTCCCGAAGCCCCCCCAGCTGAGCTCCTTTTTATATTGGTACAATAACAAAGTAATAGATCATTACACATAGACATATATAATAATAATAATGGCTACATGCCCAGGACATGGCCATGAGAATGACCATGAAAATGGAAATAACCATGTGAATGAAAATAATTGCTGTGTATTTTGATTATAACTATGTGAATAAGATATGAGCTTCCTCCTTAATAAACATATTTATATGTTTATGAGTCTATTACTTTAACTCTTACTATTCCCTATTCTCCTGCTAATGACTGAATAACTAAACTCCAGTTGTTCCCTGGTCTCCTAATACTACTCCGGCTGTTCCTTGGTCTCCTGCTAATATCAGTACATCCATTTTACAACTAAGGAGCCATATTGAATGCACTTGATCACACTCACATTCATACATGGCCTGCCATGTCACATTTGTATCACATTCAACCCTTGATAAATTGCATTCAATAGAATCTCACACGACCCTCGTTTGTTTGCAATACAAGCGAGAGACTTCACAACATATGAAAATGAATGATATCAATATTGGATGTACTACTAAATTATATTTCCTACTTTCCTACTATCGAAGATTATGGTAACTTTAACTATACCACTAAATAATTGGGTTATATAGTATACCTATAAGTATATACTTAAAAAGTTATACTTTTTTGTTGCTTTGGGGTACACATAGATATGAGTGAGGGTAAGCAGTGAATTATGATCAGACAAAATATCACAACCAAAACTACTTCTATAACTGTTTGAACCCAACCTCCCACATCAGGGATCCAACTAGTAACCCAGTCCCACCAACCTTCATTCTTATGTTCAGTAATGTTAGTGACTAAACTATGTAGAATACCTAATTGTTGGTTGATGGCATGAGAATGGTCAGAAAGGTTAAAACAACACATACCTTTAAAATATTGACAACCATGGTTATGCTTAAAAAGCAAATAATCAATGGCAGCCCTATTTTGTAGTACTGCATTTCTAATATCTCCAAAATCTGCTAAGAGACTAGTAATAGCTTTACTGGTAGCATTTATACTCTTGACCATAATACAAGCAATCTAAATAATTTGACGGCCTTGATATATGGTCAACCCAGGTATTGCAACCAGTGAAGCACCTAAAGCTATAATTTGTGATTTATCAAACAAATGTAAGTCTGATTCACAATCAGATACGAGTTGCTCATACGATGCCTTTCTTTTATAGCGATGTATGGTCTGACCTTGTAATATATGGCTTGTAGGGATAGTTAAACTAAGTCTGGTAAGTGCACAATGCCCTCCAGAAATATTGGCTGGAATATAAGTAAAGGAAATGTTTCCACAAGAAAAGAACCATCCTTTTGGCAATGGGACATGCCTATCTAGACTGGGAGAGAGGATCTTATGATTACACAACATATTAGTAGTAATATTATTACATTCCTTCATAGTTCTAGAACATACTGGTGGTTTGGGTCTTTTAGTATCAATCTTTGCCTGACCATGCAGGAATCTTTTCACTATCACAAGTCATATTATAACACACATCTGCTGCAGTTATATGGTGAGTGATCAAAGAAAGAAAACTTTTTTTCATTTCTCTTGTAGCATTCTGATCTGCAACATATGCATAAACAGGTATATAAGTTTCAGTATCTGAGTCCTCAACATTTGAGTCATTATATTTTCTTGGAAATGTTGCTGTCAAAACTGTTGTGGGTGTGGGGATGGCAATAAAACAAGTCTCAATTAGTTCACCAGCACTTAGGACATCCTTTAAGCACATGTAGCTAGTGTTCAATACATCTTTAGCCATATACTCCCACAAATTGTCCCCTTGCAAAGACAGTGCCCTTTTAGATCTCTCTGCTCCCATTGATCTGATGATTGTTCACACCATGGCAAATCCTGCGGTTGATACACACAGGTAGTAGTCAGCATGACAATCAGGAACTCAAGTCCTGCCAAAATAAGAATTTGACAAACCCGACCTCCATTTCCTGGAGCAAAGATTGGGTAGGGCCACAAGATAGTTGATTGTCCTGGGAATCCAACCACCATTTTGGGAAAGAGTTTTTCAGTCCTCATAAAGTAAGACTTCTTTTTCCTTTAATGTTGATCTATAAAGAGATACAGTTTATTATTCTCGTAAATAACAGTTTTCTATTGGGACATAATCCCATTTCTCTTGACCTGGTCTGATTACTAATACAACATTATCTTTTCCTGCTGCAATTACTTCAGCAGGTTCTGGTTGTTTATTTGGGTGCTGTATGCAAATTTTTGCACCACTTTGAATTCCCGTAGCTCCAAAATCTTTATCACCTCTTATTGTTAATACAGTTGGAGGATTTCCTTTATTTATTGGCCCATGATAGACTGGCATAATGATTATTTGAGCAATACGGTCTTTTGCTTGTATAAGTAAATCAGCATCACTTGAATTCAGTAAAATTACTTTGATTTCTCCTTGATAATCTGCATCAATAACTCCTCCTGATACTTGAATACCTTTAATAGCTAATCCTGATCTGGCACAAATTAATCCAAAATGTTTTTGAGGAATTTGAATTCCTATTCCTGTTTCAATAATTTGAACTTGTTGTGGAGCAACTGTATTTGCTGCATAAGCATGCAAATCTAAACCTGCAGCATCTGGCGTTGCTCTGTAAGGGGCCAATGCTCCTTCTTTAATTTCCCAATAACTGACAGTAGCATGAACCTGTAATGGCTTTACTTGCAAATATGGGGTTAACATACGCATTAAAGGAGTTTCGTTCTCGGTAATTGGTCTGTTATTTAATATTTGCAAGGAACCCTGTAAATTATCTCCAATTTTTGTAAGTGCCATGACCTTGTTTCCTCAATTGCTTTTTTAACAAACCATTCATCCTTTCTATTAACCCAGCAGCTTGTGGATAATATGGTATGTGATATATCCAATCAATTTTGTTGTTATAACAATACTCTTGTATCATTTTTCCTTTAAAATGTGATCCGTTATCACTTTGTATTTGTAAAGGCAAACCATAATATTGTATTATCAATTCCAGAGTCTTAATTGTATTTATCTGGATAGCTCTTTTGCAAGGAAAACCTATTAAATAACCTGAAAATGTATCTACAGCCGTACATACATACTCACATCCTCTACTATTTGGCAATGGACAATGTAATCTATTTGCCATATTTGACCAGGTAATTTACCTCTTGCAATCTGTCCTTTCATAATATGTGGTATTGGTCTATGCTGTTTATGTTGGCATATGGGACATTCTGAAATCACTGTTCTAATTATATCATATGGGGTACCTATTCCCCGTGATTGCGCCCATCTATACGTGGCTTTTTCTCCTAAGTGTCCACTTTTCTGATGTGCCCAGGAAGCCAAACCTTTAAGGTCTATATCATCAATAGGCTGGGTCTCTGCTTCAGCAACTTTTGCTTTTTCATCTGTAATAGAGTTGAATAAACGTTCTAATGAATCAATAGGACAATGCGCATCAACATGAAATACAGTAACATTTGTTTTAAATAAAATATCCCATATGTCCTGCCATAAATCCTTACCCCAGATTTCTTTTGCGTGAACTTTCCATTGATGTTTTTGCCAAGTAGGCAACCAAGTAGTTTACCCATTAGCTACCGACCACGAGTCTGTGTATAGATAACACTCTCCTAAATTTTCTTGCTTTAAAGTTTGAAAAACAGCATATAATTCTGCATACTGACTGCTTTTTCCTTCCCCTGTAATCCACTGTCATTCTCCAGCTGCCGTCTGATTTTTTAACTGGCCACACTGGATTATTCCACTCAGTAGTGGTTGTTCTCAAAACTCCTGCTTTAACTAACTCTTGTATTGTATAAGTTATCTCTTTATGCCCTCCCGGAATTCAGTATTGTTTCATTCTCACAGTCTTAACAGCTGGAGGTAATTCCATGGGAGGCATTTTTAACCGACCAACTATAACAGTATTTACATATTTACAATTACGAACACCAAATTGGTATCGGCCATCAGGCAAATCTAATTGCATTCCTTTTAAAATACCTATACCTATTATGTGTTCTTTAATAGGTACAATCAACAATTTTTAATTCAACCATAGCCTGTACACCAAGGGTCTGTTTACCCCCCAATCCAGTAATAGTGACTTGTTGCCCTTTATAATATTTTGGATTCCCAGCAATTATAGTGGCCTCCGCTCGAGGGCTTGTACTTTTTGTAAATTTCCATTTTTCCAATATATATCTAAATTAACGTACGGGCGGTCATCTACATGCTGTATACGCCCTATTACTGGAGCTTGACCTGATCCCTAATCTGATTTAAATCACTGAGCCTGAGACAGATCAGCCCAGGGATATATCCCTTTTGACTCTTCACTCAACTCTTGTGCTTTTAATCCAGTAGAGGTTGTAACATCCTCTTTATCTTGTTTTCCCACACTTTTATTTTGATTTTTATGCAAGCCCCGTTTTTTGTACAATCTCCACATTTCCAAAGTATCTATTCCATCTATCTCGTCTATTGGGACTCCATCTCTCATTAGGGCATTAAACATGTCCCTTCTGGGGACTCTATCACCAAAATTTCCCTTCTGATTGTTATCCTCTTTGCTTGCAAAGACAGTGCCCTTTTAGATCTCTCTGCTCCCATTGATCTGATGATTGTTCACACCATGGCAAATCCTGCGGTTGATACACACAGGTAGTAGTCAGCATGACAATCAGGAACTCAAGTCCTGCCAAAATAAGAATTTGACAAACCCGACCTCCATTTCCTGGAGCAAAGATTGGGTAGGGCCACAAGATAGTTGATTGTCCTGGGAATCCAACCACCATTTTGGGAAAGAGTTTTTCAGTCCTCATAGGTAAGACTTCTTTTTCCTTTAATGTTGATCTATAAAGAGATACAGTTTATTATTCTCGTAAATAACATTTTTCTATTGGGACATAATCCCATTTCTCTTGACCTGGTCTGATTACTAATACAACATTATCTTTTCCTGCTGCAATTACTTCAGCAGGTTCTGGTTGTTTATTTGGGTGCTGTATGCAAATTTTTGCACCACTTTGAATTCCCGTAGCTCCAAAATCTTTATCACCTCTTATTGTTAACACAGTTGGAGGATTTCCTTTATTTATTGGCCCATTGGATAGACTGGCATAATGATTATTTGAGCAATACGGTCTTTTGCTTGTATAAGTAAATCAGCATCACTTGAATTCAGTAAAATTACTTTGATTTCTCCTTGATAATCTGCATCAATAACTCCTCCTGATACTTGAATACCTTTAATAGCTAATCCTGATCTGGCACAAATTAATCCAAAATGTTTTTGAGGAATTTGAATTCCTATTCCTGTTTCAATAATTTGAACTTGTTGTGGAGCAACTGTATTTGCTGCATAAGCATGCAAATCTAAACCTGCAGCATCTGGCGTTGCTCTGTAAGGGGCCAATGCTCCTTCTTTAATTTCCCAATAACTGACAGTAGCATGAACCTGTAATGGCTTTACTTATATATATATGGGGTTAACATACGCATTAAAGGAGTTTCGTTCTCGGTAATTGGTCTGTTATTTAATATTTGCAAGGAACCCTGTAAATTATCTCCAATTTTTGTAAGTGCCATGACCTTGTTACCTCAATTGCTCTTTTAACAAACCATTCATCCTTTCTATTAACCCAGCAGCTTGTGGATAATATGGTATGTGATATATCCAATCAATTTTGTTGTTATAACAATACTCTTGTATCATTTTTCCTTTAAAATGTGATCCGTTATCACTTTGTATTTGTAAAGGCAAACCATAATATTGTATTATCAATTCCAGAGTCTTAATTGTATTTATCTGGATAGCTCTTTTGCAAGGAAAACCTATTAAATAACCTGAAAATGTATCTACAGCCGTACATACATACTCACATCCTCTACTATTTGGCAATGGACAATGTAATCTATTTGCCATATTTGACCAGGTAATTTACCTCTTGCAATCTGTCCTTTCATAATATGTGGTATTGGTCTATGCTGTTTATGTTGGCATATGGGACATTCTGAAATCACTGTTCTAATTATATCATATGGGGTACCTATTCCCCGTGATTGCGCCCATCTATACGTGGCTTTTTCTCCTAAGTGTCCACTTTTCTGATGTGCCCAGGAAGCCAAACCTTTAAGGTCTATATCTTCAATAGGCTGGGTCTCTGCTTCAGCAACTTTTGCTTTTTCATCTGTAATAGATTTGAATAAACGTTCTAATGAATCAATAGGACAATGCGCATCAACATGAAATACAGTAACATTTGTTTTAAATAAAATATCCCATATGTCCTGCCATAAATCCTTACCCCAGATTTCTTTTGCGTGAACTTTCCATTGATGTTTTTGCCAAGTAGGCAACCAAGTAGTTTACCCATTAGCTACCGACCACGAGTCTGTGTATAGATAACACTCTCCTAAATTTTCTTGCTTTAAAGTTTGAAAAACAGCATATAATTCTGCATACTGACTGCTTTTTCCTTCCCCTGTAATCCACTGTCATTCTCCAGCTGCCGTCTGATTTTTTAACTGGCCACACTGGATTATTCCACTCAGTAGTGGTTGTTCTCAAAACTCCTGCTTTAACTAACTCTTGTATTGTATAAGTTATCTCTTTATGCCCTCCCGGAATTCAGTATTGTTTCATTCTCACAGTCTTAACAGCTGGAGGTAATTCCATGGGAGGCATTTTTAACCGACCAACTATAACAGTATTTACATATTTACAATTACGAACACCAAATTGGTATCGGCCATCAGGCAAATCTAATTGCATTCCTTTTAAAATACCTATACCTATTATGTGTTCTTTAATAGGTACAATCAACAATTTTTAATTCAACCATAGCCTGTACACCAAGGGTCTGTTTACCCCCCAATCCAGTAATAGTGACTTGTTGCCCTTTATAATATTTTGGATTCCCAGCAATTATAGTGGCCTCCGCTCGAGGGCTTGTACTTTTTGTAAATTTCCATTTTTCTAATATATATCTAAATTAACGTACGGGCGGTCATCTACATGCTGTATACGCCCTATTACTGGAGCTTGACCTGATCCCTAATCTGATTTAAATCACTGAGCCTGAGACAGATCAGCCCAGGGATATATCCCTTTTGACTCTTCACTCAACTCTTGTGCTTTTAATCCAGTAGAGGTTGTAACATCCTCTTTATCTTGTTTTCCCACACTTTTATTTTGATTTTTATGCAAGCCCCGTTTTTTGTACAATCTCCACATTTCCAAAGTATCTATTCCATCTATCTCGTCTATTGGGACTCCATCTCTCATTAGGGCATTAAACATGTCCCTTCTGGGGACTCTATCACCAAAATTTCCCTTCTGATTGTTATCCTCTTTGCTTGCAAAGACAGTGCCCTTTTAGATCTCTCTGCTCCCATTGATCTGATGATTGTTCACACCATGGCAAATCCTGCGGTTGATACACACAGGTAGTAGTCAGCATGACAATCAGGAACTCAAGTCTTGCCAAAATAAGAATTTGACAAACCCGACCTCCATTTCCTGGAGCAAAGATTGGGTAGGGCCACAAGATAGTTGATTGTCCTGGGAATCCAACCACCATTTTGGGAAAGAGTTTTTCAGTCCTCATAGGTAAGACTTCTTTTTCCTTTAATGTTGATCTATAAAGAGATACAGTTTATTATTCTCGTAAATAACATTTTTCTATTGGGACATAATCCCATTTCTCTTGACCTGGTCTGATTACTAATACAACATTATCTTTTCCTGCTGCAATTACTTCAGCAGGTTCTGGTTGTTTATTTGGGTGCTGTATGCAAATTTTGCACCACTTTGAATTCCCGTAGCTCCAAAATCTTTATCACCTCTTATTGTTAACACAGTTGGAGGATTTCCTTTATTTATTGGCCCATGATAGACTGGCATAATGATTATTTGAGCAATACGGTCTTTTGCTTGTATAAGTAAATCAGCATCACTTGAATTCAGTAAAATTACTTTGATTTCTCCCTGATAATCTGCATCAATAACTCCTCCTGATACTTGAATACCTTTAATAGCTAATCCTGATCTGGCACAAATTAATCCAAAATGTTTTTGAGGAATTTGAATTCCTATTCCTGTTTCAATAATTTGAACTTGTTGTGGAGCAACTGTATTTGCTGCATAAGCATGCAAATCTAAACCTGCAGCATCTGGCGTTGCTCTGTAAGGGGCCAATGCTCCTTCTTTAATTTCCCAATAACTGACAGTAGCATGAACCTGTAATGGCTTTACTTATATATATATGGGGTTAACATACGCATTAAAGGAGTTTCGTTCTCGGTAATTGGTCTGTTATTTAATATTTGCAAGGAACCCTGTAAATTATCTCCAATTTTTGTAAGTGCCATGACCTTGTTACCTCAATTGCTCTTTTAACAAACCATTCATCCTTTCTATTAACCCAGCAGCTTGTGGATAATATGGTATGTGATATATCCAATCAATTTTGTTGTTATAACAATACTCTTGTATCATTTTTCCTTTAAAATGTGATCCGTTATCACTTTGTATTTGTAAAGGCAAACCATAATATTGTATTATCAATTCCAGAGTCTTAATTGTATTTATCTGGATAGCTCTTTTGCAAGGAAAACCTATTAAATAACCTGAAAATGTATCTACAGCCGTACATACATACTCACATCCTCTACTATTTGGCAATGGACAATGTAATCTATTTGCCATATTTGACCAGGTAATTTACCTCTTGCAATCTGTCCTTTCATAATATGTGGTATTGGTCTATGCTGTTTATGTTGGCATATGGGACATTCTGAAATCACTGTTCTAATTATATCATATGGGGTACCTATTCCCCGTGATTGCGCCCATCTATACGTGGCTTTTTCTCCTAAGTGTCCACTTTTCTGATGTGCCCAGGAAGCCAAACCTTTAAGGTCTATATCTTCAATAGGCTGGGTCTCTGCTTCAGCAACTTTTGCTTTTTCATCTGTAATAGAGAATTGAATAAACGTTCTAATGAATCAATAGGACAATCAACATGAAATACAGTAACATTTGTTTTAAATAAAATATCCCATATGTCCTGCCATAAATCCTGACCCCAGATTTCTTTTGCGTGAACTTTCCATTGATGTTTTTGCCAAGTAGGCAACCAAGTAGTTTACCCATTAGCTACCGACCACGAGTCTGTGTATAGATAACACTCTCCTAAATTTTCTTGCTTTAAAGTTTGAAAAACAGCATATAATTCTGCATACTGACTGCTTTTTCCTTCCCCTGTAATCCACTGTCATTCTCCAGCTGCCGTCTGATTTTTTAACTGGCCACACTGGATTATTCCACTCAGTAGTGGTTGTTCGCAAAACTCCTGCTTTAACTAACTCTTGTATTGTATAAGTTATCTCTTTATGCCCTCCCGGAATTCAGTATTGTTTCATTCTCACAGTCTTAACAGCTGGAGGTAATTCCACGGGAGGCATTTTTAACCGACCAACTATAACAGTATTTACATATTTACAATTACGAACACCAAACTGGTATCGGCCATCAGGCAAATCTAATTGCATTCCTTTTAAAATATCTATACCTATTATGTGTTCTTTAATAGGTACAATCAACAATTTTTAATTCAACCATAGCCTGTACACCAAGGGTCTGTTTTCCCCCCAATCCAGTAATAGTGACTTGTTGCCCTTTATAATATTTTGGATTCCCAGCAATTATAGTGGCCTCCGCTCGAGGGCTTGTACTTTTTGTATATTTCCATTTTTCAAATATATATTTAAATTAACGTACGGGCGGTCATCTACATGCTGTATACGCCCTATTACTGGAGCTTGACCTGATCCCTAATCTGATTTAAATCACTGAGCCTGAGACAGATCAGCCCAGGGATATATCCCTTTTGACTCTTCACTCAACTCTTGTGCTTTTAATCCAGTAGAGGTTGTAACATCCTCTTTATCTTGTTTTCCCACACTTTTATTTTGATTTTTATGCAAGCCCCGTTTTTTGTACAATCTCCACATTTCCAAAGTATCTAATCATCTATCTCATCTATTGGGACTCCATCTCTCATTAGGGCATTAAACATGTCCCTTCTGGGGACTCTATCACCAAAATTTCCCTTCTGATTGTTATCCTTTTTATTATCCCTGTCCTTGTACTTATCCTTGGGACCCCAATCTCCTAGATCTCCAAGCTCTCGAATGGACTCAATAACATGCTGTAAAGGCTGCCCTGCCTCATTAACGAGCAGCGTCATAATAACATTTTTATATGCTGGCGGAGCAAGCTTAATCATTTTGTTTCTAATTTGTACAGTTAAGGGAGTATCCAGTACTTGATCTGCTTGCCCAACAAATACTGCAGTTTTCATCCCTTCCTCTTTTATTCGCTGTACACAATCCCTCAAAGTATACCAAGATTTATCATTAGCCGGCCAATCTGACTCCATCTGATAACGCCTGGATGCACCACGAGCAGCCAGTGCTAACATCGAGGACATATTTGCACCCTGGAAATTACGAAACTCATCCTGCACAGTTGCCTCATTAGACAATAGACAGAACTTACGTGAGTCTCCATTATCCAAATTAAATCCAGCAGCCCCTCCCTCATATAACCGCACTAGCCAGGATATGAGGGGCTCTGATGATCTTTGTTTAAACCTATCATGTAAATCTGTTACTTCTTGCTGTGTAAAATCTTCTAAGGTGGTAGTATTTACAACCCCACCTGGCGCATTTACTGCTTTTCTCCGCTCAATTGGTTTGGCTACAGCATGAAACTCATTTGAGTACTGTTGTCTGTTTTCACACAAGGTGTCCCTATCATCCTCTGATTCATCACTAGTATCCCAAATATTGCCATCCCACTCATCTGGATCCCAATCAACTCCTGCCTTAGCAATTAGTTTGGATACTTTCTTCATATAAATTTTTCCTTTACGCTTTCGATATTTATACTTTGCACATCGCACAGCGGCTGTTTCGGCAACTTGCTGATACGGTTCAGCTTTATCCATTAATAATCTATTTTGGCACTGCAACATTGTAACCCGACTCTGTCAAGTATTTCTTTTTCAAACTGAGAAATACGTGCTTTTAACTCTGAACAATCACTATGCTGCTTGCGATACGCAGACAACGAAATCCACCCCCATCTTCCTAAAGCACAAAACTCCTGTCCTTTTTCAATGGGTACTTTCTCTAAACATGTAACTACGTTAATTGGACTAGCATCTTTCAATTGATGCACCCAATCCTCACACAATCCTGCACCTCTAGACCACTCAGTGGCAATAATTTTACATGAAGTATCATCCCAACCAGGGATATCTACAATATTTACTGCTTTCCCCACAATGTTATTATTCTTTCTCTTAAACATTTTATCTTATTCTCGAACCCCGCTTCTGGTACCAAAATGTCTTGCTACAAGTTCCCTTGGCAGACTTATCAAATATAGGGGTGGAAATAAAACACACAGACATTGATCATCATTAAACCAGAATAATATATTGTAAGAAAAGTAATACAATACCGATTGAACACAACGTCTAGCCGAGCTTCCCTTGGCAGACTTCTGAGAGGAACATCAGCTGGGGGACCCCGGGCCCAATCAAATACAGCGACTCCCAGAGCACATCAATCGGCCAATGGTCCTTACAAGACCAATTATTCTACACAACACGTCTGCTTGTAGATGAAGTCCCGAAGCCCCCCCAGCTGAGCTCCTTTTTATATTGGTACAATAACAAAGTAATAGATCATTACACATAGACATATATAATAATAATAATGGCTACATGCCCAGGACATGGCCATGAGAATGACCATGAAAATGGAAATAACCATGTGAATGAAAATAATTGCTGTGTATTTTGATTATAACTATGTGAATAAGATATGAGCTTCCTCCTTAATAAACATATTTATATGTTTATGAGTCTATTACCTTAACTCCTACTATTCCCTGTTCTCCTGCTAATGACTGAATAACTTAACTCCAGTTGTTCCCTGGTCTCCTATTAATACTACTCCGCCTGTTCCTTGGTCTCCTGCTAATATCAGTACATCCATTTTACAACTAAGGAGCCATATTGAATGCACTTGATCACACTCACATTCATACATGGCCTGCCATGTCACATTTGTATCACACCAGCCTGCTCCAAACTTACCTTTTTCCTGGGCTTCCCTAATTGCAGATTACCACGTCATCAGCCCCGGCCCCTGATGTCATAGGCCCCTCCTCCTTCCTGTTTTTCCTGAAAGGAAAAGATGGCAACCCTAACCACCGTTTTGTGGAATTTGAAAACTGGAAAGCTGCTGAATAAAAAGGGAAATAACTCAGAAATCATGAATGATAAAAAATGAAAACTGATTGCCAATTGTCTTGGAATATCATTCTCTACATCATACTAAAAGTTAATTTAAAGGTGTAAAAAATGTTGTCATTGTAGGACCCACAGCCAACCCATACCTAGTCATCTGGCTCTGTACGCTACTTTGTGTGCACCTCTGGTTTCAAGACACAGTGTGTTTACTTCCCCAATCTTACGCAAACATAACCCACAATGGTTTTGCAAATTTCAACCCAAACCCACACAACTTTTGATAAACCCACACACCATTGCTATTGTGAGACCAACACTGCACCTCAGTGTTCTCCCCAGGGGGAGAAGGAGGCAGGCTGGGATTAAAAATAAAGAGCAAACCTATTCATTTCCTCCTCAACGTGTGAGAAGAAATTGCTGAATATTCTAGATGAGGCCTTTGTAGAGCACCCTCATCTCTTTTGAATTTGTACCCTTTTCTTATACAGGGCAGCCCTTGCTGTCTCTTACAGGTATTGCTTGCTGTAGTTAAAGGGGGACATATACCCACCCTCATAGGTTAATGTATAATTATAAGTGTGACTGTGGACACTTACATTTTTTAAAAAAATTATTTACAATGTTTACATTTCGATAGAATTTTTTTTTTTTATGTATTCATAAATACGTAACAGGAGTGCCCCGTACCTTTCTGTCCATCGAAAGTTTAATTTACTGAAGCAGGACTTCTCTCCTATGGAATGTTTGCTCAGTTTTATCACATTGAGCAGTTGAACACGCCATGGGCAACCCGGCCAGGCCCGTCAGGCCCACCCCCTGGTGTGCACGCAAACAGGCGATAATGAGCAAGACAGTACCACATGGGAGCAGAACACCTTTGGGTATATGGCCCCCGGACTAGGGGTAGATGGAATAATCTTTAAATTATGGAATGGAATACAATGATTTTTTTTTTAATTTTGAGTGTGCAGACTTAGCTTTTTTGGAATGTTCTACAAATGTTGGTGACTCTCCTGGTGAGTCCCGCAAGTATTGCACCTTATTCTGTTTTGTTGGGTGGCCCAAAACGTGCAGAGGCACCCACAGCAATCTCTGCCACTACCGATAAACGTTCTATAACAAACAGGGCCACCATAAGGGGGTACTATCATACCGGGCCTAAAGGGTGGACCGACTGTGCTCCAGTTTTCAAAATAGCTGGGTCCCCCTTGACAGCGCCGAAGTGCAGAAGAACCAAAATACCGAAGCCGCGAAAAGACCCAAAGCCACGAAAGGAGCCGAAGTGGAAGTCCTGAAGCTGCGAAAAGAACCGAACCTGAAACAAAGTGTTTTGTTTTATTAAACCCCTAGCCACCAATGTATTATTTTAATACTCTATAGGCCCCTGCCACCAATGTTTTTTTTAAAAATATTCTCTGGGGACCCAATGTTTCTTTTTAACTTGTAAGGGGGGGGGCCTGCGCCAATATTTTTAAAAAAAACTTTTATGAGGGGCCCTGACCACCAATGATTTTTTAAAACTTTTATGGGGGACCCTGGCGCCAGTGTTTAAAGAAAAAAAAAAAAACTTTTATGGGAGGCCCTGGTGCCAATGTTTTTTTAAATTTATAGGGGGCCCTGATCACCAATTATTTTTTTAAACTTGTAGGGGGGCCCTGACTACCAATGTTTTTTTTTTAAACTTTTATGGGGGGCCAGGGCGCCACAGTTTTTTTTTTTTAACTTATAGGGGGCCATGACCATCAATGGCTTTTTATAACGTGTGTGTGTGTGTGGGGGGGTTACCGTTTTTAGCACTGATGTTTGTGTGGTCTTTAACTGGTGGGGCTGGGGAGGGAAGGGCCCGGGGGGCCCTGAAAATTTTGTTGTACGGGGCCCCATGATTTCTAATGGTGGCCCTAGTCGCATGTTGAACAAAGCATTTCATAGTAACCTAGTAAGTAAGGTTGAAAAAAGACACACGTCCATCAAGTTCAACCTTTTTTTTTTTTTTTTTTAATCTGCCTAACTGCCAGTTGATCCAGAGGAAGGCAAAAATCTGAAGCCTTTCCAATTTGCCTCAGAGGGGGAAAAAAATTCCTTCCTGACTCCAAAATGGCAATCGGACTAGTCCCTGGATCAACTTGTACACTGAGTTATCTCCTATAACCCTGTATTCTCTCACTTGCTAAACACCATCCAACCCCTTCTTAAAGTTATCTAATGTATCAGCCAGTACAACTAATTCAGGGAGAGAATTCCACATCTTCACAGCTCTTCCGAATATTTAGGCGGAACCTCTTTTCTACTAATCAGAATGGGTGACCTTGTGTCAGCTGGAAAGACCTACTGGTAAATAAAGCATTAGAGAGATTATTATATGATCCCCTTATATATTTATACATAGTTATCATATCTCCCCTTAAGCGCCTCTTCTCCAGCGTGAACATCCCCAATTTGGTCAGTCTTTCCTCATAGCTAAGATTTTCCATACCTTTTACCAGCTTAGTTGCCCTTCTCTGTACCCTCTCTAATACAATAATGTCCTGTTTGAGGGATGGAGACCAAAACTGAACGGCATATTCTAGATGGGGCCTTACCAGTGCTCTATACAGTGGAAGAATGACCCCCTCCTCCCGTGACTCTATGTCCCTTTTAATACAGCTCAAGACCTTATGTGCCCTTGATGCTGCTGACTGGCATTGCTTGCTACAGCCAAGTTTATCATCTACAAGGACTCCAAGGTCCTTTTCCATAATGGATTTGCCTAGTGCAGTCCCATTAAGGGTATAAGTGGCTTGGATATTTTTACATCCCAGGTGCATGACTTTACATTTATCAACATTGAATCTCATTTGCCACTTAGCTGCCCAGATTGCCAGTTTGTCAAGATCCTGTTGCAAGGATGCCACATCCTGGATGGAATTAATTGGGCTGGATAATTTTGTGTCATCTGCAAACACTGATACATTACTTACAACACCCTCCCCTAAGTCATTAATGAACAAGTTAAATAAAAGTGGACCTAATACCGAGTCCTGAGGGACCCCACTAAGAACCTTACTCCAAGTAGAGAATGTCCCATTAACAACCACCCTCTGTACCCGATCCTGTAGCCAGTTTCCTATCCATGTGCAAACAACTTCATTAAGCCCAACAGACCTTAGTTAAGAAAGCAGTCGTTTGTGGGGCACAGTATCAAACGCTTTGGCAAAATCCAAATAGATCACATCTACTGCCCCCCCACTGTCCAGCATCTTACTTACCTCATCATAAAAAGCAATCAAATTTGTCTATCATGACCTATCCTTCATAAAGCCATGCTGATTGCTGCTCATAATGCCATTCACTAGGACAAAATTTTGAATGTGATCCCTTAACAACCCTTCAAATAATTTGCCCCCCACAGAGTTTACTGGCCTATAATTGCCAGGCTGAGATCGTAATCCCTTTTTAAATATTGGAATAACATCAGTTTTTCTCCAATCCATAGGCACCATACCAGATGAAAGTGAATCTGAGAAAATCAGAAATAGGGGCTGGTCTACAACTGAACTAAGGTCTCTTAGAACCCAGTGGTGTATGCCATCAGGCCCTGGAGCCTTGTTTACATTAATTTTAATAAAAGCTTTATGAATCATATCCTGAGTCAGCCACTGACTAGATTGAGCACATGATCGCAACCTCATATTTCCTCATGTCCTGTAATGTGGTGTAATTTATTTATTGCAATACGTTGTCACAGTGGGAAAAGAGATCTTGTAACCCCTTTAGAACCTGTCAGAAATCAATAACCTTCCCGATCCTCGGGTTTATTGGGCCTGACAATATCTCTGGACGTCAGCATCACTGTCCTGGTGGCGCGGGGGTTATTGCTCCCTCGTGCTCAAAGCCAAGCCTTGAAGATTAATTCAATCCTTCCATTATTTAGCTGGTGAGCTTAAGCAAGACTCACCCGTGTAACAATGTAAAATTGCACATCTGAGCACTTCTGCAACTTACATCAGGTGCTGTTGTTTTGGAAATTGTATTGTTTTTAGCAGTTTTTGCTTTGCTAATATAATATAAAATGATGCATATGAAAGCATTCTCCCTCGTTTTAGTCTTCACTAATATTTGCACTGTTGGTTCTAGCTACATGGATCATTGAAGCCGAGCAGCAGTAGAACTCCTTCCTCCAGCCAAGGCTGTTATTTCCCACAAACAGGGTCCGCACAAAAGCCCCTTCAGATCCCCACCGGGAACCTGAGTACCCAGTGGAAACCCACACAGACATGGGGAGAACAAATCCTTTGAAAGCTGGAAGTAATTTGTGGGTAAAATGTAATCCCTTTATAAAATGTATAATGACACAGTAGAAATCTTCATGAATCAGATGCAAGTTGAGTGTAGGAACTGGTCACACTGGGGATAACTTTGACCAGGTTGGCCATCTTAAATATATTGCAATATATGGACAAACAATCCCTGTTTTATTTAAAGGGTAAGGGATTTTTAGTAGCTTAAGTCACAATGGGGTATATTTATCAAAGAGTGAAGTTAATAGTGAAGTTCCGCCACTAGAGTGAAATTCCGCCACTCTCCATTCATTTCTATGGGATTTTTATAGGCGTATTTATCAAAGGGTGAACTTTCACTTCACCCATTGATAAATACACCTTTCAAAATCCCATAGAAATGAATTGAGAGCTGCGGAATTTCACTCTAGTGGCGGAACTTCACTCTTTGATAAATTTACCCCTATATGTTTCAATGGCCTTAATATTTTGTATTTGTCTATGAGAACAAATCCTTGTACATAGTGCAAGTCGGAATCAAAGCCATAAGCTGTAAATCAGAAGTACTCCCCATTGAGGCCTGATTTTATACTTGGGTTTACATTCCCTTTAACTTATTGGTTCTGTATTAATAAATGATAATACTGATTGCTCAGAACAGTGATGGGGAACAAATAATCTCAGCGAAAGTAAAAAAGAAGCAACACAAGAAATGTCTCTTTTTAATTGTTAAAGGAAATGAAAGAGGAAGCAGCAGGTTTGGGGAGAGCAGAAATTTAAAGCATCAGCAGTGACAGCTGGTATGGATATATTGTACTTTTATGATTCTTCCTTTTGTGTTTTTTTAAGGGGATCTAAACCAGAAAAAATTGATGTAGAGTTAGTTTGCTCTGCTCTAATTTTCTTTTTGTAGTGCTTTTTATTTTACTCTGTAAATACCAGTTTTCATTCAACAGCTCTCTCTGAAGTCAGACTGTTAGCAACCCTAGACTTAACTGTGGAGTAGTGTAACAGAGAAACCAACCTGGTTAGAGTAAGAAGGGAGCCAAATAGCCCATCACAATGCAAGGCATACAGCGGCTTTACTCTGGCTGTGTTTTGTAAGAAGTTCTGAGCAGATATCAGTGTGAAACACAAAAGGATGCATTATTTTTTTGCACATATATCCTTTCACTGTATCTCCGCACATGTCAACCCTGTGCCTGTCGATGGAGCTTTGTACAAAACACAAGCATGGGAAAGCAGAGGATCCACTGTGTGTCAGTTTGGAAAGAGAAGAAATTTATAAGAATCCAGAAATGCTGGTTTAAGAACACAGATACAGCCTAAAAATTCAGAGCCATATATCATGAATGAATAGTTACTGACATGCTGACGTTCAAAGAGAGCCGTTGAACTAAAGCCTGGTATTAGCAGTGTAAAACTGCTTCAACACTGACACTACTTTCTGGTTTACTAATTTTCACTACACAATTCATGCTAATATCTAGATAGGCAGGGTCTTTACCACCTCCACCATATGTGTTACTCCTCCATACTTCCCAACTGTCCGGTTTTTTTTGCAGGACAGTCCCGATTTTGACATCTCAGCCTGTAGTCCCAGGTTTCTTGCTGAAATGTCATGACTTTCTCTTTGAGCCTCTGCACTGACTCAAATACAAAGTTTCTGAAACTTAATTAAAATAAGAGTTTTTTTGGCAGAGAGCCCGGAACAGCCAGCAACTGCACTTGGATACTTTTTAAACTATTTAAGATAAGTAGGTCTCTTGGGAGAACTGAGACTCACAGCTTAAAGGCCAATTGCACTTTCATTAGCAAAACTGTTATAACACATCAAACATTGCACTAAAACTCTCAGAAATTTGTTCAAACCTGTTTAGCGTTTTTACTTTATTTGTAAATGTTATTACTGTGAAAGCAGTATTTGTTTATCCTGTTCTGTTTTCTATGAGTGAGTGCCTACGTGCTTTCTATGCACTTCCTGTTTCCAGTTGATCCTTGGGTTTCGGTGGTAAGAAAACATTTGTAAATGCCTTTTGTATTCGGTTAAGAGTCTTTTAATTCTCGTTTTAGGGATTTTTGCCCACACTTCCTTGTCAAACACTTCTAATTCAGAGATCATCTTGGGACAGTGCCTTGCAATATTTGGCTTTTGAGATATGTTTAAGAACTTTGACTTGTAGCAGCCAGCCCTTTTCAGCTTCTTGGCTGACTTTTTCACATTGGCCAGAATTTTACAGATATTCAGTGAAATCGATTCTTCCCTCTACACAATGTCCTATGTTTCCTGTGCCAATGGCTGGCGCATAGCCCCAAAGTAGTGACCTGCATGGGTCCATTTTCTCAGACCCCTACCAGACAAATACCCGTGACCTAGTGATGTGCAGGTTGGGCTTTTCCCGCCTCGCAACCGCCCACACAACCGACCTCCCACCACCCATGCCTGCCCAAGCACGACTTCTGGGTCTCTTTTATAGCCCCACTGATGATGTCACAAAAGGGAAGGGGCGAGAGGCGCGCGTCTATAAAAACTCAACCCAGAAGTCGGAAGATGGCATTTGGAAAGTCACGGCGGGAAGAGCAGTAAGGAGAGCGACCCTCAAAAGAGCGTGCGAGGTTGGCCCGAACCCGCCCGACCAGTGGGTAACCCCGTGGGTCCCGCAGGTATTGGTCGGCCTGCACATCACTAACGTGACCCACAACCTAGACCCGCAATTTTCCCCCACTAATTCGCTACCCGACTCAATCCACAAAAGGCTGACTTACCTTCCGAACCAAGGGACACGCAAAACTTTGGACCGGAATCGGTGTCTCTCCAGCACCGAATCTGTATGAAAATATTAAAGAATTGCTGGAATCACAAGGGAGGATGGAAGGACTCAAGCCTGCACCTTTGCCAGGTACCCAGCTGGGTTACCTGCAGACTGCCGGCATGGCCAGGGTATTGTATACCAAAGCTCTTTTCTGGTATTCTGCTGGTACACGGCCCAGTGCAGGACTCTACCCCAAAGTATCATTGATCCTTCACCATTTCATTAAATGGTCTTCCTCATTTTCCCAAACAAACCTTTAGAGGCCCATTTTTTAAGGTTACATTTTTGTGGTTTTAGAGCTTTTTAAAACCACGGTTAAACCCTGTTTCAATATAATCACAAACTACATGAAAATTATTTAAAGATCTGAGTATAGAAAGTACAAACGGAAAAAAAAAACCCACTGAATAAAGAGGTAAAAATATATCTAAAACCTCTAAAAATGCAAGTTTTTGGATCATTACCAGCAAAAAAAATCAGAAAACCTCTACTAGAAAGATGAGTCATAACAAGTAGCAATAACTATGAATTTGTAGCCTTACAGAGCATTTTTTTTAGAAGGGGTCAATGACTCCCATTTGAAAGCTTATGAGGCTAATAAATCAAAAACTACAAAGAAAAAAGAAAAAATTAATTGATAAAAATTAGCCGTTCTGTAACATACTAAAAATGAACATAAAGGCAAACCACCCCATTTACATTTGCAAATATGTTGTATTTTTAACCCACTGGTTCCCACTTCTGCATTCCACTGTATATATTACATAAAATCCACTTACAATAGCCATATGATAACAGGTATCTCGGCACACCACCTCCCAAAGGTAACTTCCAAGAGAGATTATTTGGGACCAATTATGTTTCTAAAAAAATATTCTAGAAATCAGTATTTTTACTAAAAAGGCATCTGTGATCTCAATGACATTATGTTTAAAGCTGTAGTACAAAAGAACCTAGGAGAAGCGCCAGCTGCAGATGTTCATTTGTGGTGAGTTGAATTTCCTAATGTTACACATAAAAAGGGAAGTAGACCTGTTGGGTAAATTACACTTTTTAGTTCATCCTGTTTTTCTTTATTTTAAATGAAAGGAACCCAAGACAGCACTTCTCATTTTGTTAGAAACATGAAAATAAATATCATTTGTTGAAGGTTTGGAAAATCGTTTTAAAAGAAAAAAATATGAAATATTTAGAGGCATATTTATCAAGGGTCGAATTTCGAAATGAAAAAATTCGAAATTCGGCCGAATTCGAATAGTTCGAATCGAAGTAATAGCACATTTGAGTATAAGTATACATTTTTCAGGATGATTTCCAAAAAAGTAAAGTGGAGTTTTAGCTGGAGGAGAGCTCTTGCTTGACTGTATCAATGGTACATGATCAGAATACAGTCAGATACTGATATCATTAGCAATAACATTGACAGATACCTTGAAAATTGCGGAAAATGTTTAAATCAATGTATATTGGGAAGTTTTTAGAATTTAAAGGATGTTTCATTGAAAAAAAGTTAATATTAAAAAACTGCAAGAAAATCAAAGTTTAAACAAGGCTTTAAAAAAAATTTTGTTCATATTCCGATCTTGTTGGGCCATCTTTTGAGTGTCAGTGGCACCGTACATGCTCCAGGCCGCTGCTGAGAAGCTAAGCTTAGAAAATCATCATGACATTAGCAGAAAGTGTGGTCATAAAAGCTTACTAAATGAAAATTCGAATTTAAAAAATTCTAAATTCAAGCTAATTTTTGTGTACTTCGACTATGGAATAGGTGAGAAGGATGAGTGGGAAGGATGAGTGAGAAAGATGGGTGAGAAAGATTGGTGAGAAGGATGAGTGGGAAGGATGGGTGAGAAGGATGAGAGGGAAGGATTGGCGAGAAGGATGAGTGGGAAGGATGGCTGAGAAGGATGGCTAAGAAGGATGAGTGGGAAGGATGGGTGGGAAGGATGGGTGAGAAGGATGGGTGAGACAGATGGGTGAGAAGGAAAGGTGGGAAGGATGGGTGAGAAGGATGGGTGAGACAGATGAGTGGGAAGGATGGGTGTTAAGGATGGGTGAGAAGGATATGTGGGAAGGATGGGTGAGAAGGATGGATGAGAAGGATGGGTGAGAAGGATGAGAGGGAAGGATTGGCGAGAAGGATGGATAAGAAGGATGGGTGAGAAGGATGGGTGAGACAGATGAGTGGGAAGGATGGGTGTTAAGGATGGGTGAGAAGGATATGTGGGAAGGATGGGTGAGAAGGATGGATGGGAAGGATGGGTGGGAAGGATGGGTGAGAAGGATGGGTGAGAAAGATGGGTGAGAAGGATGAGTGGGAAGGATGGGTGAGAAGGATGAGAGGGAAGGATTGGCGAGAAGGATGGATAAGAAGGATGGGTGAGAAGGATGAGTGGGAAGGATGGGTGAGAAGGATGGCTAAGAAGGATGGGTGAGAAGGATGAGTGGGAAGGATGGGTGGGAAGGATGAGTGAGAAAGATGGGTGAGAAGGATGAGTGGGAAGGATGGGTGAGAAGGATGGGTGAGAAGGATGGGTGAGAAGAATGGGTGAGACAGATGGGTGATTAGGATAGGTGGGAAGGATGGGTGAGAAGGATGGGTGAGAAAGATGGGTGAGAAGGATGAGTGGGAAGGATGGGTGAGAAGGATGAGAGGGAAGGATTGGCGAGAAGGATGGATAAGAAGGATGGGTGAGAAGCATGGCTAAGAAGGATGGGTGAGAAGGATGAGTGGGAAGGATGGGTGAAAAGGATGGGTGGGAAGGATGAGTGAGAAAGATGGGTGAGAAGGATGAGTGGGAAGGATGGGTGAGAAGGATGAGAGGGAAGGATTGGCGAGAAGGATGGATAAGAAGGATGGGTGAGAAGGATGAGTGGGAAGGATGGGTGAGAAGAATGGCTAAGAAGGATGGGTGAGAAGGATGAGTGGGAAGGATGGGTGGGAAGGATGGGTGTTAAGGATGAGTGAGAAGGATGGGTGAGAAAGATGGATGGGAAGGATGGGTGAGAAGGATGTGTGAGAAGAATGGGTGAGAAGGATGAGTGGGAAGGATGGGTGAGAAGGATGGGTGGGAAGGATGGGTGAGACAGATGGGTGGAGAGGATGGGTGAGATGGATGGGTGAGAAGGATAGGTGGGAAGGATGGGTGAGAAGGATGCGTGAGACAGATGAGTGGGAAGGATGGGTGTTAAGGATGGGTGAGAAGGATATGTGGGAAGGATATGTGGGAAGGATGGGTGAGAAGGATGGATGGGAAGGATGGGTGAGAAGGATGTGTGAGAAGAATGGGTGAGAAGGATGAGTGGGAAGGATGGGTGAGAAGGATCGGTGGGAAGGATGGGTGAGAAGGATGAATGAGAAGGATGGTTAGGAAGGATGAGTAATGAAGGATGGGTGGGAAGGATGGGTGAGAAGGATAAGTGGAAAGGATGGGTGGGAAGGATGAATGAGAAGGATGGGTGGGAATGATGGGTGAGAAGGATGGGTGAGACAGATGGGTGGTATAGAGGGGTGTGAAGGATGGGTGAGAAGGATAGTTAGTTACATAGTTAAATTGGGTTGAAAAAAGACAAAGTCCATCAAGTTCAACCTCTCCAAATGAAAACCCAGCATCCATGCACACACCCCTCTCTACTTCTAATTAAATTCTATATACCCATATCTATACTAACTATAGAGCTTAGTATCACAATAGCCTTTGATATTATGTCTGTCCAAAAAATCATCCAAGCCATTCTTAAAGGCATTAACAGAATCAGCATCACAACATCACCCAGCAGTGTATTCCACAACCTCACTGTCCTGACCGTGAAGAACCCCCTACGTTGCTTCAAATGAAAGTTCTTTTCTTCTAGTCTAAAGGGGTGGCCTCTGGTACGGTGATCCACTTTATGGGTAAAAAGGTCCCCTGCTATTTGTCTATAATGTCCTCTTATGTACTTGTAAAGTGTAATCATGTCCCCTTGCAAGCGCCTTTTTTCCAGAGAAAACAACCCCAACCTTGACAGTCTCCCCTCATAATTTGTCTTCCATCCCTCTAACCAATTTAGTTGCACTTAGTCTCTGCACTCCCTCCAGCTCATTTATATCCCTCTTAAGGACTGGAGTCCAAAACTGCACTGCATACTCCAGATGAGGCCTTACCAGGAACCTATAAAGAGGCATAATTATGTTTTCATCCCTTGAGTTAATGCCTTTTGTTATGCAAGACAGAACTTTATTTGCTTTAGTAGCCACAGAATGACACTGCCCAGAATTAGATAACTTGTTATCTACAAAAAACCCTAGATCCTTTTCATTTAAGGAAACTCCCAACACACTGCCATTTAGTGTATAACTTGCATTTATATTATTTTTGCCAAAGTGCATAACCTTGCATTTATCAACATTGAACCTCATTTTCCAGTTTGCTGCCCAGTTTTACAACTTAGACAAATCACTCTGCAAAGTAGCAGCATCCTGCATGGAACCTATAGTTCTGCACAATTTAGTATCAACTGCAAAAATAGAAACAGTACTTTCAATGCCCACCTTCAGGTCATTAATAAACAAGTTGAAAAGCAAGGGACCTAGTACAGAGCCCTGCGGTACTCCACTAACAACACTGGTCCAGTTAGAAAATGTTCCATTTACCACCACTCTTTGTAGTCTATCTTTTAGCCAGTTCTCTATCCAGGTACAAATACTATGTTCTAGGACAACATTCCTTAATTTAACCAGTAACCTTTTGTGTGGCACAAAGTCTAAGTAAATAGGGATGTAGCGAATGGCGGAAAAAATAGAACCCCATAGACTTCAATGGGAAGGCGAATTTTAAAAGCTAGAAAAGACATTTCTGGCCAGAAAAATGATTGTAAAGTTGTTTAAAGGGTGCAACGACCTGGACAGTGGCATGCCAGAGGGGGATCAAGGGCAAAAATGTATCTGAAAAATACATTGTTGACACAGCGCTGCGTTTTGTGCTGTAAAGGGCAGAAATCACACTACGTCACTCAGGTGATGTTTCTGGACACGGAATGTGAAAAAGCTCACACAGCTAGGTGGCACTTGGTTAAAGACTGGGCAAACAATGCCTGCAAGGGCAACGTATACAGTAGTGGATACGGAATATATTATTGCTGCTGTAAAAACATCACTCAGGTGATGTTTACGGACACGGAATTATTATTGTTATTTAGACAGAATGTGAAAAAGCTCACACAGCTAGGTGGTACTTGCATACCTCCCAACTGTCCCTCTTTTGACCACTCAACCCCCTGTCCCTCTTTTGTACTGGAAAGTCCCTCTTTTCTCTGCACTGAACAGCCAGAAAAAAAACAGTTTCTAACTTAATTGGCTTTTGGCAGAGAGCTCAGAACAGCTAACAGGTGCAAATAAGATACTTTGTAACAATTTTGACTCTGGTTGGTGCTGGTAGTGGTGAACTACTAGGAGGAGCAGCACACCAGTCCCACTCCCCAACACAGCTAGACTAATAGCACTGGGCTCTTATAGTAGCAAAGTAAAAAAACAAAAAAGAAAATAAAAGCAGTCCTTACAAGGACTATTGGGTTATTACAGCAGTCAGCAGATGAGATCAGAAGCAGTGCCCACAGCAGCTACATACAGAGCACTGCAGTAGAAGGTAGATTACTAGTCAGCAAAGCTAACTAACCTAAACTCACTGTCCCTCAAATCCCTGCAGAGTTCTGTCCCTACAATACAGAGCAGTATCAAGTAGATTACTAGCCAGCAAAGTTACTATCAACTGTCCCTCAAATCACTAAACAGCTCTCTCCCTACACTAGCTCTTCCAAGCACACACAGGCAGAATGAAAAAACGCTGCAGGGCTTCAGTTTATATATGGAAGGGGAGTGGTCCAGGGGGTGTGGGGGTGGTCCAGGAGGGAGAGCTTCCTGATTGGCTGCCATGTATCTGCTGGTCTGGGGTGAGAGGGCAAAAATAAGCGCCAGCTAAGGCGAACCCAAATTGGCGAACGTCGCGCGACGTTCGCGAACATTCGGCGGACGCGAACGGCCGATGTTCGCGCGAATTAGTTCGCGGGCGAACAGTCCGCGACATCCCTATAAGTAAATCACATCCACTGCCATCCCAGAATTGAGGTCCCTACTTACCTTCTCATAAAAAGAAATTAAGTTAGTCTGGCAAGATCTATTACGCATAAAACCATGCTGGCACAAACTCATAGTATTATGATTTGCTATGAAGTCCAGTATCTTATCCTTTATTAACCCTTCGAAAAGCTTTCCTACCACTGACATCAGACTAACTGGCCTATAGTTTTGAGGCTGAGAACGGGATCCTTTTTTGAAAAGAGGCACCACATTAGCAATTCGCCAGTCTCTCGGCACTATGCCAGATCTCAGTGAATCCTGAAAAATTAAGTAAAGAGGTTTGGCGATCACAGAGCTAAGCTCGCTAAGTACCCTGGGATGAATACCATCTGGCCCCAGACCTTTATTAATCTTAACATGTTCTAATCTCTTTTGAATTTCATCATGTGTGAACCATGCATCATTAGTTGTATTATTAGAATTGGGACTATTAAGAAGGAAACCTTCACTTATTGGTTCCTCATTTGTGTAGACAGATGAAAAATATGAGTTCAGAATCTGCGCTTTTATTTTGTTTTCATCAACCAGCTGACCCCCCTCTGATAGTAAGGGTCCCACCCCTTCCTGTTTCATTTTTTTAACATATTTAAAAAATAATTTTGGATTTTTTTACTGCTTGCTGCAATATCATTTTCTATATCAATTTTAGCTTGCCTTATAGCTTCTTTGCATGATTTATTGGCCTCCTTGTACCTTATAAATGATTCAGCTGTCCCAGCTAACTTGAAAGCCTTAAAAGCACGTCTTTTCTTACCCACCTCAACACCAACACTTCTATTGAACCAAAGAGGTTTTGCTTTGCAACGACGTTCCTTGCTTACAAGTGGAATATACTGACAAGTATATTTATTAAGCAGCATTTTAAAGACTTCCCATTTTTGTTCTGTGTTTAACCCTGTGAAACGCATTTCCCACTTAATATGTTGCAGAGATGCCCTTATACTGTCAAAGGATGGGTGAGAAGGATGAATGAAAAGGATGGATGGGAAGGATGGATGAGAAGGATGTGTGAGAAGGATGGGTGAGAGAGCAGCAAGTAGAACAGTGCCTTTCTGCCCTATCTCCCCGAGGCTTTAAGACCAAAGGATGTGCATGGCTTCACCTCAGCTGCTGACTCATCACATCAAGTTGCCAGTATATATCCTCCCCACAAAGGGATAGGTCCACCCCCTGGTAAAGCCCAATTAGTATTATGTGTTTATGCACAGAATAATAACTAATACTTAAGACTGTGCAACCGGCTGGAGGAATCTTTAAGGTGTGGGTTGTGGTTTAAAATATAGAATGCTTCTTATTTTTTATTATCTTGTTTTTCTGCCAAGAATTGTTGCCATATCTAAATATTTATATTGCTGCTATGTGTACAGATATTGATGAACTCTTCAAGTGTGGCTTTTAGTATATTAATTGTTGTGTGTATTGAAACTATATAATTATTGTGTGTATTGAAAGTATATGGATTATATGGTGAATTTACTTACAGTGATATGTTTAAACGGTAGTCGATTTTTTTGTTTTTGACGGTGATTACACGTCATCGTTACTGCTGCTGTTTTCCTGCCAGTACATCTATTTAAGGCATGTTCCCTGTTAAGGCATTAGGGTTGACCAAAATATCTTTAGCTTTGCATTAAATAATTTTTTTTTGTATTATCTAAGACCTGCTAGTGCGGATATTTTTGGATTTATGTGGATTATTCGCTGACCCAGCACCCAGGCACATAAACCGTTTTGTGAGTGCCAGCACCTCGTATATATATCTTAGTAAAGCTGGAGCACTCACAAAAAGAATCAAGAACTGCCTGGGTGCTGGTTGTATCATAACATCAAGATAAATAGAAATGAACCGCACTCACAGGACTTGATTAGGTGCAAAAAAGTAGTGGATTTATTCCAACGCTTCGGCTCCTATACTCGAGCCTTCTTCAGGAAGTGAACCCTTGAAGAAGGCTCGAGTATAGAAGAATAAAACCACAACTTTTTGGCACCTAATCAAGTCCATTGAGTGTGGTTCATTTATATATATATATTATACAAGTTTGCTGCTTTCATTAATCCTGTGTGCTTTATGCCATGCATGTGCCCTAGCCTGTACTTCCCATGCTCTGCCTATACACAATGTGACTCCTGATTGCCTGCAGCCCCCCTCCCATCCCCAGCTGCCATGAGGTCTGTGTGACTGTCAGTCTGTGGGTTAATGGTTATTTCACAATGAACTTTTTTCCCTGTTTCAGCCTTGGAGCCGAACACTAACCGCTGAAACCATACTACGTGGAAGAGCTGCCATTGGCTCCCTTGATCGCTCCTTGGTGCACAGAGACATTTTGCAGTAGTAAATATAGAAAGAGAAAGGATCGTGGATAAAACAAATCACAGCAAACAGGTATTTGGGGCAATTTTATGCAATTTCAAGGAATGTGTTTTCAGTAACTTTATATGATGTTACAAATATGCTTTATTTATATATAGTGACTTAAAATAGAATAATTCTACAAGCACGCTTTACCATGTCGGAAAGACATTAGGGGGGTTATTTATCAAAGTCCGAATTTATCTCAATATTTTCTTCTACAAACTCTGATCAGATACGCTCGATTTTTTTACACTTATTTATTATTACATTTTCACGAAAATTTGCTTTGCGGGAAAAAAAATCTGATTTTTCCATCCGATTTTTATGATTTTGACAAAAACTTCGGAGTATTGCACGAAACCCAGCGCTCATCAAATAAATTGTTGGGACTTCTCCCATTGACTTATATACAACCTCGACAGGTCTGAGATGCTGGATTTTCAGATTCTGACTTTTCCATCATCAGGGTTTAATGAATTCCAAAAAAAAACGTGATTTTTTAAAAGTCCGATTTCGTAAAAAAAATCATAAATTTTTCTTGATTTTTGTATTCGGAATTTAATAAATAACCCCCTTAGAGGAGGCACCTAGAGAATCTGTATTATGATACAGTTATATCTATTATACCTCCACCTGGTGGTGTTGAGCTGTTGTTTGTTGTGGTAGCTCAAACAATATACAGGGCTACTATCAGAAACTTTGGGTCCCCATATATTATTTATATGGGGCCTTCCATGAACACAAGCATGCAGTTCCAAAAATGTTGGCCACGTTCTAGTCAAACTATCAACTAACAGTTAGGCAGATTTTACTAGGACTACTATGATACAAACCCACCAATCATGGTACAGGCATGGGAGCCGTTATCCGGAAACCCTTTTACCAGAAAGCTCCAAATTATGGAAAGGCCGTCTCTCATGGACTCCATTTAATCCAAATTATCCAAATTTTATTAAATTATTTCTTTTTTCTCTGTAATAATAAAACAGTACCGTGTACTTGATCCAAACTAAGATATAATTATTGGAAGCAAAACCAGCCTGTTGGGTTTATTTAATGTTCACATGATTTTCTAGTAGTCTTAACATATGAAGATCCAAATTATGGAAAGATCTGTTATCCGGAAAACCCCAGGTCTCGAGCATTCTGGATACAGGTCCCATACCTGTACTGAAAAGCATCAGTGTAACTATAGAGGAAACAGACTCTGCAACTGTTAGGGGTGCAGAAACTAATAAGCAGCTAAAATACATGATCATAGAAAATGTCTTTTGCCAAAGTTGCGGGGGCCAATGATGTTGCTATGGGGCCCAATAATTAGTCAGTAATAGTTCATATAAATAGTAAAAATAATTAATGTGCTAATAAGTCAGTCCTTTTATTGGGATTCGGTTGCCCTAAGTTAAACATCACCCACCTAGCTGCCCCGCCACACTACTCTGTTTGGTCATTGCTTGATACATAAGTTTCTTACATAAAGTCCATTTTTGCACATGTAACATGAGCCATTGTAATAAGTTAAATTGTGTAAGACTAAGGGGTCCAACCATCTTGTTGTGGGACCCAATAACTAGCAGTTCATATAAAAAGTTACTACAATAGTAAATTCAAGTCAATCAGTTCATTGGGGTCATTGGAATTTACCTTAAAAGACCAGTGACAAATACAATTTAAAAAAAAAAATTGTTTCTTTGTAACGATTCTCTGCGTGCACTCCTCTTCAGAAACAGCGACAGGGCGACGATCCATCATGCGGTCCTCGATTTCTCCTCCCTCCCCTATAGAAGGAAAAATGGAGCGCCGCACAATGGATCATCGCCCGGTCGCCGTTTCTGAAGAGGAGCGCATGCAGAGAACCGGTAAGTAATTTCCTTTAAGTTTTTTTAATGCATTGGTGGTCATTGGAGATTGCGCCTTCTGCCCCTATTAAGCTTCTCTGCCCCCATGGCTACACAGCAGCTTGTTAATATAAACTATAGTAGAGTATATTATATGCCATTCCTTTAAAATACTTAACATTTTTGATGTTAGTGATGCTGAAACATTACATTTCACTGTGTTGTGTAGACAGTTATTACAATGCAAATTTTAAGTGAGTGTAGCCCTTTTGGCACTTACCTGTGACTCACACTTTCCTTGTCCTTTACACACTGACTGGCGTGTTTTCCCGTAACAAGCTGTAATGTAAGCCCTGCACATTTCTGCCTACTGAAAACTGCATGATAGATTTTTACTGCAACCAGATGTGTGGCATCATACCTGGGCTCTCGCAATAAATATTGATACACACAAAGCAAACTGTTTTTTTGACACTGTTCCCATTTCTAGTTTTATTCAACAGTTGTGGAGGTATTAGGAAGTAAAATATAAAGTGTAAATCCCTGTTTATGTAGATAACTAAAAATGAACACACAGAAAAGGTGATTTAAAATTTAGAGCTCAGTGGGACAGATATGTGGCTGCAAAGAGAGAAATAGGGCAACACATTTGAAAAGTTTCAGTAGGGAAAGTAGATAATGTGGAACTAAATGAAAAATAGTGAGGCAACCTCCACCACCAATTAACAGGGTCGGACTGGGGGGCCCCGGGGCTGCTGTCCAGGGCCCCCCTCCGGCTGCTGCCTGCGCACTATGGGGGAAATTCACTTAAGGCAGGGGCGTAACTACAGAGGAAGCAGACCCTGTGGCTGCAGGGGGGCCCAGGAGGTACAGGGGGCCCCATGAGGCTCTCATTGATGAGCAATTTGAACATATATTGGTAAAACAGGACAAATACTGGATATGTTGGGGGCCCTACAATTAATTTGCTGTGGGGCTCAGCAACATCTAGTTACGCCACTGACTAAAGGGCGAAGTGACTAAAATTTGTGAAAATTCGCCAGCGTGACTTCATTGCAGTACTTTCCCTATTTACTCATGGGCACAGGTGTAACTTCGCTAGCGAAGGAGATAGACTCTAGCGCTACTTCGCACTCTTAAGCCAGGCGAAGTTTCTTCTCAAATTAACTAAGTTTCGCCTTTTACTCAACGTTACATGTCCCGCCATACTTGCCTTCACCAGTAGAGATGGCGCGAACTGTTCGCCGGCGAACTTGTTCGCGCGAACATCGGGTGTTCGCGCTCGCCGGAAGTTCGCGAACGTCGCGCGACGTTCGCCATTTTGGGTTCGCCATTGTTGGCGCTTTTTTTTGCCCTCTCACCCCAGACCAGCAGGTACATGGCAGCCAATCAGGAAGCTCTCCCCTGGACCACTCCCCTTCCCTATAAAAACCGAAGCCCTGCAGCGTTTTTTCACTCTGCCTGTGTGTGCTGAAGAGATAGTGTAGGGAGAGAGCTGCTGCCTGTTAGTGATTTCAGGGACAGTTGAAAGTTTGCTGGCTAGTAATCGTTTTGATACTGCTCTGTTATTGGAGGGACAGAAGTCTGCAGGGGTTTGAGGGACATTTAAGCTTAGGTAGCTTTGCTGGCTAGTAATCTACCTTCTACTGCAGTGCTCTGTATGTAGCTGCAGTGGGCAGCTGTCCTGCTTCTGATCTCATCTGCTGACTGCTGCAATAACAGTAGTCCTTGTAAGGACTGCTTTTATTTATTTTTTTGTTGTTTTACTACTACTACTACTACTACTATAAGAGCCCAGTGCTATTAGTCTAGCAGTGTTGCGGAGTGGGACTGGTGTGCTAATCTGCTGCTCCTAGTAGTTCAGCAGCACCAACTTTAATTTTTTTTTTTTAATATTCATTTTTTTTTATTTTACTTTTTTTTATTTTACTACCGCTGTAGTAGTGTATAAGTTGACCTTTTAGGCATTATTTGCCCTGTAGGCATTTTTTGCCCAGTGTGTTATTCAACCAACTGCCATCTAGCTGTGTGACCTTGTTCACATTCTGTCTAAATATCCATAATATTACCGTCTCCAGAAAAAACACCGGAGTGACTTTTTTCAAGCAGCCATAATATATTTTACGTAATCCGTATCCATCGCTGTAGTAGTGTATAAGTTGACCTTTTAGGCATTATTTGCCCTGTAGGCATTTTTTGCCCAGTGTGTTATTCAACCAACTGCCATCTAGCTGTGTGACCTTGTTCACATTCTGTCTAAATATCCATAATATTACCGTCTCCAGAAAAAACACCGGAGTGACTTTTTTCAAGCAGCCATAATATATTTTACGTAATCCGTATCCATCGCTGTATTAGTGTATAAATTGACCTTTTAGGCATTATTTGCCCTGTAGGCATTTTTTGCCCAGTGTGTTATTCAACCAACTGCCATCTAGCTGTGTGACCTTGTTCACATTCTGTCTAAATATCCATAATATTACCGTCTCCAGAAAAAACACCGGAGTGACTTTTTTCAAGCAGCCATAATATATTTTACGTAATCCGTATCCATCGCTGTAGTAGTGTATAAATTGACCTTTTAGGCATTATTTGCCCTGTAGGCATTTTTTGCCCAGTGTGTTATTCAACCAACTGCCATCTAGCTGTGTGACCTTGTTCACATTCTTTCTAAATATCCATAATATTACCGTCTCCAGAAAAAACACCGGAGTGACTATTTTCAAGCAGCCATAATATATTTTACGTAATCCGTATCCATCGCTGTATTAGTGTATAAATTGACCTTTTAGGCATTATTTGCCCTGTAGGCATTTTTTGCCCAGTGTGTTATTCAACCAACTGCCATCTAGCTGTGTGACCTTGTTCACATTCTGTCTAAATATCCATAATATTACCGTCTCCAGAAAAAACACCGGAGTGACTTTTTTCAAGCAGCCATAATATATTTTACGTAATCCGTATCCATCGCTGTATTAGTGTATAAATTGACCTTTTAGGCATTATTTGCCCTGTAGGCATTTTTTGCCCAGTGTGTTATTCAACCAACTGCCATCTAGCTGTGTGACCTTGTTCACATTCTGTCTAAATATCCATAATATTACCGTCTCCAGAAAAAACACCGGAGTGACTTTTTTCAAGCAGCCATAATATATTTTACGTAATCCGTATCCATCGCTGTATTAGTGTATAAATTGACCTTTTAGGCATTATTTGCCCTGTAGGCATTTTTTGCCCCAGTGTGTTATTCAACCAACTGCCATCTAGCTGTGTGACCTTGTTCACATTCTGTCTAAATATCCATAATATTACCGTCTCCAGAAAAAACACCGGAGTGACTTTTTTCAAGCAGCATTCATATATTTTACGTAATCCGTATCCACCGCTGTAGTAGTGTATACGTTAGGGATGCACCGAATCCACTATTTTGGTTTCGGCCGAACCCCCGAATCCTTTGTGAAAGATTCGGCCGAATACCGAACCGAATCCGAACCCTAATTTGCATATGCAAATTAGGGGTGGGAAGGGGAAAACATTTTTTACTTCCTTGTTTTCTGACAAAAAGTCACGTGATTTCCCTCCCGCCCCTAATTTGCATATGCAAATTAGGGTTCGGATTCGGTTCGGCCAGGCAGAAGGATTCGGCCGAATCCGAATCCTGCTGAAAAAGGCCGAATCCTGGCCGAATCCCGAACCGAATCCTGGATTCGGTGCATCCCTAGTATACGTTGATCTTGTGGGCAGTATTTGCACAGTGTTTTCTTCAAACCGCCATCTAGCTGTGTGAGCTTGTTCACATTTTGTCTAAATATTGATAATATTATCGTCTCTAGAAAAACCACTTGAGTTACTTTTTTTCAAGCAGCATTCATATATTTTACGTAATCCGTATCCACCGCTGTAGTAGTGTATACGTTGATCTTGTAGGCATTATTTGCACACTGTTTTCTTCAAACTGCCATCTAGCTGTGTGTATTATCGTTTCCAGAAAAACCAACTGAGTTTTTGTTGTTGTTGTTTTTTTAAAAATAATGCCAGGCAAAGGCAGGCCGCCACGCAGAGGCCGTGCTAGGGGCCGTGCTGCTATGCAATCCTGTGGCCCTAGCAAATTGCCCAGTTTTAAAAAGCCAATGACCCTGAACTCCCAAAATGCTGAAGAGGTAGTTGACTGGCTTACACAGCACACCCCATCCTCTACCGTTTCTAACTTTACCACAACATCCTCCTCATCCTCCACTGCTATGGCCACCCCACGTAACACTTCCTCCACCACCGGTGCCCCTTCTTCACTGGAGTCAGAGGAGTTATTTTCCCATGAGTTTCTTGAACTGAGTAATGCGCAACCATTATTGCCAGAAGAAGATGAAGGAGATGAGGACGTTACACCAGATTTAATTCTGGCAGAGAACACGATAGAGATGGACATAATGAGTGATGAGGAGGAGGTCCCCGCTGCTGCTTCCTTCTGTGATGTGTCAGAAGAAATTGATGCATCTGAGGAGAATGATGATGAGGAGATTGATGTTTTGTGGGTGCCTAGTAGAAGAGAGCAAGAGGAGGGTAGTTCAGATGGAGAGACGGAGAGTCAGAGAGGCAGTAGGAGAATAAGACTTAGAAGAAGCAGGGAGGACAGCCCGCAGGGATCAGTAGGGCAACAACATGTATCGGCACCTGTGTTCAGCCGGCCAACGCACCCGCCATTGCCGCCAATGCCGCCAACTTCTACTGTTACCGCCAGATCGCACACTTCCAAAAAGTCAGCAGTGTGGGATTTTTTTAATGTGTGTGCCTCTGACAAAAGCATTGTAATTTGCAATGAGTGCAGTCAGAAACTGAGCCTTGGTAAGCCCAACAGCCACATAGGCACAACTTCTATGCGAAGGCACATGAGCGGCAAGCACAAAGCACTTTGGGAGCAACACCTCAAAGGCAACAGGCAAACTAAAAGCCACACTCCTTCTGGTCCAGCATCTTACTGCTCTACCTCTGCTCTCCTTGACCCGTCTGAACCACCCTCCACTCCGCCTTCCACCTTGACCACCTGTTCCCATTCCCAGTCATCTGCCACCAGCCAAGTTTCTGTGAAGGCCATGTTTGAGCGTAAGAAGCCAATGTCTGACTGTCACCCCCTTGCCCGGCGTCTGACAGCTGGCTTGTCTGCACTCTTAGCCCGCCAGCTTTTACCATACCAGCTGGTGGACTCTGAGGCCTTCCGCAAATTTGTAGCAATTGGGACACCGCAGTGGAAGGTACCCAGCCGCAATTTTTTTTCTAAAAAGGGAATACCACACCTGTACCAACATGTGCAGAGCCAAGTTACCGCATCTCTGTCACTTAGTGTTGGGCCAAAGGTCCATATGACTACTGACGCATGGTCCTCCAAGCATGGTCAGGGCAGGTATGTCACCTACACTGCCCACTGGGTGAACTTGGTAATGGCTGGGAAGCAGGGAATGGGTAGCTCAACAACAACAGTGGAGTTGGTGTCACCGCCACGGATTGCACGCGGTTCTGCCACCACCTCTACTCCTCCATCGCTCTCTACCTCGTCTTCTTCTTCTTCTTACTCTGCTGCTGGGTCCTCCTTCTCCTCCTCCACACCTGTGCACCCCCAGCTCCCCCTAGGCTATTCGACGTGCCAGGTACGCCGTTGTCACGCTGTCTTGGGGATGACGTGCCTGGAAAGCAAAAACCATACCGGATCTGTACTCCTGTCATCTCTGCAGTCACAGGCCGATCGGTGGCTGACCCCACACCAACTGCAGATCGGAAAAGTGGTGTGTGACAATGGAAGCAATCTGTTGGCAGCGTTGAGACTGGGCAATTTAACACATGTGCCCTGCATGGCACATGTGTTAAATTTAATAGTCCAACGTTTTGTCTCCAAGTACCCAGGATTCCAGGACGTTCTCACCCAGTCCAGAAAGGTGTCGGCCCATTTCAGACGTTCCTACACAGCCATGGCACGCCTTGCTGACATTCAGCAGCGCTACAACATGCCAGTCAGGCGTTTGATTTCTGACAGCCAGACTCGCTGGAATTCAACGCTCATTATGTTGGAACGTCTGCTGCAACAACAAAGGGCCATCAACGAGTACCTTTTTGAACTGGGTGGTAGGACTGGATCTGCAGAGCTGGGGATTTTTTTCCCCCGTTACTGGGTGCTTATGCGCGATGCCTGCAGGCTCATGCGACCTTTTGAAGAGGTGACAAATATGGTCAGTCGCACCGAAGGCACCATCAGCGACCTAATACCCTTCGCTTTCTTCCTGGAGCGTGCCGTGCGACGAGTGACAGATGAGGCTGTAGACCAGCGTGACGAGGAGCTGGAAGCGCGCGATTTCTGGTCGGAATCACCAGAACGAACCCAGGCACCTGCTGCAACGCAGGGAGAGGTGCCAGAAGTGGAGTCAGAGGAGGAAGGTGGCTTTGTGGAGGAGGAGGAGGAGGACCAACAGGAGCAGGCTTCCCAGGGGGCTAGTGGTGACCTTTTGGGGACCCCTGGTCTTGTACGTGGCTGGGGGGAGGAGACCGTGGATGATGCAGTCCTTGATAATGAGGAAGCGGAGATGGATAGCTCTGCATCCAACCTTGTGAGAATGGGGTCTTTCATGCTGTCATGCCTGTTGAAGGACCCCCGTATCAAGAGGCTTAAGGAGAAGGACCTGTACTGGGTCGCAACGCTACTAGACCCTCGGTACAAGCATAAAGTGTCAGAAATGTTACCAACATACCACAAGTCCGAAAAGATGCGGCATTTACAAACCAGCCTGCAAAACATGTTGTACAATGCTTTTAAGGGTGATGTCACTTCAGGAACTCATCAACATTCCAGGGGCAGAGGTGCCAGTAATCCTGCCACGAGCACACCTGCAAGGACAAAGCCCTTTGGCCAGTCTGTAACGTCAGACATGCAAATGTTTTTCTGTCCAAGGCAGCGCCACAACCCTTCTGGATCCACCCTCAAAGAACGCCTCGACCGGCAGGTAGCGGACTACCTGGCATTAACTGCAGATATCGACACTCTGAGGAGCGATGAACCCCTGGACTACTGGGTGTGCAGGCTTGATCTGTGGCCAGAGCTGTCACAATTTGCCATGAACCTCTTGTCTTGCCCAGCCTCAAGTGTGCTCTCAGAAAGGACCTTCAGTGCAGCAGGAGGGATTGTAACTGAGAAGAGAACTCGCCTAGGTCACAAAAGTGTCGATTACCTGACCTTTATTAAAATGAATGAGGGGTGGATCTCGGAGGGTTACTGCACGCCGGAAGACTTGTTCTGACTTCTATGCAGCTGTCCTTCTCTTCAAGCCTCATGACTCCACACACAGCTGTCCTTTAGCGTCCTCCTCCCTCCGCCACCGTTACAAACTAGGGTGCAAACCCTACTGGTTTAATTTTTTCTGGCCTCTGTGCTTCAGTGGCTGCAACCAAAAAAACTGGGCAAACAATGTCTACAAGGTCAACGTATGGCAAAAAATGACTATTTTCAGCATTTATATGGCATATTTTTTCTGGCAACTGTGCTTCAGTGGCTGCGTCCAAAAAAATGCATATTTTCTGCATTTATATGGCATAATTTTTCTGGCCTCTGTGCTTCAGTGGCTGCAACCAAAAAAATGCATATTTTCAGCATTTATATGGCATAATTTTTCTGGCCTCTGTGCTTCAGTGGCTGCAACCAAAAAAATTTATATTTTCAGCATTTATATGGCATAATTTTTCTGGCCTCTGTGCTTCAGTGGCTGCAACCAAAAAAATTTATATTTTCAGCATTTATATGGCATAATTTTTCTGGCCTCTGTGCTTCAGTGGCTTCAACCAAAAAAATGCATATTTTCAGCATTTATATGGCATAATTTTTCTGGCCTCTGTGCTTCAGTGGCTGCAACCAAAAAAATTTATATTTTCAGCATTTATATGGCATAATTTTTCTGGCCTCTGTGCTTCAGTGGCTGCAACCAAAAAAATTTATATTTTCAGCATTTATATGGCATAATTTTTCTGGCAACTGTGCTTCAGTGGCTGCGACCAAAAAAATGACTATTTTCAGCATTTATATGGCATATTTTTTCTGGCCTCTGTGCTTCAGTGGCTGCGGCCAAAAAAACTGGGCAAACAATGCCTACAAGGTCAACGACGTTGACCTTGTAGGCATTGTTTGCCCAGTTTTTTTGGCCGCAGCCACTGAAGCACAGAGGCCAGAAAAAATATGCCATATAAATGCTGAAAATAGTAATTTTTTGCCATACGTTGACTCAACGTATATGGCAAAAAAATGACTATTTTCAGCATTTATATGGCATATTTTTTCTGGCCTCTGTGCTTCAGTGGCTGCGGCCAAAAAAACTGGGCAAACAATGCCTACAAGGTCAACGACGTTGACCTTGTAGGCATTGTTTGCCCAGTTTTTTTGGCCGCAGCCACTGAAGCACAGAGGCCAGAAAAAATATGCCATATAAATGCTGAAAATAGTCATTTTTTGCCATACGTTGACTAAACGTATATGGCAAAAAATTACTATTTTCAGCATTTATATGGCATATTTTTTCTGGCAACTGTGCTTCAGTGGCTGCGACCAAAAAAACTGGGCAAACAATGCCTACAAGGTCAACGTATGGCAAAAAATGACTATTTTCAGCATTTATATGGCATATTTTTTCTGGCAACTGTGCTTCAGTGGCTGCAACCAAAAAAACTGGGCAAACAATGTCTACAAGGTCAACGTATGGCGAAAAATTACTATTTTCAGCATTTATATGGCATATTTTTTCTGGCAACTGTGCTTCAGTGGCTGCGTCCAAAAAAACTGGGCAAACAATGCCTACAAGGTCAACGTATGGCAGTTGTTTAAAGAGAACAGTAGATTACTAGCCAGCAAAGCTACCTAAGCTAAAATGTCCCTCAAATCCCTGCAGACTTCTGTCCCTCCAATACAGAGCAGTATCAAGCAGATTACTAGCCAGCAAACTTACTATCATCTGTCCCTGAAATCACTAACAGCTCTCCCCCTACACTATCTCTTCCAAGCACACACAGGCAGATTTTTCAGATACATTTTTGCCATTGATCCCCCTCTGGCATGCCACTGTCCAGGTCGTTGCACCCTTTAAACAACTTTAAAATCATTTTTCTGGCCAGAAATGTCTTTTTTAGATGTTAAAGTTCGCCTTCCCATTGAAGTCTATGGGGTTCGCGAACCGTTCGCGAACCGCTCGCGAACCGCTCGCATTTTTGCGCAAGTTCGCGAATATGTTCGCGAACTTTTTTTCCGACGTTCGCTACATCCCTATTCACCAGCTCAGACCAGGCGAAGTGCAATGGAATGTATAGGGCTTCTTCAAGTTTTAGTTGAAAAATTTTCTAAGTCCCAAAAACGCTGGCGTCTTTTACTTTTTCAGGCTGCAAAAGTCCGTAAAAATGTTTTTGGGTACCCGGGCTCCCCCATACATTTCCTAACATATGACACATAAACTATACACTGGGCACATGTGTAGGGCAATATAAAACATTATTTTATTTTATTAAGGTTCCCTGGGCTTGTGTAGTGTAATGTATTTAATGCAACATATATGTCCATTGTACTTTAACTTCCCGCCGTATGCAAATTAGCCAACGCTAGCACAACTTCGCTTCGTTTGGCGCAATAACGCTAGTGCAACTTCGCCAGAGTTCGGTGCCCTGGACGCAACTTCGGATTTTAGTGAATTATCGTTGTCCTGTGAATCTACATAGTTACATAGTACATAGTTACATAGTTAAATCGGGTTGAAAAAAGACAAAGTCCATCAAGTCCAACCCCTTCAAATGAAAACCCAGCATCCATACACACACCCCTCCCTAATTTGACATAAATTCTATATACCCATATCTATACTAACTATAGAGTTTAGTATCACAATAGCCTTTGATATTATGTCTGTCCAAGAAATCATCCAAGTCACTCTTAAAGGCATTAATTGCATCAGCATCACAACATCACCCGGCAGTGCATTCCACAACCTCACTGTCCTGACTGTGAAGAACCCCCTACGTTGCTTCAAATGAAAGTTCTTTTCTTCTAGTCTGAAGGGGTGGCCTCTGGTACGGTGATCCACTTTATGGGTAAAAAGGTCCCCTGCTATTTGTCTATAATGTCCTCTAATGTACTTGTAAAGTGTAATCCTGTCTCCTCGCAAGCGCCTTTTCTCCAGAGAAAACAACCCCAACCTTCTTTAATAATTTAAGTCTTCCACACCTCTAACCAGTTTACTTGCACTTAGTCTCTGCACTCTCTCCAGCTCATTTATATCCCTCTTAAGGACTGGAGTCCAAAACTGCACTGCATACTCCAGATGAGGCCTTACCAGGGACCTATAAAGAGGCATAATTATGTTTTCATCCCTTGAGTTAATGCCCTTTTTTATGCAAGACAGAACTTTATTTGCTTTAGTAGCCACAGAATGACACTGCCCAGAATTAGACAATGTGTTATCTACAAAGACCCCTAGATCCTTCTCATTTAAGGAAACTCCCAACACACTGCCATTTAGTGTATAACTTGCATTTACTGTATATTATTTTTACCAAAGTGCATATTCTTGCATTTGTCAACATTGAACCACATTTTCCAGTTTGTTGCCCAGTTTTCGAACTTACACAAATCACTCTGCAAAGTGGCAGCATCCTGCATGGAACCTATAGTTCTGCACAATTTAGTATCATCTGCAAAAATAGAAACAGTACTTTCAATGCCCACCTCCAGGTCATTAATAAACAAGTTGAAAAGCAAGGGACCTAGTACAGAGCCCTGAGCCCACTAACAACACTGGTCTAATTAGAAAATGTTCCATTTACCACCACTTTGTAGTCTATCTTTTAGCCAGTTCTCTATCCAGGTACAAATACTATGTTCCCGGCCAACATTCCTTAATTTAACCAGTAACCTTTTGTGTGGCACTGTATCAAATGCTTTAGCAAAGTGTAAAGGTGGCTATAGACGCAAAGATCCTATCGTACGAATCCTTGATTCGTATGATTTTTGGACCGTGTGTGGTCATTCAGACAGGTTTGATTTTGTCCCGACCAATCCCGCCGGAGCCCATTGCGAATCGTAATCGGATCGTTCGGCCATAGGGCCGAAATTTCAGATTACCCCCGATATAGCCATGCCTGTTAGTGGCATATCGGGGAAAGATCCGCTCATTTGCGATGTTGCCACACGAGTGGATCTTTGCATCTATGGCCACCTTTAGTAAATCACATCCACTGCCATCCCAGAATCGAGGTCCCTGCTCACCTTCTCATAAAAATAAATTAATTTAGTCTGGCAAGATCTATTACGCATAAAACCATGCTGACATACACTCATAGTATTATGATTTGCTATAAAGTCCAGTATCTTATCCTTTATTAACCCTTCGAAAAGCTTTCCTACCACTGACGTCAGACTAACTGGCCTATAATTTTGACATTAGCAATTCGCCAGTCTCTCGGCACTATGCCAGATCTCAATGAATCCTGAAAAATTAAGTACAGAGGTTTGGCAATCACAGAGCTAAGCTCGCTAAGTACCCCGGGATGAATACCATCTGGCCCCGGACCTTTGTTTATCTTAACATGTTCTAGTCTCTTTTGAATTTCATCATGTGTGAACCATGCATCATTAGTTGTATTACTAGAATTGGGACTATTAAGAGGAATCTCAAAGGAGACCATGTTATGATCACTATTCCCTAAATGTTCACCCACACAAATGTTAGAGATGAGTTCAGTATTATTAATTATTACAAGGTCCAAAAGAGAGTTATACCTAGTAGGTTCTTGAACGAGCTGGAATACAAAGTTGTCATTCAGCATATTTACAAATCTACTAGCTTTTTCTGTCTTAGCAACCCCATTAACCCAGTCAATGTCTGAAGTCACCCATAGCAACAACTTGACCCAACTGTGAAGCCGCTTGTATCTGCAAGAGTAGCTGGGCTTCATACTCGACACTTATACGAGGTGGTTTATAGCATACACCAATCATAATTCTTTTTGTTACCTTTTGCCCAGTCAAAATCTCTACCAGAGGGATTCTACACCCTCACCAGTGCCAGCTATGGTTATTTCTTTAGCGCATGGCTTTAATTCAGGCTTTACATACAAACACACTCCTCCACCCTTTTTTATCCCTCTGTCCCTGCTAAAAAGGGTGTAAACATTTAAATGCACAATCCAGTCACATGTTTCATCCCACCAGGTCTCAGTGATACAGATTATATCATAAATGCCTGCCGAAGTGTTACGGTGTGAGCGAAGCCGGCGCTGGTTATTTTCCGCAATTTAGTGAATTTGCCCCTATGTTTTGCCACAGTCACCCGCAAAGGGGAGGTCACGGCAGGAACAATTTTGCAAATCTGGGTGCGGATCATGGGGCACACAAGAGCCAGGGGCCCATCGAGTTTTTTCCTGGTGCCCCGCCGGTCCAGTCGGACCCTGACAATTAAATATATAAACAGTAAGTAGTCAGTTAAACCAAAGAAAGAATATTGCAGCGCGGTTGAGAGAGAAGATGTGACAAATTGTTTCTTTCAGTCAGTCCAGGTACAGGACCTATTATTCAGAATGCTTGTGACCTTGGGTTTTCCAGATCTTTCTGTAATTTGCATGACCACCGTATATGATGCAGTCAGTGACCCCCATTTGAAAGCTGGGAAGAGTCAGAAGAAAAAGCCTAATAATTTAAGAACTATAGACACAAATAATGAAGACCAGTTGAAAAGTTGCTTAGAATTGGTCATTCTATAACATTTACTAAAAGTTAACTTACAGGTGAACCGACCCTTTCAGTCTGCTGAAATCATTTAACCATGAAATACAGTAATTTCAGCAGATATACTGTAAGATTTTAGCAGACTTAAGGTATTGTGATCCAAATTACGGAAAGATCTCTTATCTAGAAAACCCCAGTTCCCAAGCAATTATATCTACCAGATCAAATGCAAGCGCAGCTTTGTGGTATGAGACGCAATTGTATCTGGGAAGCTGCTCTTGGCGAACCATGTTAGGGAATGCTGGAAGTTGTACTTTAGCACAAGCTGAGGTGAGACATGCTTTCTGTAATAGATCTCACTAGCTATTCAAGTCATTTTACACTTATTTTTGGATCTTTGCCATTTTTAAAGAAACGTAGTTTACAGTAATTGCTCTTGTCATGGGGGGGAGATGACTTGGTTGCCAAGTTACTGCAGCTTGTTCCCTAGTTTTTATATCAGTGGTTGCGCTGGCTGGAATTTCCCAATTTCCCAATTTCCCAGCGTGTCTCATGTGTTACTGAGGAGGAAGGCTGGATACCGTGGAGTAGCCTATTTGCCAGCAGCTGTGCGGCTCTCTGCCACCCTCTCCCTTTTACTCTTCAGGTATGTTCTTGCCCACATCACATTTACGGCAAATTCTATCCTGCCTGTGTTTATACCCCCCTTCTCTGCTTGTCCTTGTGTTTCTCTGAAGCCTGTCTGTTCCAAAGCTGCATTTCCTGTGCTGGGGGCTCCCCTCTCCCTGTGCGTCTGCACTAGGAAATACTACTGCTTCACTTCACCATAACAACTCCTGTTTCAGTCATTTCTTGAATTTTCCTGTTATGTTTATTTTGTACCTCACACTAGTGTGTAAATGTAAATGTGCTGTAATCCAGGGGTGCCCAAAAGGTTGATCGGGATCTACCAGTAGACCTTTAGCTGGTGATCAGCAGATCTCAAGACTTGTCAACAAACAGCTTGTCGAAATCACCCTCATATTTCATGTTTTTCATTCTGATAATTATTATGCTAAGGTTACAGAATAAATATTTGTTATTATACATATAGCTATATACACTTATAAATCAATATTTAAGTAATATTTTCCATGGAACAGAATGCTAACAATGCTTTTATGGATGTAGATAATAATGGGACAACATCACTAAAAGTAGACCTCGCATTAGTAAAGTATGGGCACTCCTGCTGTAAGCTGAGTGAGCTCTGACTTCTTACCTCACTGTCTATTTAGGAGAAAGTAATTAGAAATTAGTTAGCAAATATGGAAGGTTTTTTTTTACCCAGAACCACACTGGCCCTATCTGTTGTACCAGCGAAGTAAGTCTTTTATTCAGCTGCTATCCTATGGCTGTGGGATAATAGTCTCTGGGAAGGGAGTGTGACTGTGGGATAGCAGGTATAGTAGGGAGAGATGGTGCCTATAGTAACAGTGGGTTAATAGTCTCTGGGAAGGGACTGTGGCTGTGGGATAGCAGGTATAGTAGGGAGAGATGGTGCCTAAAGTAACAGTGGGATAATAGTCTTTGGGAAGGGAGTGTGACTGTGGGATAGCAGGTATAGTAGGGAGAGATGGTGTCTATAGTAACAGTGGGATAATAGTCTCTGGGAAGGGAGTGTGACTGTGGGATAGCAGGTATAGTAGGGAGAGATGGTGCCTATAGTAACAGTGGGATAATAGTCTCTGGGAAGGGACTGTGGCTGTAGGATAGCAGGTATAGTAGGGAGAGATGGTGCCTATAGTAACAGTGGGATAATAGTCTCTGGGAAGGGACTGTGGCTGTGGGATAGCAGGTATAGTAGGGAGAGATGGTGCTTATAGTAACAGTGGGATACTGGCCATCTGTTGGTTCAGGCAAATGCCCAATGGGCCTTAATGTAAATTGGCTGCTCACCTATAAATGCAACTTAGGTCCGTATTTAATATGTAAATGAGCTGTCCCCACAACAGAGTTACAAGCTTCAGCAATCGACAAACTGAATAATAAAACATATAGCCTGCTTTAAACAGAGTGTGGCATCAGAGGTGGAGAGACAGGAGAAATGCTAATCAATGCTCTAACTACACAACATACTGTAGAACTGTAGGGGAAGTGCGCACAGGGGTATGTAAGGTCAAGAGTGAGTTTATTGTCATTTCATCCATATACGTTTGTACAGTACACAGTGAGACGAAACAACGTTCCTCTAGGACCATGGTGCTACAAACAACATAGATGTACCGGACAACAGACAAAAAAGTGCAAGTACAAAAATATGCGACTCCTGCAAGACAGGTCAGCACAGTGCAGGGACAGGACAAGACAGGTCAGCACACACTCAGCAGATGTAATATGTTAAGTAAATAATGCCAAACGTCAGACATGATGGGTGTATCATTGTGATATGATAGTAGTGAGAACATGATAAAGAACATGATTAAGTGCAGATGTGCTCCAACAATTGTATCCAATGGCTATTTATTTATACAATGGAGAACAGTGGCTGTGTAACGTTGTGGTATATAGTAAGGTCAGATGGAGTGTGAGTGTGAGAGAGAGATCTGTCCGGTCCCTGAGTATTCAGGAGCCTTATGGCTTGGGTGAAGAAACTGTTACACAGTCTGGTAGTGAGGGCCATAAAGCTTCGGTACCTTTTCCAGATGGCAGGAGTGTGAACAGTGAGTGTGAGGGGTATGTTGGATCAGCCACAATGCTGGTGGCTTTACAGATGCAGCGAGTGGTGTAAATGTCCATGATGGAAGGAGTTAGACACCTATGATCTTCTCTGCTGTCTTCACTATCCTCTATAGGGTCTTGCGCTCCATGACAGTGCAGTTCCCAGCCCATGGAAGGTCAGGGAAGAAGCCACAAGTGACTAAGTAAATCACGTATATTACCGCTCTGTATAGAGTTGTTCCACAGTGTTAGGCGGGGAGCTCTGTCACATCTATTCATGCGGCACCTCCCTCAGAAAGGCCCACAAGTTTTTCCGGTTGTGTCAGTAAAGAGCCGTATGGGTGTGCTGTGTGTGCCCAGAGATAGGCATTAGCATAAGCTCTGCCCGACTTCTCAGGAAATTGCAGGCTGTTGGGCTCCAGCCACGCACGCAGTATGTCAGCATTTACTGTGGGGAGTGTGTAAGGGGTTCGGCGAGGACATGTTTATGTTTGCATCCCTCATACAACTTTAGGAAAGTCTTCTACAGGCCAGAGCGTTTGGTGACCTGTCAGTGGCAGCCTTGGCTTTCCTATGCTATCTGTATTAGCACAGCATTAGGGGTTATGTAATAAAATGCACTAAGTTTACCGGTAGCAAGGATGTAAAATTTTCCTGTCACCTGTTTAAAAGCAAACATCTTATTGGATACTTCTCCTGGGAGCAAATGTAGTGCTTTTTTATTACATATGGGGGAATGGGACTTGCCAGCGGAACAGTCTCAGAGGCAATTAAATGATAATATATACTCCATATAACACAAAGATTATGCTAATATTTGTACTTGTGGACTGTGACACACATGGCGATTCAGCTCTCTTATACTCCAGGGTGTATGGTCTAGCAGGAAAATTTAGAATATACTGTAAGTATAGACCACTAATACAACTGATAGAAACTGGGTTGAGATATTTGTTGCAAGGCTCAGTTTAAGCATTTATGGTGTACAAAATGCTGGGGATTATATGATAATCGACCCCACTTGGTACAGGAAATACAGCTCTTAAAATATTTATTAATAAACACTAGTTCTAGTTCAACCTTGGGGTTGAAAATATATTTATAGTGATGGTGCCTATAGTAGCAGTGGGGACAAAAGTCTCTTGGAATAGACTGTGGCAGTGGGATAGCAGGTATAGTAGGGAGAGATGGTGCCTATAGTAACAGTGGGATAATAGTCTCTGGGAAGGGACAGTGGCTGTGGGATAGCAGGTATAGTAGGGAGAGATGGTGCCTATAGTAACAGTGGGATAATAGTCTCTGGGAAGGGACTGTGACTGTGGGATAGCAGGTATAGTAGGGAGAGATGGTGCCTATAGTAGCAGTGGGGATAATAGTTTCTGAGAAGGGACTGTGGCTGTGGGATAGCAGGTATAGTAGGGAGAGATGGTGCCTATAGTAACAGTGGGATAATAGTCTCTGGGAAGGGACTGTGACTGTGGGATAGCAGGTATAGTAGGGAGAGATGGTGCCTATAGTAGCAGTGGGATAATAGTCTCCTGGGAAGGGACAGTGGCTGTGGGATAGCAGGTATAGTAGGGAGAGATGGTGCCTATAGTAACAGTGGGGATAATAGTCTCTGGGAAGGGACTGTGGCTGTGGGATAGCAGGTATAGTAGGGAGAGATGGTGCTTATAGAAGCAGTGGGATACTGGCCATCTGTTGGTTCAGGCAAATGCCCAATGGGCCTTAATGTAAATTGGCTGCTCACCTATAAATGCAAATTAGGTCCGTCTTTAATATGTAAATAAGCTGTCCCCACAACAGAGTTACAAGCTTCAGCAATCGACAAACTGAATAATAGAACATATAGCCTGCTTTAAACAGAGTGTGGCATCAGAGGTGGAGAGACAGGAGAAATTCTAATCAATGCTCTAACTAGACAACATACTGTGGAACTGTAGGGGAAGTGCGCACAGGGGTATGTAAGGTCAAGAGTGAGTTTATTGTCATTTCATCCATATACGTTTGTACAGTACACAGTGAGACGAAACAACGTTCCTCTAGGACCATGGTGCTACACACAACATAGATGTACCGGACAACAGACAAAAAGTGAAAGTGCAAAAATATGCGACTCCTGCAAGACAGGTCAGCACAGTGCAGGGACAGGACAAGACAGTGCACACTCAGCAGATGTAATATGTTAAGTAAATAATGCTAAACGTCAGACATGATGGGTGTATCATTGTGATATGATAGTAGTAAGAACATGATAAAGAACATGATTAAGTGCAGATGTGCTCCAACAATTGTATCCAATGGCTATTTATTTAAACAATGGAGTACAGTGGCTGTGCAACGTTGTGGTATATAGTAGGGTCAGATGGAGAGATCTGTCCGGTCCCTGAGTATTCAGGAGCCTTATGGCTTGGGGGAAGAAACTGTTACACAGTCTGGTAGTGAGGGCCCTAATGCTTCGGTACCTTTTTCCAGATGGCAGGAGTGTGAACAGTGAGTGTGAGGGGTATGTTGGATCAGCCACAATGTTGGTGGCTTTACAGATGCAGCGAGTGGTGTAAATGTCCATAATGGAATCAAGAGAGACACCTATGATCTTCTCTGCTCTCTTCACTATCCTCTATAGGGTCTTGCGCTCCATGACAGTGCAGTTCCCAGCCCATGGAAGGTCAGGGAAGAAGCCACAAGTGACTAAGTAAATCACGTATATTACCGCTCTGTATAGAGTTGTTCCACAGTGTTAGGCGGGGAGCTCTGTCACATCTATTCATGCGGCACCTCCCTCAGAAAAGCCCATAAGTTTTTCCGGTTGTGTCAGTAAAGAGCCGTATGGGTGTGCTGTGTGTGCCCAGAGATAGGCATTAGCATAAGCTCTGCCCGACTTCTCAGGAAATTGCAGGCTGTTGGGCTCCAGCCACGCACGCAGTATGTCAGCATTTACTGTGGGGAGTGTGTAAGGGGTTCGGCGAGGACATGTTTATGTTTGCATCCCTCATACAACTTCAGGAAAGTCTTCTACAGGCCAGAGCGTTTGGTGACCTGTCAGTGGCAGCCCTGGCTTTCCTATGCTATCTGTATTGGCACAGCATTAGGGGTTATGTAATAAAAGGCACTAAGTTTGCCTCTAAGGGCCGGTAGCAAGGATGTAAAATTTTCCTGTCACCTGTTTAAAAGCAAACATCTTATTGGATACTTCTCCTGGGAGCAAATGTAGTGTTTTTTTATTACATATGGGGGAATGGGACTTGCCACCGAAACAGTCTCAGAGGCAATTAAATGATAATATATACTCCATATAACACAAAGATTATGCTAATATTTGTACTTGTGGACTGTGACACACATGGCGATTCAGCTCTCTTATACTCCAGGGTGTATGGTCTAGCAGGAAAATTTAGAATATACTGTAAGTATAGACCACTAATACAACTGATAGAAACTGGGTTGAGATATTTGTTGCAAGGCTCAGTTTAAGCATTTAGGGTGTACAAAATGCTGGGGATTATATGATAATCGACCCCACTTGGTACAGGAAATACAGCTCTTAAAATATTTATTAATAAACACTAGTTCTAGTTCAAACTTGGGGTTGTAAATATATTTATAGTGACGGGTGAATATATTCGGCAGGTGTGAATTTGCGGTGGAAATTCGCAACGTTAAGAAAATTTGGACACGGTTGGAATAGTCGCTTGCGTCAAAACTGTCGTGTGTCAACATTATTTGGACGCCCATTGATGTTAATGCAGGTGTCAAAATTCACGTGGGTGTTAAAATTCGCGTTTCAAAAATTTTTCGCCTGAATATTTTTAGGTGAAGCGAAACGGGACAAATTCACTTCTTGAATATATATCATGCTTTGCATTAACAAGAATACATGGGCTGCTTTGATACTTTTGCCAGGGCTGCTTTTTCCTCCCAGTCCGGCCTTAATAATAGTCTCCCACAGAACAGGGGCTGAAATCCCAGAAGAAATAATCAAAGAATTGAAAGGCACTTGAGCAAAGGTGGATGAAAATGCAGGAGAGAATTATAAATGAGGAGAGGGATGAGAAAACAACAGCAGGAAAACCCAAAGTATATTAAACAATGGGAAAGGGTGTGGCACAATGGAGCTGAAAAGGGAATGGAAGAATTGCGAGAAGTGAAGTTCAGAAAAACCTCCATCATGTTTTATAGTCAATCGTTATTGCCAGGTCTCCATCCCCCCCAGAATTCCAATGTAATTGCAGGGCCAGTTTAGTAGCATCTGTCATAACTTGTAATCATGGTGCGCCCACTTTTCAGGAACCTCATGTAAGTTGCAATGCACAGTTTCAGAGTAGGGAAGACATCATACATGCAGCTTGGTGCAAGTCAGGGAACCCTGAAATTACAGCCAGATCCAAGCTAAACTCTTGTTCACAAGTCATTCGACTTGCCGAGTTTCTTATCTTGGATTTTGTTAGGAGTGTCAGTGACACGCACATGCTCAGTGGGCTTTGAACAGCTGTTGAGAAGCTCAGTTTAGGGGTCTTCACAAATTTTCAAGCAGAAAATTAGGCTGGCCTGTAATATAAGATGATGCTACAGGGCTGATAATTAAATTCTGATGCTGATTTTGCCGGTTTCTAAGCTGCCATGTACTAATAACCGGAATTATTTATAAATCAGCCAGATAGCGTGTTGAATAAATTGAGCAGAAAATAAGATGGGGAGCTACTGGGACACTTTTGAAGGCACAGATCTTCCCTGCTTTGGTTGTATTGGGCTGGCACAGAAGCCCAAAACATAATGTACAACATTTCTACCTTACTTATTTTTAGTTCTCCTTTAACAAATACATGAGTTGGTAGCAGTATATATATCATATATGGGATTGTTGCTTGGTGGAGTGTCAGAGAGCTGAATAGGGATTTCCACCATTAAACTAGAATTTGGACAGTACAAGCTGTTGTATTATCACCACCTAATGCCAGTAGCAGCTGCTCAGACTGTTGTGCATGTGGCTCTGGGCTCAAAAGGAGCATACCCAACTGGTGGTTAATGATTCTGAAGCTGTTTCTTTTCTTTTACAGATTGAATGCGCACTGCTAGAGACTCAAATCCAGTGCCAAAAGGGTTCAACTTGAGCAATTCCTTTGTGGCCGAAGAGGTCCTTGTGACATAGGAGCTGGAAGATTTGCATGTGGCAGAAAATGGCCAGAGCATGTCCCACCATGATAATGTCAGCACTTACTCAGAGCCTGGTATGTCCCTGCTGTTTCCTATTAAGGAGGTTGGGTTTGTCTGATACCCCCACTGCGAGTATCCTTCAGGCAATAGGTATGCCAATGGCAAAAGTGGAAGATACTCATAACTGGACAGTGCCTGCTTCTAGTGATGGCCATGGGCAGGATAGAAACCGTCCTGCCATGGATAATATCACTGCTGTGACAGTTTCGGCTGTGGCACAAGTGTACAAGTGACTCCTTTTCCCTGTGGGTACCGATCCCACTTCTTTCGAGGTCCATCCGGGTGTTCTGACCTTTTGCGGGAAAGGGAGGTAATTTGCATGATGTGTGGCAGCAAAGTGAAGTGGGGAAGTGGCATAGGCTGATTGGGGACCACAGCTCTCTTTATTCATTTTGTACTGCTACCTCACCCATCCTGATTTTATCAGCTCTTTTACAGCTTTTCTTTATGCATGACTTATGCCTTTACTTTGAGCTGGGCATTTCCATTCAGAGAACTCCAAAGCACACAGTTGCAGTCTCTTGTTATCAGATTTGTAAGAACTCAGTCACTATGATTCCATCTAAAGACTCATTGTGCTTGACATTATGGGGCGGTAAAAAAAAAAACAATGTATAGGCTAAGGGCCAGCTATATTACTGGATGCCTAAGTGCCTAATGATAATTTGGAGAGATTACCTATTCAGTTTCTCAACCCCCTTAACAAATGTATTTTACATTGTGTGTTATTATTGCTGGTGGTTTGAGAATTAATGAGAGATGATTTGCAAAAAATTCTAAGTGTATTCAAAACTGTGTGAACAGCCAATGTGACATTTCGGTCACCACTGGGACCTTTCTCAAGGGACGTGAAATATCACGTTGGCTGTTCATGCGGCTTTGAATTTTTTGCAAATCATCTCAGTCTTCATTTGAAGTATCTGGATCATTTAACGTGTACCCGAGGCAAGTAGTATAGTGGAATGCTGCCCCTTAGTTGTATATATGGGGCAAGTAATATAGTGGAATGCTGCCCCTAAGTTGTGTATATATATATATATATATATATATATATATATATATATTTACATTTTTTTTTTGATTGTGTTTAGGATTTTTCTTATATCTTTATTTCTGCAGATGACACAGATTGTGGGGAGGAAATAAAGGTTTATTCCTCAACTAAATAAAGTAGTTGGTTTGTGGCCATGGTACCATATGTAGGAAAATAGGGATGAGGAAATGCTCTGTGACCTTAAGACACACTGTGGAAAGTAGTGGCTATTCAGTAGTGACTATTGATCCAACATTATTGTCGTATTTTCTTTGTGGAACACATACCCACACTTGTGACATATGTCAAAGAAATGGCTTCTACTCCGCTAGCTAACTCTACTAGGTGGAGCTAGTGGGAACTCAATTCTATTGCATGCTTATATTGGCTCCCCTACACAAAGAATGAGGAATGTAGGAGTAATTAAATATAAGGAAGAGAGAGAGAGAGAGAGACCAAATCATCTCACCAAAGGCACAAGCTTTATATCCCTTCACGGAAACAGCCTTGTATCTGTAAAATTTTCTAATATTGACATCAATTTCTACTTCAAAAATTTCTTTCAAAACTTTAGAAGGAGTTAGTGGGATGATAAAAACAAATGTAATATGTAAAAACTGTACCAAACTCAACTGATACGCTTGTATACTAACAGAATATACATACAATGACAAGAATCTTATGTTTTTTAGGCAATGACTGGATTAAGACACGTCATGTTAATGTTCTTGTGGATACAGCTGATTAAAAGTGGTGAGTTTCAATGATGGCTGTTTATTGCTCCCAAACAGAGGCAACCCACAGTGGAATTATACTGGATATCATAGTGTGCTATGTCTGTAAAATAGGGAACAGATACATACGGAATACACCAAATATGGCTTCTGCAAAATTCCAACAATTTACAATATTTGCATTTGGCTGAATCCTGAGTGCTTGGCCAACCCAACTTCAGACTTTTGATGTTAAACACTGAAGAACTGGAAATTATACTATTTTTTCAATATTTGTAAATGCACAAAATATTGTCTAATATTTTGGACACTTACTAGCTCCTTGAAAATAAGCCAGTGGTCTGTCCTGTTGATGAAAATATTGGCCCAAAGAACCAGAAACTTCAGCATTTTCTGCATGACTTCATTAAAGGAACTGTTCAGTATAAAAACTGGGTAAATAGATAGGCTGTGCGAAATGAAAAATGTTTTCGATACAGTTAGCGAGCCAAAAATGTAATGTATAAAGGCTGGAGTGACTGGATTTCTAACATAATAGCCAGAACACTGCTTCCTGCTTTTCAGCTCTCTTGGTTTCCACTGATTGGTTACCAGGCAGTAACCGACTTCTGCAGTACCTCTTCAGGCCACCCCAATTCCGCCTCTGCTTGCGCCTTTGCATATACTCACGCAGGCCCCATCCTGGCACGTTTTGTGATGTCAAAGCAAGGCATGGAGGGCACAGGTACATAAAGAGCAGAGCTTGCCGGGTTGGGTACAGGCTGGGGCTCAGCAGGTTAGGGTCGGGTGTAGATCAAGTTTTTCTCAACCCGCACATCGCTACTATCAAGGCATGCCTCCTCTTATACCTAGCATGCTCATTACAGGAATGCCAACAGCAGCAGAATCTGATAAAGGGAGGCTTTGTCCACCCCCAAATTGTTGTTTACATCTTTAATTGCTCAGTAAACCACAGGACTTTTACTCCACCGGCAGTCAACATTAATGCCAAAATAACACTTATCTATTCACTTGAGTGATGGACTAAATAAGCAGATTGACAACATTCTGCTAATATCCATCCACTAATATGAGTTCACATTGCAGTCTGGATAGGCCACATGTAATGTAATGGCTCATAAATACATAGAATTGGCATACAACCCCAGATATATTATAGTTCAACTGATATTTTTGGGTTCAAGGGTCTAGCGCAACCAAGAATCAGTGGCCATCCAATATGTGTGCTGGTTTGTTAAACATCTATATTTGGAGATTACAGCCCCTTAAAGGGGTTGTTCACTTTTGTGATAACTTTACGTAAAATGTAGAGAGTAAGATTCTGAGACAATCTTTTAATTTTTTATTATTTTGCTTTTTATTAAGCAGCTCTCCAGTTTGTAATTTCAGCCATCTGGTTGCTAGGGTCCAAATGAACTTGGCAACCATGTAGTGATTTGAAAGTGAGACTGGAATATGAATAGTAGAGGCCTGAATAGAAAGGTGAACTACCCCTTTAAAGTCTAGCATGTCCAACACAGTCAACGTGATCTATAATCTGAACACTTTAGTTGTTTTTACTTTTTTGGGGGAGACACATGATTGTGCACCTGATCAAAATTCTTGATTGGCATGCAATGGAACGTTTTCAAGGTTACCATGATATATTCTCATTGTTTTTATATATCTTGTCTGTACCTCTGCAACAACCATTGTTTATATCTCAAATAACTGTAGTCTGTCATTCCTAATAGACTGAAGTCCTTAATATTGATCTGATTTCTGTGATTTACACTGCTCAGTTATTTAGGTGCTTTTCTCTTTTAAGCAGGAAAATAAATCAAATTGCGCAGGATTAATGTATGACCATAATACAATACTGTTTCGGCCCCTTTGTTAAGTCTATGAATATTCCATGTATGTGCTATTGCACTATGTCCTAAGATTTAGTGAATCAATCTATTTTAGACCTTCTAAGAAGCAGCAGATCAATATGGTAAATTAATCTTACATATGCTATCTCCTGGCTTGGGTAGATAAATCTGGAGCCGCTGTTAAACCCCAAGACTAGTAAGAACAATTGCTGTTGCTCTTTGTCCATCCTGGTTAACAGAATGACAATTGATCATATAAGCATGGCCAGCTATGTAAATGTGGCATTCTCTCAGATTTCCAAGGGGTATACCCAAAACCTCACCTTAACTGACTGAATCTGGCCTTCCAATATTATCCAGGAGTAGAAATAGGCATTTGTCCAAATCCAGATAATTGTATTGGCCTTCTAGCTAAGTACCCAGTCACTTCTCTGGGGAGCAGCCCAATAGTTTGGGAGCCACTGTATATAGACAGATACACACACACACAAATCTAGTATTGAAATATGTCATACATTATACATTGGATAGGCTTTCTCCTGCTACGTTACATTGAATATTTAATGAAAGAACTCCTAATAAATAAATTGCCCTGCTGTATAGAAAATCCCTATTGTTTAACATGTCTTAATCTAATTTGCACATTTTGCCCTACAGCAAAAGCTATTATAGTATCCCAAAACCTCTCAATTAATGACATGTTTCACAGACATATATTCAAACTGTTAGCACTAGTGGATAAGCATGCTTGTAAGGGACATATGTGTTGATGTTTATTGGCCACCTACCTGCAACCCCTTACATGTCAAAAGACTAGATTGATCTATAGATTAATCTAATCTAGATTAATCTATTTATGCCCGACAGTGCAAATATGGAGGGAGCAAGATGCACAGTGGAAGAATTAACGAAGTACTTCATGCATCTCATTATCTTTTCCATCCATATAATGTATAAATTCATGGATATTACTTGCGAATTGCAGATCACATCCAAGCCCCAAAGGAGTTTCGAATTTGGGTCTCGGACCTTGGAAAAGTTGATCTGTCTTGGAGGCCCAGTGGAGAGCCTATTGCTGCAAATAGATCTATAAAATACCAAGTGACGATAAAGACTCCTGATACAAAAGAGGAAGAGGTAAACAGTTAAGAAACCATATTACATGTAAGACATTAATAGACACGATTGCAGCTCTAGGGGTAAAAATGGGGGCATGTTGCTGAGATATTGAAGATTTGTATTAGTGAACATAACTATTGTATTGTTGCGAGGAGTCTTGAGTTGCAATATGGTTCCATACTGGATAGCAGGGTTCAAAAAAGGCAGTCAAGCAGGTTTGTACATGAAAATGAGACACCAGTTAAATATATCAGAAGAATAAGTAAATACTTATTTTAAACAAAAATTAATAAATGGGTGTCTTTTCTAAATTTGACTTACATCATGAAATATCACCATTAGGCTTGTGCACAAATCTGAGCTTATTTCATTTTTTCAAGGGTCAGTATTAGTGATGGGCGAATGTATTCGCCAGGCTCGAATTCATGGCCAAAAACGGTCACGGGCGTCCAAAAAAACGGACACTGGCATCCAAAAAAACTGATGCCAGCGTCAAAAATGAGACGCCAAATTTTTCACCGTTTCGGGAAATTCGCGAATTTTTTGGCAAACCGAAAGCCCCAAACTCGCCCATCACTAGTCAGTATATCATGCATGTATTTTCACACATGTGTGACACATGATAGTTTAGCCAGATAGTTTGCCACTAGCCCTAGAGGGATAAACCAAGACCAACAGTGTTATAAAAAGCAAAATAACATACAGGCAGAACTAAACTAAACACACTATATTTTTATATATGTGCATCGGCAAAACTTTTCAGTTTTAATAATTTAATGTTTTTTCAGTTCCGTACATTACATACAAATTCAACACGCCTGATTGCTCTGCACAGAGGTCTCCATGCAACTGTGAAAACCCTGCTGATGGAAGGTGACGAGTATGTGTCCCAAAGTGAGCAGGTGCAGCAGGAGCTTCCTCCATTTTCAGGTTAGCAATGGCTCAGCAAATTGTCTTTAAATACATAAAAGGACAGTGTCATCAGAACGGAGTGGTTTGTTATCCTTGACAGCAATGTGCATGTGGCTTTTCTGCCTTCACATTACCTGGAACACATCCTGGACCTCTTTGCTTTTTTCCAGTGTTGTGCAGGACTGTATTTAAGTCTGGTGCTGCCCTTGGCATGTCACCTTAGTCTGCCACCTTCTCCTGTGGTTGGCACAAGCACACATGGGTGTCTGTCCAGGGCATGTGCCAATTGCTGGGGAAGATGGTACCCCACCACCCTCAACCTACAGTCAAATTTTAGGCTGAGGGATTTTTCTCTAGATATTTTTATGTATTTTATCTACCATGTAGGCCCAGTTGGGCTGCCAACCTAAATCTGACACCCTAGGTATAGGCCTACTGATACCTATTTATTTTATTGAAGCTTGTGTGCTTTAAAACACCCAGTGCAAAAGTGCTAAATGTGCCCTTGACATAGTCTAAAAAAAGTAAATTAAAACTAGGGATGCACCGAATCCAGGATTCGGTTCGGGATTCGGCCAGGATTCAGCCTTTTTCAGCAGGATTCGGAATCCTTCTGCCCGGCCGAACCAAATCCTAATTTGCATACGCAAATTAGGGGTGGGGAGGGAAATCGCATGACCTTTTGTCACAAAACAAGGAAGAAAAAAATGTTTTCCCCTTCCCACCACTAATTTGCATATGCAAATTAGGGTTCGGATTCTGTTTTTGGCCGAATCTTTCGCGAAAGATTCGGGGGTTCAGCCGAATCCAAAAAAGTGGATTGGGTGCATCCCTAATTTAAAACCCTGGGACACACAGCTAAAAGGCGCTGAGAATCCCTGAGTTTTTTCAGACTCTCCTTCGCCAAAGCTAGGGGCAGTCTTTTTGTCCCGGACCTCCACAGCCAGAAGGCCTGCAGGAAGCAAGGGTCTTCAGACCTCTTTTGCTGCAAGGCTAGAGGGGGCCCTTTCTCCTTCCCCCTCAAGCCAGAGGCAAAGAGGACCCGACATCTTTGCACCCTCTTCCAGGCCAGTGGTTCAGTGGGAGAAGGAGCCTAATGGCTACACATCTCCTCCTAGATCATTGTGTAAAACACGTGATTCTAAAGTGCTTTTAAAAGTGCTGAATGACCTGTTATGGGTAAAATAATAAATAATATAATAGTCATAAAAAAGTATTGACAGTGTGCTGCCCCAGCCTATTGGCTGGATTGAAAGATTTCTGTAACCACTGTGTCAAAAGGCTGGGGGAGCACTCATGGTCTTCTGGCACCAAGGTTTGCTTGGCCTGGGACTCATATGGACTCCTTCTGAAAATGTAAGACCCCTGGCTAGAGAAACAAGTGTTTCTCTGCCTCAGCAGTGGATGGGAATTTCCATAGCTCCCTTAGCTAGGAGATATTTACCCATTGATAAGAACAGATACTACACTTGGGGGCACATTTACTATGGGTCGAATATCGAGGGTTAATTAACACTCGATATTCGACCATCGAAGTTAAATCCTTCGACTTCGGATATCGAAGTTGAAGGATTTACCGCAATTCGTTCGATCGAAGGAAAAATCGTTCTATCGAACGATTAAATCCTTTGAATTGAAACAATTCGAAGGATTTTAATCCATCGATCGAAGGATTTTCCTTCGATCAGAAATTGCTAGGAAAGCCTATGGGGACCTTCCCCATAGGCTTACATTGGTGCTCGGTAGGTTTTAGATGGTGAAGTAGGTGGTCGAAGGTTTTTTTAAAGAGACAGTACTTCGACTATCGAATGGTCGAATAGTCAAACTATTTTTAGTTCGAATCATTCGATTCGAAGTCGTGGTCGAAGTAGCCAATGCGATGGTTGTCGTAGCCAAAAAAATACTACGGAATTCGAAGTATTTTTTATTCGAATCCGTAACTCAAGCTCAGTAAATGTGCCCCTAGATCTTAGCCAAAATACACTGAAGCCTATATGGTATTTATAGTTTTCAGGACAGAACACGTGAGCACTGGAAAGGCACATTTAGAATAATTGCCTATATAAGTGATACGTAGGCTCAGATGTCATATATTCTTAAATCTTGTTTCTCTTTTTTTTACATGATTCAAAGTGTTGTATAATGATACCCTTACGTTTTTTTCTTTATGTTTAAATAAAAAGCAATAATGTAAAGGTAAAAAGAAATAAGAAAAACCCCGACTCTTATAATAGGAAGCAATTAATGACATACATTAAGTTACTCAACTAAAAAAAAACCTCTTGTTTATTCAATAATGCATATTGGCTACTTTCAATGATAATCTGATTTGTAAAATGTAATCAGGTATAAAATGTAGTTATTAGTGAGTGTTTCTTACATACAGTTCTGTGTTATTCTCCTGCAGGAGCCAAAGGGACAGCAGTCACCAATCTAACCTGTCACATAAAGACTGATGAATTTTTAAAAACATCACTTACCTGTAGCTGGACTGCGGGTATCAATGCACCTGCAGACACTCAGTATTACCTTTACTACAGGTGAGGTCCAGATTCCTCTCTTCTATTTGAATTATTCTAACTATTTGGCAATGTGTGTCGCTTTCAGATTAATACGTATACAACAGGAGGACGGATAGCAACTGATTCATCTTGTGCTTTAGCTGGATTTACTGACTTTACTGTATTTGGCTATGAGTGTTATGTTTTGAGTAGCCGAGGATGAGTAGAGTATAACAGTGCTTTATTAGCAGAGTCAGACAGCCATTACACAACAGGAAGCAACTCTTACTTTCACTTTTAATCTTCTAGACAGTATTGTGTATTCACAGTATAACTGTTGTGTACAGTGACATCTACAGGCCATTTGTATAAACACCACATATTCCCCCTATAGTAGGAAAGCATTTTGGCAAATGTACTAAACAACAACAATGCATCTTAAAGCAATAATATACATTATTCACATCACATAGTCCTTGATCAAAGCAGGTAGTTTTCTGATTCTCTGAGTACGCCTTATAGGTTCACTTTCTTCAGGCCCATTACAGTTGACATCAGGAGTAGGAAAATGTCCTTCATCAAATGGAGCTTCTCCAAAGTCATATCTACAGGAGTAAGACGACTTGCATTCCATATGTGTCCATCAGACAGTTCATATGTGTATGGTCCTCGCTGGTGTCTCACTTCATATGCTGTAGTAAATTTAGATTGTTCTTGTTTCAGTATTCCTGGTTTCTTAATTCTGACTAAAGATCCAGGCTGAAAGTGTACTTCTCTGGCACCACGTTTTCTGTCAGTATAAGCCTTGCATTTGGCTTGTTGACGTTTCACAATGTCAGCAGTAGATGATGTTGTAGGCACAGTATTTTGTGGAATTTTGATGTCTGCAACTTGTAACTTAGTGCACATCTGTCTGCCATGTAATAAGTTAGCAGGAGATGATTGGGTTGTTGCATGGCACATTGCTCTGTAGTTATGTAGGAACTCTGTTGTAAATACTTTCCAAGATTTCCCAGTAAGATTTGCTGTCTGTAGTGCTTTTTTCAGACTTCTGTTGAATCGCTCAATTTCTCCATTTGCTTGTGGGTAATACACTGAAGATTTCCTATGCACAATATTCCCCTCTTTCAGAAAGAATTCAAACTCAGATGAGACAAACTCTGGTCCGTTGTCTGATATTAAATCCTTTGGATTACCTTCTCTGCTGAAGACAGAAATGTTATTACTGTAGCTGATATTATATGAGAAACAAATGCAATTTCAGGCCATTTACTGTAATAGTCTATCAAGGTTATAGCAAATATACAGTCTATAGGAGCATCTGTAAAAGGACCGACAATATCAATAGCAAGTTTTTCCCATGCTGAATCAAGGAATGGTACTGGTTTTACATCTGGTCTCAACTTAACTTTGTGTACAAAGTTCTTTGCACAGCCCAGTGAAGTGTTGTTTTGTGGAGACATTTTAGACACTGGCTGTGTGGCAGGCACTGGTGCTGTAGTAATGAAACCATCAACTAATTGTAGGTTTAATGCAGCAAAGAGATCCCTTCCAAGTATAGCAGTACCTTATTCACAATGTAAAAGTCACATTTTACAGTATTTGATTCAAATTGTACAGTCACTGGCAAACAACCAAGCACAGGGATTGGATCCTTTAAGTAACTGACCAGTTTCAGGGCAGGTGCATCAAGCGGATCTTTTGCAAAGTATTTCAAGAAAATATCCTTTGGTAGTATAGAAACAGCTGAACCTGTATCAAGCATCAGGTTAATGGAGTGTCTCTTGTCAGCAGAAGCAGTACTGACACTGACACTGCATATAAACTTGTCTGGAATAAATGTTCCAACTTTATCCACACTTAATACTGTGACATTAGTAATAACCCTTTGATAAATACGCCTTAAAAAATCCCAACTGGGGTGATGGCTAACTTCACTCTTTGATAAATATACCCTCAAAAGATGCTTACAAATATATTCTGAACATCAGTGCCCTAACATGGATTAAAATTTTGGCAAATCAGTGTGGCTCATTTATAAACTTTGCTCAGCGCAGAATGATTTGCCCAGTGAACCTATTTGCCCTGCGCATGGTTATATTTATGGATAAGAGTGGTGTTTTCAATGTGCAAACAGAATTGCGATTTTTTTTTTTATCCATAAGGACTTTTTAAATATGGTATAATCAAAAATTGTGCATATTTATGCACTTACTGTACATTTAGTTACACCATGATTTTGGTGGCAGAGAAAATATTCATAATAAGCAGTTTTCGCAAATTGTGAATTTAAATTACTGTCAACTCTATTTTCGCCTTACACAGCCCCCGCCCATCTCTTTTGCGTGCAATTAGCAAATATTTGTGCGCAATGTGAATTCTCTAAAAACAGAAAAACGAGCAGACCAGTGCAATATTTAAGCTTGAAGGAAAAATATTGATAATGCAAACATTTGTGAATAAATATGTGCTGCACGAACATCATAAATGACCCCCAGTGTGTGTCCTTAAAAATGTTTTCTGTCAGCTCACAATAGGGTTACATTGAGAGTTGAAGGGAAGCGGGCAGTAGGCCTCAAGCCTATGGCACATGCAACCTTCTGACTGATGCACTCTCTCTCTCTCTCTCTCTCTTCCACAGTCTATTGTTGACCACTTGGAAAATTCAGCTGAATCCCGAACCGAATCCTAATTTGCATATGCAAATTAGGATCGGGAAGGAAAAAGTGGAAAAAACTGATTTACTTCCTTGTTTTGTAACAAAAATTCATGTGAAATCCCGCCCTCCCCACAATTTGCATATGCAAATTAGGATTTGGATTCGGTTCGGCCAGGCACAAGGATTTCGCCGAATCCAAATCCTGCTGAAAAAGGCCGAATCTTGGCCGAATCCCGGACCAAATCCTGGATTCGGTACATCCCTACAAATTACACGAGCAACCATGCATTGGTCTGAATAAAAAACTGGAATATGTATAGGCGACGGTCTGCATAGAAAAATTAAAAATAAAAAGTAATAATAACTATACATTTGTAGCTTTACAGAGCATTTGTTTTTACACGGGGTCAGTGACCCCCATTCGAAAGCTGAAAAGGATCAGCAGAAGACCACAGATAACTCAAAAACTATACGAAATAAATAATGAAGACTAATTGAACAGTTGCCTAGTACTGGTGATTCTATAACATATTAAAAGTTAGTTCAAAGGTGAACCACCCCTTTAAAAAAAGACACACATCCATCAAGTTCAACTTTTTAAGTCTATATACTGTATAACCTGCCTAACTGCCAGTTGATCCAGAGGAAGGCAAAAAAATCTTGTTTGAAGTCTCTCCAATTTGCCTCAGAGGGGGGAAAAATTCCTTCCTTACTCCAAGATGGCAATCGGACCAGTCCCTGGATCAACTTGTACTGTGAGCAATCTCCCATAACCCTGTATTCCCTTACTTGCTAAACACCATCCAACCCCTTCTTAAAGCTATCTAATGTATCAGCCTGTACCACTGATTCAGGGAGAGAATTACACATCTTCACAGCTCTCGCTGTAAAATACCCTTCTAAATATTTAACCGGAACCTCTTTTCTTCTAATTGGAATGGGTGACCTTTTTTCCCCAAATTTTTTTATAGCCAGCATATTTTTGCAGCAGTTTCGCAAATTTATTCGCTGGCAGCGAAACGCGGAAATTGACCGTGACTTTATTCGTCCATCACTAACTAGCACCTTAAAGGGCAATTCACTTTCATTAGCAAAACTGTAATAATACATAAAACCTGACCCTTAAACCCATAGAAATGTGTTGAAACTTTCCATAACCTGCTAAATTTTGTAAAATGGACATGGTAATCAGGGGGTGTGGCCTTAAGATGGGAGTGGTCAAATAATGTCACCGTGCTGTGCACAGCAAAAGTTTTTGTCCCTTTTTCTATTTTCAAAATGTTGGGAGGTATGCAATGGACTGGAAGGTTGAACTCGGTCTGCTGAAAACCAAACACTGGTGAAGTAGAATTGGTTTCGTCAAGTAAGAGATCACACACAGTCCACTAACCTGTAACTGGAAGTAATGGCGATAGCAGCAGCAACACTGTAGGCTGTGATGGGTTATGGGACCTGAATTCATAAAGAAAAACATTTGAAGCAAATCCATAATGTCGGCAGTATAGACATTATACATGCTCTGATGAATTACATAGATTAGGGGTTATAGACTAGAATGATGAAATAGGAGAGTTGCTCCAAAAAATGGATGCCATAATGATAATAAGGATGAAATATGACATTAGGAGATTTACATGGCCGGATTTACATATTTGGTGCCCCTAGGCCCACTGCCGTTCATCTACCCTGTCCCCTCCCCTTTATTCGTGCAAATTTTCATCATCTGGAATAGAACAATCGGGATTGGTGCAAGGAAATTTAAAAAATGATTGGATCTCCAATGCATTCCCAGTGTTTTTGAACCAATGTGGGTGTGGTTGGGCTAAAATCCTGCATCTTCTCCGCAATTCCAGGAGATTTAAAGGATGTGCTTTGAATAGGTGATGGAGTAAGCACTGTTGACACAGAATGTTAATGTCATGTTTTTGTCACTTCTGTTTTTTTTAGATACAAGAACACAACAGAGAAGTGTTATAAAAATTCCCAGGGTGAGATTTCTACCGGCTGCCAGTTTCCTTTTGAAGAAATCAGCAAAAATAAGCATTCTGGTAGATTTCTTGTGCACGTCAACGGGTCCAGCAAGAGCCTCAAAATTCAAAGCCTCCAACATGTGTACATGGCAGAACACCTAGGTGAGCTCGCCAACCAAAAACCCCCAAAGTGTAAGAAAAGTTGTTCCCCCCCAGTGGCAACACATATTCAAGAGAATGATATTTGCATGCATTTGTTGAGGTGACCATATCATCAATGTAATATTTCTATAGCTTATTTTACCACGGCAAAGGGGAGACCCATAACATGCACCAGATAATTCAGATATTCAACTACTGTTGCTGTGGAATTGGATTTGTACAGTAAACTGCAATAAAGTGGACTTTTAAATGGAATTCTCTTTAAGGTTCATGGGCTTGTATGAAGATTAGGACAACATTGGTGCTCGTTTTAACAAGCACCATCTAAATACAGTTTTTTTCAAAGGAGCAGAATGTTGCATTTGGTTGTTGGTTAAGAAAGGCAAGAAATGAGTGTTTTCTCTAAATACTCTTGTTTGAGTTTGTGCAGTTAGTGAGTGATCTAATTGGATTTATTTTTCCACTATCCACAGAAATAATCAATCCTCCCCGTAACATGTCTTTATCTGAGAGGGAAGACATCCAGATCCTCAGTTGGGACAAACCATATGCTTTGTGTCCAGATTGCTTGGAATATGAAGTGATCATTTGGAACCTGAAGGACGGCAGCAACAAGGTATTTGGTATTCTAATGACCCTCACAATGTAGGGTTAAAGCAAATGTACAGGAAGACGCAGGTTATGTACAAGAGAGAGTCTGTAGGTTGTTCTTAAGTTAAATTTGTATGTAAGTTGAAACATATACATTTACTTATTAAATGCAACAAGACAGATGATTGTCTTAAGATAGTATTTATTTTTACAGTATTTATTTTTCCTTTCTGTGCATATGTATTTTTATTATTCTGTGCTCTGCAGTAGACGACACATGCCAGAGGGGATTGGGGTAGGTAGTATATTAAGGGCAGAGACACATGCTGCAATTCGGGGAGATTAGTTGCCTGGTGACAATTCTCCTTTTCTTCGGGGCGACTGACTCCGCGAAACTTCCCTGCCTGCTACAATGTAAATTGCCGGCGGGATGGCACCCGGAGCGCTTTGGTTTCCGAAGTCACCTCACGAGGAAACTTCGGGCGACTTTGGAAAACGAAGCTCTCCGAGTGCCATCCCGCCAGGGATTTAAATTCTAGCTGGCGGGAAGGCAGAGGAGGCAGTTCGGGGAGATTAATTGCCCCGAAGAAGAGGAGATTTGTCGCCGGACGACTAATCTCCCCGAATCGCAGCATGTCTCTGCCCTAAAGCTGTATTTTTAGAGCAATTTGTTAGTTTTACTGATAGGAAGTCAAGGGGTGCCACTTGGCTGCAAAAAACCTGCTCAGTAGGGTTTTTAACTAATAATAACCAAAATGACAGTATGATCAGTTCTACTCAAAAATTTGGATGTGAACAGAAATGGGTTACAGCCTACTATTAGCAGCGTGGCAATACTTATCCTAATTGAAGATATAGGGTCAACAAAGATAACAATTGTTTTCTTAAAACTGTACTTGATTTGCATAATTTGCATAGTACATAATTATTACACTTCCCGTGCCAACACAATCAGTACTTGGCTTTAGCCATTCATGCAACAAAATCAGCTCAGGTCCAAAGGAGCAGTAGGAGAAGTCAGAGGACTAGAGATCCTCAACTGGATGTTATCCAACTCTGGATTATATATTCCTGGTATTGATCCATTTTTTATACACAGTTCCTAGTTCTTAAAGAAATGTACTTCCACCAGGAGCCCACATTTAAATATACTGATATAAACCATCTGCACCCTCAATGACCCAAAATATCACCTGCGCTACTGCTAACATATGAATTCATGTACAGGTATTGGACCTGTTATGCAGAATGGTCCGGGCCCTGAGTTATACCTTAAAGGGGTTGTTCACCTTCAAACAACTAGTTGTTTTCAGATAGTTCACCAGAAATAAAGACTTTTTCCAATTACATTCTATTTTCTGTGTTCGGGGAGGAGGGTCGCCGACCCTTTAAACTGTTTTTTTTAAATTGATACATTTCTTATTTTTGTCGCTGCTGAGCAGAATTCCTGAGTTTAAAGGCAGCTGTTAGAATTGATACAATAGCTGTAAATACTCCAGAGATGCTGCTGAGAAATGTATCAACTAGGGGGCCGATTCACTAACTTCGAGTGAAGGATTCGAAGTAAAAAAACTTTGAATTTTGAAGTGTTTTGTGGGCTACTTCGACCATCGAATGGGCTACTACGACCTTCGACTACGACTACGACTTCGAATTGAAGGATTCAAACTAAAAATCGTTCGACTATTCGACCATTCGATAGTCGAAGTACTGTTCTTTAAGAAAAAACTTCGACCCCCTAGTTCGCCATTTAAAGGCTACCGAACTCAATGTTAGCCTATGGGGAAGGTCCCCATAGGCTTTCCTAAGTTTTTTTGATCGAAGGATATTCCTTCTATCGTTGGATTTAAATCCTTCGAATTGTTCGATTCAAAGGAATATTCCTTCGATCATTCGATCGCACTCCTTTGACTTCGATATTCGAAGTCGAGGGATTTTAATTCCCAGTCGAATATCGAGGGTTAATTAACCCTCGATATTCGACCCTTGGTGAATCGGCCCCTAAATGTTGCAAAATTGTAACAGTTCAGAATCTGCACCTGAATTACTGAGCTGCCAGACTGAAACACCGGAGACACGAACATTCAACTTTAAACTTAGATTTTGGAAAAACAGTAAAAAATAAATAATAGAAAGTATTGAAAAAAGTCTTTATGTCTGGGGAACAATCTGAAAAGAACTGAACTGAAAAAAAAAGTGTTTGGAAGGTGAACAACCCCTAAAATAATTTAAATGTTAACTAAACCCAATAGGCTGGTTTTGCTTCCAATGAGGATTAATTATATCTTAGTCAAGATCAAGTACAAGGTTTTGTTTTATTATTACAAAGAAAAAAAGAATTTTTTTTTACCATTTGGATTATTCGTATAAAATGGAGTCTATGGGAGATGAAAGGGGGATGAAAGGTTTCAAGATAATGGTTCATATACCTGTACTTACTTAATAAGTTCTTCTATGCAGACACAGCCAGTTCAGGAAACGAAGTTAGAAAATAAGCCACCGCAGCCCTCATGGAATAACCACGTGATAAAGGTGAGAGCCAAAACAACATTCACAGAAAAGGAGCTGTATAGTAACTGGACAGAGCCTTTGCATGTAGGTAAGTAAAAGAAAACTGACTGATGACTGATTTTGTATTTTTTTTTAATAGGAATAAAAATTTTATATTTTTTTTGGAAGTTGCAAAACTCTATTGGGGGAATGTAATAAAAGTCAGTAAAGGAAAAAATATTTTCAGTGTGAAAAGTTATGCCTCTGTGCTAACAAATTTGCCTTTGTGCGAATTTAATATAGCTTTTGCGAACCCGGAAACTGTTTAGCGACCACTTCCGACAGTGGAAGGAGGTTTGCGAATTGTATAGTTAGCGCCAGTGCGCAGTGAATGTAATAAAACTTCTTACTGAAAACGTTATGTTTGCTCCAAAAGATTATAACACCTTCAAGCACTTCTTAAAAGTGAGCAATGCACAATTAAAATTCACAATGTAATAATAGTTTAAGGAAGAGTATTATATTAGACTTTGTATTCTTATGTGTGCTAATTGTTTTGCTCTTTGCGACTTTTATTACATTCCCCCCTATAGGGTTTATTTACAATTACAAATAAAGGAAAAGGTGCAAAAAGCCAGTTTCTAGCATTACTGCAGTATAATAAGTATGAGAGCAATAGTAAAACATAGTTACATAATATTATAAAGAAATTAAAAATATTGACAGTTTTCACCTGAATTATTCTAATTTGAACTTTTTAACCAGTTTTTGGTGTATAGTTTTTGAATTTTACAATTACCCAGGGTGCAAATGCCTCCTCCCACTGTCCCATCTTGGTTCTCCTTAGTGCAGATCGCTTTCTATTGGCTGGCCTAGTTCTGAAATGGCGAAAGTGATGTTTGCTTCTTTCTTTTTTGTACCAGATCAAAACTGATGATTAGGTTTGTGTATTTATTAGTGCCATGCACACCCATGAATAATTTGCTTTTTTTTCTAGTAAATACTGTTCAGGACCAGATAAATAAATATATAATAGCTGGATGTCTTTGTCTGACTGGAACAGGACTGGTTCTTATATTTCTCTGTCTTAGGTAAGTTCCCTAATCATCTGTTATATATATATGTGTGTGTGTGTGTGTGTGTGTGTATATCTTTATAATACACAAAAGCCATGAATATCTTGTAAATTATATCCTTATAAACGGTGAGTAGTGATGTCATCAGTTATAAACGGTGAGTAGTGATGTTATTTCTGTCACATGACTCACTAAAATTTGTGTATTATAATAAATAAAGTACCCCCAGTTGTAAAATATGAGGATATTATAAGTTACCTCGGAGTTCCATGGCCTGTATAAAAACACTCGGCCTTCGGCCTCGTGTTTTTATAGGGTCATGAAACTCCTCGGTAACTTATAATATCCTTATATTTTACAAGAGGGGGTACTTTATTCACTATATAATCTACAGGCTGGTCATTTCCCTATGGGACCAGACTGTAAATTATATCCCTATAAACAGCGCATTCTGACATCAGAACGCGCCGTTAATATGTTACATCACTTCCGCCGCTGCTCTCTCCCTGCAGCTCTCCCTACACGCTTCCCCCCTCCAGTCTGACTCGCAGGCTCAGATTTTACTTACAGCACAGTGCGCTCCTTTCCTCTGACTCCCTCTCAGATATGGCCCCTCATAGCTTCCGTCTCATGTGCTCCCCCTGCTGATCCATGTCTGCGCTCTGCTCTTATCTCCCTCCCCTTGTTGTTAGTGCGGGGAAATTCATTGGGGAGGGGGAGGAGTAATTATCAAAGAGGTGCTGAGCGGAGCGGTTGCAGCAGGTATGCTGGTTTTCTGTGTCAGTCCGTGCTGACAGGCTCATTCTAGCTCCTTCCCATTTAACTGGTGATGCTCTGAAACTCATTGCCAATGGGGAGGGGCTGGCAGGAGGGATGGGAAGCATTTTGCACTGACACAGTCTCACGTTTGACTCCCTGTATCTCTGTGTCGGTTCTGTCTAGCCCCCTCGCTGGGTCTCCCTCCCCCTCACATGGTCTCTCTCCATTCCTTCTCACCAACTCTCCCAATTTTCACATAACCTCCCTCTCAACTTACACTCCCACCTCAGTCTCCAGTCCTTTCTCCTATTACATCACCTGTGGCAGGCAAGAAGGCAAGGGCAGAACAGAGCCAGACATCTTTAGGAATCAAGACACTGCACCCAGAAAATGTAGATTATAATGCATAATGTACCCCCTGCTATAATTTATAAAGATATTAGAAGTCACCTCTGAGTTATGTGACCTGTATAAAAGCACTCGGCCTTCGGCCTCGTGCTTTTATATGGTCACATAACTCCTCGGTAACATAATATCTTTATAAATTACAGTAGGGGGTACATTATCCACTATATATATCTTATATATCTTTAAAGGGATACTGTCATATTTTTCCAATATGAATCAGTTGCTCCAGCAGAATGTTGCTCTGAATCTTTTTTTGTAAGAGCAAACAGATTTTGTTGTATTTAATTTTGCAGTTTGGCATGAGGCTAGAAATATTGTCAGTTTCTCAGGTGCCCTAAGGTCAGGTGACTTGTGCTCTGATAAACTTCAGTCACTCTTTACTGCTGTACTGCAAGTTGGAGTGATATCACCATCCCTCCCTTCTCTCCCCTCCCCAGCATTTAGTTTAAATAAACCACCTGCCCCAATCCCCTCTGGCATGTGTTCTCTACTGCGGAGCTAGGGTTTCCACCTTTTCATAAAATTTGGTGGGGGCGGGAACAAAAGGGATGGACTGTAACGTAAAAGGGATCGGCCATGATGTAAAATGTGGTGGAGCCACTTCACGTGGGCCAGAAGGCAGAGAAAAGGTACATTTTGAGCAGATTAGGGAAGGACCAAGTGCTTTTGTTAGGGGTATTACAAATTTGCCGGCAGCTACATTGCCAGTGAATTTGTAATACCGGCCCGGCCTTGGCAGGTGTTTTACCGGCCGGGTGGCAACTCTATACGGAGCACAGAAAGATAAAAATAAATACTATGTTAAGTTGCATTTAATAAGTAAATGTATATGTTTCAACTTAAATACAAATTCAACTTAACAACAAACCTACAGACTCTATCTCGCATGTAACCCGGGAGCTACCTATACAATGGCAAGGGAGAAATCTCAAAGCTCAGGATCAGACACAATGAACTGAGTTAGTTGCCTCCACACCAATATTACAGCTAAAAAAATTGTTGGTTCAATAATAACATTTTAAATGGTAGAGTGAATTATCTGCAATGTAAACGGAGTAATTTAGAAATAAAAAGTATTAGCATTAGGATGTGTGTCATCTATAAAAACGATATACTTTACATTGTATCTCATAGTTACAGGGCCCACTAGAGCAGGGCCGGAACTAGTGGTAGGCAGAATAGGCACGTGCCTAGGGCGCAAAGCTGGGAGGGCGCCAGGCACGTACTTTCTCTGTCGCCTACCCCAAGTCCGGTTCCCTGCTCTTCCCGACTCTGCATTTTTTCGTGCCTCTGCGCATGCGTGCGCGAGCGCAAATTCGCACATGCGCATTCGAGCGCAAATTCGCGCATGCGCAAATTCGTGCAGGCGCCGCGACTGCCGGGCCTGCCTAGGGCGCCTGCCCAGCGTGGCCCGGCACTGCACTAGAGAACCTGATATCAAAGGCCCCCCAACTGTAGCCCTTAATGTGTTCTTCCTACTGAGAAACACACTGGTTTTCCCATATTTGAGAGATTCATTGTTCAAGTGTAACCTTACTATTAAAGCGCTATTTTTCAAAACAATTTGCTCACTAGATGTCAGTTTACTGAAGTCTATGGGAAATGTTTGATACATAGAGATATCACGGCAAACCAGAGTGACAGCTTCCAATAAGACCCATCCAGGGCTAAGTCTATGTGGGCTGCTGTGCTCTCCTTTGTGTTCTGTTTGTTGTGTAATTAATAGTAAAGGCTGTGTAAAAACCTAGAACAATGCAAGTTGGATACAGAGGATAGCACAGACAGACAGGGTGCAGGATGAACTGCTCTATCCCTGTTCCTAGAATATATGGTTGTTTTGGGAAATTCCCTTCCATTAAACTGTGTAAATTCTTCCGATCAAAAATTCCCCTACCAGCCCTATATTATTAACAGCCTCCCTATATTCTCCTGCTTATCTGTGCCAATAAATTTGGCATCCCTCTTATTCCTGACCTCATCACAGACTAAACAATTTCTTATCTTTCTCTGCTGCTGGGAATAAATGAAAAATCAGGCAGAACTTAGAAGTAGAAAAAGTTAATGCTCTGTGCTGCAGCAAGGGCAAAGAGCCCACTGGGGAAAAGCCTGGTTCCCAGCAGGCCAATCCGATACTGCTTAGTTGTTTATCATTAGGGTCTGCCAATCAGGGAGATATCTCATCTGGGGTTCAAACCATCTAATGTAAACCAGTTGTCAGGTACAGCCTTCACCGTCCATATTTGGTTAACTAAGATAATTATAGCAAGTTTCAGAACATTTTAGTCCTTTTTTCAATCAGCTTGAAAAGGGAATTAAAATGTTCTGAAAGCTTGCGATGATTATCTTAGTTAGCCATTAAAGGTATCACCTTATGGCTAGTGACATGAGGAAACTTCAGGCAACTTCGGAAAACAAAGCGATTCAAGTGCCACCCCGTCTGCGATTTAGATTGTAGCCTTCGGGAGGGCTTTTCAGGAAGATTAGTCGCCCGAAGAAGAAGCGCTTTGTCGCTGGGCGACTAAATCTCTTCAAATATTCGCGCGTGTCACTAGCCTTATACCACTTTATTTTTTATTTCAAAAGGGTCGCCCTGTAATATACATTATCTGGAAACCCATTTTCCTGAAAGCTCTGAATTACAGAAAAAGACTGTGTCCCATAGATTCCATTTTATCCAAATAATCCAAATTTTTAACAATCATTTCCCTTTTCTCTTTAATAATAAAACAGTGCATTGTACACAATCCAAACTAAGGTATAATTAATCCTTAGTGGAAGCAGAACCAGCCTATTGGGTTTATTTTAACTTTTGAAAAATAGTCCCAAAGCATGCTTGTAGATAAAAAATATAAGTTTATTCCATATTATAAAAAGTCAAACATTCCCCCTATGGCGCCTAACGTGTTTCATGCTTACCTAGCACTTAGTCATAGGCAATGTAATATAAAAATATTGGGTTTATTTAATATGATTCTTTAGTAGACTTAAAGTATGAAGATTAAAACTACAGAAAGATCCATTATCTGGAAAGCCCCAGGCTCTGAAAACAGGTCTCCTACATGTACCATGTACTGGAAATTAAATGTATATTAGAAGTCATTAGATACTTCTATGATCATATAAAGGCAACAAGCCTCTGGCCCAGATCTTCTACACGGGGTTTTGAACCCCTGATTGTAGGCAAGTGACATCAGATCGGTGTTGGTTTATAATCAATGATCAGGGTCTGGCTGGGTTGGCGGACACTGGGAAAAAACCCAGAGAGCCCAGGTCCTCATAAACCCTGCTGGCCCAGACCTGGTCTTCTTCCTGGGGATGCCAAATGTTCGGCACCCCCAAGTGATTGTATTTACTAACCAGAAACCCTGGGCCAGTGCTCCTATCAGCAGAAAACTGCACTGGCCTGGGGTTCTTCCAGCGAGCACCACGAAGGGATCCTCTTACGCCTTTTTCTTTTTTCAAATGTCCCAGGGCAGAGCATGTACAGTAGAACGATATAGCCGACTTTTTAGTTAAAGTTCGCCTTTTCACTCTACTGCGAAGCCGGAAGAGAATTGATCTGTGGTGCTTACTGGTATAACCACAGGCCGGTGCAGTTTTCTGCTAATAGGAGAACCGGCTGGGTGTCAGGTAAGTCAATATAATCACTTGGGGGTGCCTAAAATTTGGCAACCCCAAGTGGAAAAAGGAGAAGGAAGGAGATCAGTAGTACATGATGGGACATGAGGAGTTTGGATGTCGGGAGGGGGACCTGGTGAATGTGAATATCCCTTGGTGTTGCAGCCCCGAGGGGCCCCTCAATATCCGAGTGTGACGCTGCCTATGGCATCTTGGAATCTGTATAAAGCTGGAAGCTAAGACAATACTGATCTGGGGCCAAATATCTTTACTTGGTGTGATCTACCCAAGATTCTGGTTGTTACCATTGTATGTGTGTATAGCTTTATTTATACAATGCTACAGGATTTGCAGCGCTGTACAATTTTTTATTATAGAAAATTTCACACAGGAAAGACAACATTATTATAAAAACGATTATACAATGTATAAATATACAAGGAATAAATATCATGAGATAAGAGACACAGTAGGAAGGAAGTCCTGCCCTATAGAGCTTACAATCGAAGTAGGTGGATAACGTACAGGCACAAATATCAGGGCTAAGTACACAAAGAAGTCCAAAAAAAAAGCGTTATGTTAAAATTTCACCTTTGATTGTCCATCTTAAAATAATTCCAGCATATCGACATATGAAAGATTGGATCCTTCACTTTACACGTTTCATGGACAATCATAGTTAAAACTTTAGCTTAAAGGGATCCTGTCATCGGAAAACATGTTTTTTTTCAAAACACATCAGTTAATAGTGCTGCTCAAGCAGAAATCTGCACTGAAATCCAATTCTCAAAAGAGCAAACATATTTTTTTATATTCAATTTTGAAATCTGACATGGGGCTAGACATTTTGTCAATTTCCCCACTGCCCCTGGTCATGTGACTTGTGCCTGCACTTTAGGAGAGAAATGCTTTCTGGCAGGCTGCTGTTTTTCCTTCTCAATGTAACTGAATGTGTTTCAGTGGGACATGGATTTTACTATTGAGTGTTGTTCTTAGATCTACCAGGCAGCTGTTATCTTGTGTTAGGCAGCTGTTATCTTGTGTTAGGGAGCTGCCATCTGGTTACCTTCCCATTGTTCTTTTGTTTGACTGTTGGGTGGGAAAAGGGAGGGGCTGATATCACTCTAACTTGCAGTACAGCAGTAAAGAGTGATTGAAGTTTATCAGAGCACAAGTCACATGACACATGACTTGGGGCAGCTGGGAAATTGACAATACTGTATGTCTAGCCCCATGTGGGATTTCAAAATTGAATATAAAAAAATCTGTTTGCTCTTTTGAGAAATGGATTTCAGTGCAGAATTTTGCTGGAGCAGAACTATTAACTGATTAATTTTAAAAAAAAATTTTTTTCCCATGACAGTATCCCTTTAACGCTGCTCCTTGGTTTTAGCATTTCTAAGTACACAAAGGTTTGCTCTTGATTAAGGTCTTTGCTTTCCTAATTGCCCCAGATGATTGTGTCACCATGTATTGATTGATTGACCTGGGTTCCTAAAAGATCCACTAATGATACATAAAGATCAGCCTATGTTGTTGATTATTCCTTATGTGTTAGTTTTTAGGTCACCTCTGCTACAAACTGATTCACGAGTGTTACTAGTTGATTTTCATGTGCACATAGGCTATCCCATATTTAGGCAGCGGAGGGCACGTATGACTGACAATAAATGTGTAGAGAACACGTGGAACAATGAGGTCGGGACTGCCCATAGCTGTCAACGTCTGTCAAGTGTTAATTCAATAAATTGTATAGTTCCTAATTAAGTGTTATGTGACTGCTTTAATAAGCTGCTTATTTCAGGCACTGCATTCAAAGCCATTCAGATGTCAATTAATCAACATGTAAAAGTGTGTTTATTGGTTAATTAGCTTAAAAGCCTTAATAGGGCATTAATGTTATTTTTAGCTTTCTCTGAAACTGAACAATTTGAATAATGTGATTATAGACTTTCAAAACCAATATATAATGATAATTGCCAAAATCGCCAGGGAAGGGGCAAGTGGGCAGCGTGCGGGTGCAGAATACAGAGACAAATCTAGAATCTATATATACATGGCACACCAGTCATGGTTTTGGTGTTAGAATCCCCAAAAGCAGAAGTGCTGAGTCATCCTTGCCAAAGTTACACATACAAATACAGTTATGTTTGGTGAGATAATTATTTGCTATATGCTGAGAACCCCAGCTAGACAATCAGGATCGCCATCACGGGTACATTGGGGGGACGATCATCCCGGGCCTCTCGGCTTTTAAGTGTTATGGGGGACCTAGCCGTGCTTCACTTCATAGATTAGCTGGGCCCCCCTTGAGTGGCCAAAGTAGGAGCAGAACCACCAACGTAGGAGCCAAATTGCCGAAGTAGAAGCCAGAGCCGAAGATAGGGTTGCCACCTTTTCCTGAAAAAAATACCGGCCTTCCTATATATTTTTTTTTTTCCTTTAATAACATTGGGATAAACCATAATTTTTACCGGCCTATAAAATACCGGCCAGGTGGCAACACTCGATATGGATTGAACACTTGTGTGTTGTCCTAGAATAGATATTCCAGGAAGCAGGAGTGAATAGCTGATGTGGCAACCTAATTATTAGCTAAGGGGAGCCTAACCAAAGGCACCTCAAAGGAGGGGACAAGTTTAAAAACCTCTGGTTTAGAACCTGAAAAGACAGAAAGCTTTGCTTATGCTGCTGTGGGTGTGATTGTATGTTCATTGTTCAGTAACTGCAGGTACTTATAGGCAATTAATCCCTTTTGCAAGTGCTTATCAGAAGTAATAAAATACAGGTTGTACCTTCCTGTGTCTGACACATAGACCCATGCTCATAATGTGGTTATTTGCAGGTCTAAGGGTACTGTGTTTTCAGGGGCTTACTGAATTAAAGGCAACAGAGAACTGCAAACAATCATAAATTTTTTGGATTCTACTCAAATTCCATCATTTAATGATGGCTCATCTTGAGTTCCGTATTGTTTTACAAACCATAATCGTGTTTGCCGTTTCTTGGCAGAAGGTCACTATATTCGAACCCCTGTTATAAAACCCCTTTATCGGCTATTTTGCATATTTCACAATATGTCTTCTTGTGACTGCTTTCTTGCTATGTGAATCCATCACTCGATGGAGAAGTATAACTGTTACATGGGGTGTATATTCTCTAAAATATAATCCTCAGGTTTCTCATCACATTGACAAACATGATCTTATCTTTTGTAGATTTCAGCTTTTCAGGAAGATGTTTCCTCCAATACCAAAACCCAAAGAGGCACTAAAAGAGCTGTTCCTAACCCCACAGAAAATGGTAAGAAGAAGACATTTCACTATAACAGCCTTATTTTATTTTATCTAGTCTAGGGGAAATTATGTCTCCCAAGGTATGAATATATTAATTTCTGGGCAAAGTAGTTTGAGGGCCCTGACCAATAAGCCAGTGTAAGCAGGCCTGGATTTGTGGAAAGGCCACCAAGGCCCGGACCTAGGGCGGCAGGATTTTAAGGGGCGGCATGCTGCCCAACCATACCCACATTTGTTCAAGAACACTAGGGATGTGCAGGAGATACAATTGTTTTTTTAATTTCCCTTGCACCAATCCCCAGTGCTCCGATTTGGTTGATGAAAATTTGCATGAAACCTGGTAGGTTGGAGGTGGGATTTTCTATCGCAGAGAGTGCAAAAGTGCCAAATTTTCTGTTTAAAAAAATGATACATTTGGCCCTTCAAGGGCACGTAAACCCTCAGATTACAGGAGAAGGAAAGGTAGAGTCACTAGGGGGTGCCAATTTTTCAGGTAATCCCCCAGGGATTGTAATCTGATACTTGATTTGAGCAAGCACTCCTGGGGGGGTCAGAACTACTGGCAGGCAGAAGAGGAATGTGCCTAGGGTACAAAGGTGATGGGTGCCAGGCACTAGCCTCTTCTGTCTGGTTGCCCTAGTCTGTAGCAACTCCCAGAGAGGGTTGTTGCACAGAGTGTCCACCCTCCATCCTCCCCACACCACTTACGCTCATGGGGCAGAGTGATGAGAGAGATTTGCCTTGGGTGTGCCCGTGACTTGGCCCAGCCCTGAACCACATTGCCGTCTTCCGACCTGGATTTGTGGAAAGGCCACCAAGGCCTGGCCCGGACCACGCCCCCATTGGTTTAAAAATGCTGGGGATGTGCAGGAGATACAATCGTTTTTTAAATTTCCCATGTGCCAATCCCCGATGCTCCTGTCTCCATGATGAAAATTTGCATGAATACCCAAACTACAGCGCAAGTCACAAAAGCTTGGATAGGAATCCAGTCATGGTCTAACCTTGCACCAATTGGAATTGACATAAGCTTCTTCCCTACTAAGAGAAATTTAACCCCTTGGAGACTTAACGATTCCCTATTATCACACTCAGATATTCAAGAGCACCTGAAATTATCCCTGAACTCATATTTTCAAACTAATGTAACTCCAGAAGTTGATTGCCAAACTGTATGGCTAGCACACAAGGCCACAATGAGAGGAGAAATTGTATCTCAAGCAGCTAACCTTCGTAGGCAAAGAGAATCTAAAATAGATTCAATACAGCAGGCAATCAGAGATCTAGAGCACAATTATTATACCCAACCCACAAAAGAGTTAGCTAATAAAATTCAAACACACAAGCTAGAACTACAACAATTACTCCTTACTAAAACAGAATATAGGCTAAAACTCCTCAAACAACTGTATTACACAAAAAGCAACAAAGCTGACAAACTATTAGCGTCTCAATTGAGAAACAGACAAGCTCACACCAGAATACAATATTTAAAAGATCAACAGCACAAAATCACAGACCCACAGAAGATACCTAACCATTTTCCTCTTATTACTCCTCATTATACAATTTATCTGGCAAACGAGATGAGCCCCAACCTACACAAGATGCAATGGGAAAAACTAAACGCCTCTTTAACCGAGGAGGAAGTTACCAAAGCCATAAAATTGCTAAAGCTAGGCAAAGCACCAGGGACAGATGGCTACACTGACACCTATTATAAAGTATATGCAGACATCCTAACTCCCCATTTGTTGAATTTATTCAAATCTATTATGGACACGGGACAAATTAAACCTGAACTCCTCCAGGCACATATCTCAACCATTCCCAAACAGGGTAAAGCACCAGACCAATGCCACAATTACAGACCTATAGCTCTATTAAATACAGATCTCAAACTTCACGCTAAGATACTAGCACTACGTCTCAACAAAGTTCTACCATATATTATACATTATGAGCAAGTGGGATTTGTGCCTGGACGACAAGCTCCTGATAACACTAGGAGGCTGAATAATCTATTACACATAATCAAACAGGGAAAAATTCCAGCTTTGATATTATCCCTTGACGCGGAGGAGGCGTTTGACAGGATCCACTGGGGATACATGATGCACGCCCTCAATAAATTTGGATTGGGGTAAAATTTCCTAAAGGCAATAACCTCACTTTATTCCAATCCTTCAGCTAAAGTCTTGACTTCGGGGGGCCCTGTCGGACACCTTCAGTATTTCCAATGGTACTAGACAGGGGTGCCCGCTGTCCCCCTTGATTTTTGCATTAATGGTAGAGCCTTTAACCATTAGGATAAGACAGAATCAAGATATTCGAGGGGTCCCGACAAAGTCTGGCTACAACACTATAGGATTATTTGCAGATGATGTTATATTATCATTAACCAACTTACATATAACCTTACCTAATGTTTTCCAAGAACTACAGTCCTTTTATCGTACGTATATCCTGGTACAAAATGAATTCCCAAAAAACACAGGCATTACCAATTAATATTCCAAAACATGAGAAACATCAACTTAAAAGTAACACCCATTTGAATGGAGAGACGCATATATCACATATTTAGGGGTTAAGCTAACTAAAGACCCAGAACTACTATACAAACGTAATTATATCCCCCTACAGAAGACTATTCAAGAAAATTATTTTTAATGGAAACCTTTTATATATCTCATGGGTGGGCAGAATAAATGCTGGCAAAATATATATATATATATATTTATTTAGGACAATACAGATTGATCTCCCATTACATTATATTAAAACATTACAGAAACAAATGAATGAGTTCATATGGGGAGGGAAAAAACCTCATACAGCGGGATCGGTCGGGTCAAAATCAAACCCGACCAAACGACTGATATCCGCCGGACGAAAGATGTCGGCACACTCCACACACGATCCGAAAATCTTACGAATCCTCGAATCTCTCGCGAAAATTCACTGGTGAAATTTCCGATTTTCACGATTTTTTTGTGAAAACGTTCGAAATGCTCAATTTTTTCGTAAAAGGTTTGAATTGCTTGATTTTGCGTGAAAACGTCCGAATTTCACAAATTTTTCGTGAAAACCAGAGAGATTCGCCTGTCACTACCAAACAGGCATCCACAAGATGGAAGTAGATGGCTGGGGGGGGGGCTAAAAACTAAGAAAACTTTCACACTTTTGCAATGTACAGTACATATATTATTTTTTTCTAGTTTTCAAGTTACTATAAGATATCGCATTACCAATATAATGACTTTGCAACAGCAGCATCACTTGCTGTTCCTGACCCAGCCAGTTGGACACAGGTGGTAGAAAATTAAGTTTTTGAGAAAAGGAAAGGTTTGTGATGTTGCTCAAGAGTGACTTGTCTATGGGATCTTACAGCAGACCCTCTAGCATTTGCCAGAATCTATAAACTGCCAGTCAGGGCCTGAAATGCACTATATAATGAACCTCAATTTGTAATTCTTCTGTTTTGAATGCCAAATCTGTCTGTAACCTTCTTGTTTGTCTGTTAGGACATGTTGAGCACTCGTCATGTGAATGGACGCGAAGTCATTTGTTTCATTGAGGAGATGAGAGACTTGGAGAATTTAGACAAGTGAAACTTAAATTATGTCCCATCAGGAATCAAACTTTAACATTTTTTACATACTTGACGACTGACCAAAACTGTGAGGCCGGTCTGTCTCCACCTGTCAGACTATGGGGCACTGAGTTGCTTTTACTTATTTTTACATTTTTGCTGCTGTATTTATGCCAGCGAAACCAAACGTAGAACTGGGCATTGCCATTAGTACCGTTATTGTTGTCCAGAGACACTTTTTTTTAATGATTGTATATAATTTGCAAATGCAATAGATTCATTTTTCCTTTTCATGGACTGTATCTTTTTTTTTGCCTTAAAGAACTAATCACAATGATTGTAGGCTTGTGTGAAGGACATCTTTACCAGGAAGTAAAATTTTTTCAGCTGATGCAAAAGCCCTGTAAGATTACGTTACATCAATTTTATAAATGATTGTATATCTTGGTTCGTTTTTCTTCTGTGAACCACAAAGACACATGGATGGTGTCTTTCTATTTTCCTCTAAAGGACTTATCTCAGTGCCTATAGACTCATGTGATGCAACCCTACGTTCTTTGGATTGATTTGCCCTATATCGTTATTTTATGCCTTCTAAGCAGAAGATGCTGCCATGCAGCCAGCGGGCTTCATGTTTATCATGTCCATTCTACAAGCCCAGAGATCACCAACATGTTAACTGTTGCTGAGTGTTAACCTCTCATCTACATATAATATATTATGTTGCAAGAAACGAAAATCGTCTGGGATCAAGAGTGTCCACTCATGAAGCATCATTTACCCACAAAGTAAACCCAAGTATGAAATGATATCAGCTCATCTCATCTAAACTGGAAAACTGGGCAGCAAACTGGAAAATGAGGTTCAATGTTGATAAATGCAAGGTTATGCACTTTGGCAAAAATAATATAAATGCAAGTTATACACTAAATGGCAGTGTGTTGGGAGTTTCCTTAAATGAGAAGGATCTAGGGGTCTTTGTAGATAACATGTTGTCTAATTCTGGGCAGTGTCATTCTGTGACTACTAAAGCAAATAAAGTTCTGTCTTGCATAAAAAAGGGCATTAACTCAAGGGATGAAAACATAATTATGCCTCTTTATAGGTTCCTGGTAAGGCCTCATCTGGAGTATGCAGTGCAGTTTTGGACTCCAGTCCTTAAGAGGGATATAAATGAGCTGGAGAGAGTGCAGAGACTAAGTGCAACTAAATTGGTTAGAGGGATGGAAGACTTAAATTTTGAGGGTAGACTGTCAAGGTTGGGGTTGTTTTCTCTGGAAAAAAGGTGCTTGCAAAGGGGACATAATTACACTTTACAAGTACATTAGAGGACATTATAGACAAATGGCAGGGGACCTTTTTACCCATAAAGTGGATCACCGTACCAGAGGCCACCCCTTTAGACTAGAAGAAAAGAACTTTCATTTGAAGCAACGTAGGGGGTTCTTCACAGTCAGGACAGTGAGGTTGTGGAATGTACTGCCGTGTTGAACAATAAACACCTAATTGAGCAGTTAATCCTGCAGTCTGGATCGTTCCTTGGAAAACTTTATTTTGTGTACTGCCGGGTGATGTTGTGATGCTGATTCAGTTAATGCCTTTAAGAATGACTTGGATGATTTTTTGGACAGACAGAATATTAAAGGCTATTGTGATACTAAACTCTATAGTTAGCATAGGTATGGGTATATAGAATTTAATTAAAAGTAGGGATGGGTGTGTGTATGGATGCTGGGTTTTGATTTGGAGGGGTTGAACTTGATGGACTTTGTCTTTTTTCAACCCAATTTAACTATGTAACTAACTATGTAACTATCTCCCAACTTTTACTGTTTACATCAGTGATCCCCAACCAGTGGCTAGTGAGCAACATGTTACTCTTCAACCCCTTGGATGTTGCTCTCAGTGGCCTTAAGGCATGGTCTTATTTTTGAGTTCCTGGCTTGAAAGCAAGCTTTAGTTGCATAAAAACCATGTGTATTGCCAAACAGAGGCTCCTGTAGGCTGCAAGCCCACATAGAGGCTACCAATAAGCCAACTACAACCCATAGGAACATTTTTCATGCCTATGTTGCTCTCCAACTTTTTTTACATTTGAATGTGGCTCACGGGTAAAAAAGGTTGGGGACCCCTGGTTTACATCATTAGCTATTTATCTTTTACCCTGCAATAATATGTTTTTACACACCAGATAACAACTCTGATTAGTTCTGTTACAAACACAGGCTTTGTATTTGCCTGCAATCCTTATATTTCTCTTGAGATGTGTATTTTGTATTAATAAGTTTCTCCTTAGACTTTCATAAAAAAAAAAGCTGTGCCCCATGGTTACAGTCCCAAATGGATTTACCCAAGGAGAATCAAATTGTCGGTTCTGAGTTGGCAAGATGATTGGCCTACTGGTGTGCCATGCAAACTGTTAAGCACTTGAGTGTATACAATGACCCATGCCATCATTTCCAACAAAGTTTCCAATAGGCCAGACCAGAATTTTAAATTTAATTTGGCACAGATTGGGATAAGAGTATAAAGACATTTGATCTCATTAGTTCCATGCTAGTCTGGAGAAAAACTGCCAACTATGTGGGTAATGTGTAGCCAGTATGTAAATGCTAAATGAAGTTGAGTGACACAAGCTTTGTTTAAGAGTGCAATTTAGTGTAAATTTGTCTAGAGCACCGATGTCCAACCTGTAAAACTAGAGTTCTAGAGTATGGACACAGCTGATATTTTTTCTGCAGCTTTTTACATTTTGTAATAAAAAAACACAGTGGGGGTCATTTTTGCTCAGCCATATTTATTCGCAATTGGTTGTATTGCCCATGATTTTTCCTGAACACTAAAATACTGTACTGCTGTGAACGTCTTTCCGATTTTTGCCAATTCGCATTGTGAATAAATTTTCGCAAATGGCTCGCAATGAGAGGATGTTTGAGTGAGTGCACCCAGTGTGCAAGGTTGTTGTGCGCGAAAATAGCATTGACAGTAACTTAAATTCGCAAATTTGCGAAACTGTTTTGCGAATATTTTTTCCGCCACCAAATAACTCAGACGCAGAGTATTTGCAATTTGCATTTTTCACCATAAAAAGCTCTTATGGACATTTGCAGTGTGAAAATTTACAATTCTGTTTGCACATTAAGTACACCACCCTTATCCAGCTTTATAAATATAACCATGCGCAGGGTAAATATATTCACTGTGTGAATCATTCTGCCCTGTGCGAAGTTTGTAATTAAGCCCCAGTATGTATATATCTTATGTCTAAACATAATGGCCTATTACCTGGAGGAAAGCATTGAAAGTACTGTTTCTATTTATTGATGATGATACTTAAATGTGCAGAACTATAGGTTCCATGCAGGATGCTGCCACTTTGCAGAGTGATTTGACTAAATTGGAAAACTGGCAAAAATAATATAAATGCAAGTTATTACACAGGGAGGCCCATTTATCAAAGGTCGAATTTAGAATTCATGTAATTTTTTTTAATTTGAACATACTCACAATTCGACTGGGAGGTTAGTTAAGAAAAAATGTGAATGTCTAATATTCAATTGAATGGTTCTGACCTGAAAATTTGAATCATATTCCATTTGTATGAATTAAGTTTTTCTCCCGAAAAAAAACTCGAATGTCAGGAAGGCTATTAACATCTCCAAATGGATCAGCGGACCTCTGCCATTGACTTGTACATGAACTTGGCAGGTTTTAGGTAGCGAATATTCAAATTAGGACTGTTTCCATGGTTGATGTGTGATAAATCACACATTTGAATTTGCATTTGAATAGGAGGATTAAAATTTGAACGTGTGAATTTTTATACGCGAAAATTCGAGTTCCTTAACTGAGAAGGAATTTTTTTTGTGGATAACAAGTTGTCCAATTCCAGGCAGTGGCATTCTTTGTGTGGCTACTAAAGCAAATAAAGTTCTGTCTTACATAAAAAAAGGCATTAACTCAAGGGATGAAAACATAATTATGCCTCTTTATAGGTCCCTGGTAAGGCCTCATAAGGAGTATGCAGTGCAGTTTTGGACTCCAGTCCTAAAAGGAGCAGGAATAGCATTTCACAGTGGCGAGGTGCCAAAAATTAGGCACCCCCAAGTGGTTACTTTTACTTACCTGACACCCCGGGCTGACCCTCCTATCAGCAGAAAACCATACCGGCTGGGGTACTTCTAGCAGCCAACATGGCTTCTTCGGGTCTCCTCGCAGTTGTGCATGCTCAGTAGAGCAGAAAGCCGGACTTTAACAAAAAAGCCAGCTATTTCGCTCTACTGCACATGTGTCTGCCCCGGGAAATTTGAAAACCACTGAAGTAGGAAGAGGATCTCTCCATGGTACTAGCTACAAAAACCCCAGGCCAGTGTTAAAAATAGTCACTTGGGGGTGCCTAACTTTTGGCACAATATTGTAAAATGCTATTCCTTGTCCTTTAAGAGGGATATAAATGAGCTGGAGAGAGTGCAGAGACTAAGTGCAACTAAATTGGTTAGAGGGATGGAATACTTAAATTATGAGGGTGGAATGTCAAGGTTGGGGTTGTTTTCTCTAGAAAAAAAAACTCTTGCTAGGGGCATAAAAAACTCTTGCTAGGGGAGAGCCAACCAATATCAGCAGAAGACTTGAATATCGGTCGGCTCGTCGATCAGGCTGGACCGAAAATTTTGAAGGGACCCAAACATCAGCCATTGTTAGTGCTGAATCGTCAGATACAGGTAGAAATCTATTGTTTCTACCTGTATATTTACCTGTATATCTGACGATTCAGCTCTTCACGTGTGTATTATTGAAATGAATGATCTTTCTTGGAAAGATCTTTTCCAAAAGATCGTAATTGTTACGTCTATGGCCAACTTTACCCTCAATGGTTGGCCAAACCTACGGGGCAACCCGCACATCACAAGTAAGAAACATTAATTCAACATCCAGATTCTTTGAAACAAATGCTCCCATGCTAGTCATGAAATCTATTGTTATATATTGATACAGTGTATTTAAACTAGGGATGCATCGAAGCCAGGATTTTTCAGCAGGATTCGGCCAAACAGAATCTGAATCCTAATTTGCATATTCATATGCAAATTAGGGTGGGGAGGGAAATCGCTTGACTTTTTATCACCAAACAAGAAAGTAAAAAATGTTTTCCCCTTCCCACCCCCAATTTGAATATGCAAATTAGGATTCAGATTCGGTTCGGTATTCGGCCGAATCTTTCCCAAAAATAAATAAAACAAGTAGTGATGGGCTAATAAATTCGGCAGGTGCAAATTCAAGTTGAAGGTCCGCGTTTCACCGCCAGCAAATAAATTTGCAAAAATGTGGCGAAAATTACACAGAGTCCAAAAAATTTGGGTGTGCGAACATAAAAATTGTTGGGCAACAAAATTATTTGGATGCCCAGGGCCGGATTTGTTTGCCGGCCACCCCTAGGCCGCGAGGTCCGACCAGGCGGCCGCGCGGTCCTAGCGCCCGCCTACACTTCCCCTACCCAGCGTGCCGGCGAAAAAGCGCCGGTGTAATTGAATGGGGACGCACACGTCCCCATAATGCGGCTGGGCGGCATGCCGCCCCTATTTTTTGCCGCCCAGGCCTATGTGGCCTCACCACAAATCCGGGCCTGCGGATGCCCATTGACTTTATTGCATTTGGTCAAAACAGGCGTGCATATAAAAATTGTCTGTAGATTACTGTATATTATTTTCTGCTTTATGAGCCTCCAGGGTTGTTTATTTTGGAATCAAAGTATAATTTATTTCAATGGAATTTTCCAGTGGTAAAAGTTTATAGGAAAAACATATTCTTGGATTTCTGAAAATATTTGGCAGCAAATCCTTGAGCACAAAATGTTATTCTTTGCAGCCCTGGCATGGCTCGCTACCTTGGAGATTTAGAAAACAGAATAGCATAGTAAACATGGAATGACTTAAAAAATGGGATAAAACATATTTAATTTCCATAGAAATCGATAATAACATTGTACAGCCAATTCTCGTAATCTGTAGGCACTTATATTGCAATCCTCTGTGCAGTAATTCTTAGAAAACCCACTCACAAAATCTCTCTTCGGGAACGCACATCACTTTTAAACTCATTGAGGCACAATAAGTTCACCATGTTGCCCAAGTGCTCTGCTTTCTGTGAAAAGCTCATTTAAAAGATCGATAATGCGGCTGAATACTAATTTGACACGTTTTGCTCTGTGCTCTTTCCAAATGAAGTCAATAAAAGAAACGAGGTTTTAATAGTGGCCTATGTGTTAGGTGTTCGGAATGAGACAGTATTTATTAGGCTTAAATGAGACCCTTGCATCACGTAGACTTTGCTTGCAGCATTCACAGCTCGGCATACATTTCATTTGCAATCACAAAACTGCTATCTTGGCACAAAATTAATTTATTTTGGTGCATGGGTCATAATTTTATGTTATGTTTCAAGTTTCAGAACGCCATTTTTTTTTTTTCCTGAAAACTATACATGGGCCACTCTAGACTAAGTTGTGCGCTTGTTGGCTCTTGTATGTGACAACCTGTCTAATTGGTGAAGGTCTGTATATGGCTGTTGATGTGCTCCACTCCTGGTCTTCAAAAAAAACAAACAATTATTGGCTTTGAAGATCAACTATTGGATTAAAGGCCAACTAAACCCTAAAAATGAATATGGCTAAAACTGCCATGTTTTATTTACTTAACTTATTGCACCAGCCTAAAGTTTCAGCTTGTCAATAGCAGCAATGATCCAGGACTTCAAACTTGTCACCATCTTGGAAAGTGTCTGTGACACTCACATGCTCAGTGGGCTCTGAGCAGCTGTTGAGAAGCTAAACTTAGGGGTCGTCACTAATTATCGAGCAGAAAATGAGGTTGGTCTGTAATATAAGCTGATGCTACAGGGCTGATTATTAAATTAAGTGGTTGCTATGAGTTACTGCACCTGGGCAAACTCAGTGCCTTTTAAAACATAACCCCATTAATGTTAAATTTGTTTTATCATCAACTTCATGTACAGATACATTTCCTATTGAAATAGGGAAGGACGGTATTGATAAAAAAATGTTTTGGAAACCCTCCACTAAATTAACCAGTGACATAACATGACTCTTATGGCCTCAAACAAATTTCAGTGCCCCTAACACACCTGCCATGGCCTTTAGCCTCAGCTGCTTCCAGCACTTCTCCCTCAAACAGTGCTGGTCTGGCTTGTGAAGAAGGAAGTTGTTTGTTGGAACCATACAGTAGTTTGTTTAATTGTTGAAGTAAAGCAGCAGGTGGGGATACCATTTGAACCTCTTTATTTAAGTTATGTTGTCCTGAGAACATGGAAACCAAAGGGGGTGAATTCAGGTTGCACCTATGTGCCAATGGCTCAGCCATGATAACCCATAAACCCAAGAGGAAAGTATGGATTCCTGACCACAGCCCAGCCTGAAAATCAAAACTGGGCAGTACATAAACCATATTATAGTAATAACAAATTATTAACTAATTGACTGAAACAGGCAGTCCTTGGTGTCTTCTTCTGTCTGATGACCCATCAATTCATAAGACACAGATCGTTAGGAACAGAAGTTTAATTAACCGCATGGCTGACATGTTTTTGTACATATATACCTTCAGAAAAGTTGCATACTTCATAATTTGTAAACAGAATCACAAAGAAGCAAGTTTGGGTCAGGTGTGGATCTCCACATTTTGAAAGAAGAGGTAATAAAATAATACAAAAGAGATTAAAGAAAACAAAAGTCATATTAATTGCCCTAAATTGGTCATGTGCTTTATTTAAGACTCGCAGCCTTCCCAGCAGACTTGTGCATAGCTCAGACACTACCAAGTCTAGCCCTGTGGAATACAACATGGCTTTGGAGCACTTCACTCACATATAAACATTATATTGCAATGTCCAGCTCTAGTTCCTAAATGCAATTTATGGGTCAGTCCTTTTGGTCCTTCTGTACAATACCTGGTGCCATCTCTACATTGAAATATGGCGCCTCCCCAATAATGCAGATTAGTGTAGAGTTTTTTCTCTTATCTACAGTTTGGGCAATGGCATTAGATTGTTGCACCCCTTGCCTGCCTGATAAGAATGTAGCAGTTGAGTGCAACGTGACTCCGTGGTTCAAAGCAACACCATATCAAGCTTAGACTGTAGAGTTTGTCAGTCATCATATGCTGACCTTATGTGCAGAGTGTGGTGGCATGTGGGACTTTAGTTGCACTTTAGTTGAAATATATCATTAGAGTATGAGATGCAGAACATGAAATGTGATATTTTATAAATACGAGTCAGAGCTGGTGCCTATTGTACCTTGGACAATTGTTTTGAACATGCCCATTGAATTCCTGCCATGAAGCCCAAGTACAGGCGTAGGCACAGGGCCTCCTCCTAATTCTTAATCCTCTTGCCTTCTTCCTACTAAAGTTTTTTCTCCCCTTGTTTGGTATTGCGCAAAGGCCAGACACCCCAACTAGAGTGGAGGGATGGGATATCATAACGGGCCTTGAAAGGTTAAAGGGAGTAGGAGATGGCAGCAAGAAGTTACAAAGAGTTAAAGAACCCACCATGAAGCCAATGACAAGAAAATAACATTTTATTTCCATTCTCAGACAATTGTCTAGATTTGCTTTTCTTGTGTTTAATGAGCTACTCTTTTTAGCACCCACTTAGAGATTCAAACTCATGTTCTCTATTTTTCTAACCTCAAAATGATTATATTGTAAGTGCCAAAAAATGACATATATGTGTTTAGTTAGTCACTTGTCTAGACTTAACAGAGAGTGATTTGCTCAAGCAGCAAGCAACCACCTATGATTGCCTAGTCAACAGTGCCATCGTGTGGGTGAAAGGCAAACTCCAGAGAACCCTTTCATGATGGTGGAATGGATTCAAAAATGTTGCTAAAAATAATGTGTCAGAAACTTGACCTCTTTGATTGAATTAACTGTGACAAAAACAAGGACATTTTTCTTCTTTCCCTCTGAAATTCTGTATCCCACTTAAATCTATGGCTTAAGCTGTCGATTTCAAGGCAGGCACTCAGTGTGGATATTTGTTAACTGTGCCACTGGCTTAAGTACAGCCCTAGCTGCTAAAACACTTACAGTATAGAGGTGCTTAAATGTTTGTGAACCCTTTAAAATTTTCTATATTTTTATATGAATGTGACCTAAAACATCATCTGATTTTCAAACAAGTAGATGAAGAAAACCTAGTTAAAAGGCATGTAAAGTCTAAAATAGAATAAGGCTAGAAATGCTGTATTTTGTATACTAAATATAAACATAAACTTACTGCACCACGAGCCTAATCAAACAAAAAAATTATGCTTTCAAAGTTGGCTACAGGGGGTCACCATCTTGTAACTTTGTTAAACATCTTTGCAAGACTAAGACTGTGCACATGCTCAGTGTGGTCTGATCTGCTTAGGGATCATCATAAACAAAGCTGCTTGAGTTCTGCATGGCTGGGAAGTAAGGCGGGAGCTCCCCCTGCTGTTCATAAGTATGATTGTTTCCCTGCAGAGCAGTTAGGGACCATCTGACAAGTCCTATCCACAGCAGTAAATGAAGGGAGAATTTCACTGGATACAGTCAGGTTTCTTATAAAAACAGTACACATTTTTTAATTCAAGTATATTGGAGATAGGTTTCTTTTTCATTAAAGAAAGTAAAAAGGGGTTTTTATTTTTTTGCCTTTACATGCCCTTTAAACAAGTAAAACAAAAATTATTATGTTTGGTCATGTGAATCTTTAGGATTATCATTTAATTTGAAGGTAAAATTAGAGTCTGGTATTCTCAATCAATGGGATGACAATCAGGTGTGAGTGATTTAAAGAAAGGGTATCCATAAAAGCCTGATCACACATCCAACACATTTGTGGATGTGTATCATGGCTCCAACAAAGGAAGTGTCTGAGGACCTCATAAAAAGAGTTGTTGATGCCCATAAAGCTGGAAAACGTTACAAGACTATGTCTAAAGAGTATGGACTGCACCAATCAACAGTCAGACAGATTGTGTGTAAATGGAGGAAATTCAAGATCGTAGTTACCCTACCCAGAAGGGGTCGCCCATGAAAGATAAGTCCAACTGCAAGTCATCTTATAGTCCAAAAGGTTACAACGGAACCCGTAAGCAACTGAAGGGCAGGTCTCACATTGGTGTATGGTGATTTTCATGAGTCCACCATCAGGAGAACAATGAACAGCAATGGTGTGTCTGGCAGGGTAGCAAGGAGAAAGCCATTGCTCCCCCCCCCAAAAAAAAATGTTGCTAAACCATCTACAGTTTGCTAAATATCATATGGACAAACCAGAAGCATAAAGGATGAATGATTTGTGGATGGATGAAGCCAAAATAAAAGTTTTGGCTTTAACGAGGATGGTTACATCTGGAGAAAGAAAAACACTGCCTTCCAGCATAAGGACTCTATCCCATCTGTGAAACATGGTGGTGGGGGTGTTCTGGTTTGGGCCTGTTTTGCTGCATCTTGGCCTGGATGACTTGCCATCATTGATGGAATAATGAATTCTGAACTATACCAGAGAATTCTAAAGGAAAATGGCAAGACATCTGTCCGTGAACTGAATCTCAAAAGACAGTGGCTCATGCAGCAAGACAATGATCCTAAACACACAAGTCATTCTACCAAAGAATGGTTAAAGAAGAATAATCTGAATGTCCTGGAATGGCCAAGTCAAAGTCCTGACCTTAATCCAATTCAAATGTTGTTGTTTGTCAAAAACAAAAAAAGACACACGTCAAAACAATTTCGCCGCGCAACAAAAACGTTTTGACGCCCATAGACTTTAATGGGCATTGGCGACATTTCCCAGGAGGCTAATTTTTGGCAAAACGGGTCAAATTCACCCATCCCTAGTGGAAAGACCTAAAGCGAGTGGTTCATGTGAGGAAACCCACCAACATCCAAGAGCCGAACCTGTTCTGTTTGGAGGAATGGGCAGGACCGATTAACACTTACCACAAAAATTTTGTTTCAGTTATTGCTGAACAAGGGGGGGGACACCATATACTGAGCGAAAGTAATTGAATACTGATTAATTTACTTTTACGAACAAGATGTTATTGGATTATAGTTTTTTTCAATAAATACATGACCAAATATAATCATTTTTGTTTCATTTTTTTAACAAGGTTTTCTTCATCTGCTTTTAGGACTGTGAAAATCAGATGATGTTTTAGGTCACATTCATATAAAAATGTAGTAGATTTTCACAAACTTTCAAGCACCTGTCAGGCTACATACAATACAGATTCTACTGCCACTGAACCCTAAATTCACTGCTAACAAAATTCTAAATAAGCTTCTCCGAGTTATAAACTCATAACCTGAAAACCTCAAATCTCTTCTAAAGTTTTGTAGGAAAATTTTTTTGAAAGAATTAGCTCCAGGTCTAGGAACCCTCAGCAACCAATTACAAAACACTATTCCTGGTTTCAGAATAACCTTCACATGCTCCATCGGGTGTCTAAGAGATAAGCTCAGGACTAAGTGCCTTAAGGGCATCAAACTTGTAAGGCCTTCTGCAAACTTTCACTTTTTAATGTAAACTAATAAATGGAGATTTTTTTACTGTATATTTGTGGCCCTGTGTTTTTTTTTCAGTGTGCCTGAAGCCTGCTTCAATGGTATTGTTGTCTAGGAGATGGGACCCTTGACGTTGCTGTAGTTTGTCTGTGCTAGAGAGACAAATCATAGTCAACATTTCTCAAACTTTACTGAAACATACTGAGCTTTTGTTTTCTCTAATGGGATCCTTTTGGAAATTCCTAAAATATTAGCTTTATATAGATCTCTATAGAAAAAAACAACATGTAGTAGGTCTAATTCAATTATAAAAGCAGATCTCCTCCTGGTAATGAACATTTATCTGGACTGACTTAATTTATACTTCCAAACTGCCATTTTCCTGCTTGTGGAGGGCACATTTAAAGATTGAAGAAGAAGAAATTGTAATAGTAGCCTGTGTAGGCTCAATACAATAAGATGTAAAGTGGGTTGGACTAACTCCTTTGATTTTTGATTGGTTTTAAGTAAAAACGGGTGGGATCACCTGGGTTTGATACCGACAGAGACACCTATAAGTAACGGAGGGTATGAAACATGTAAAGGTGGGCCATGTGGGGTCAGTATGTACCATTTTAAATGTGATTTGCAATAAATGTTCTATTTTTAACTAAGAATTGGGTCATATATCTTAGATATATACATTTATAGCACATTTAAAGATTCACAGAATCATAGGTTCAGACAACAGAAAGAGGGTTTTTCTGAATGGGCTGAGGCTTAATCTTCAGGGTTTAATGGGTTGCATTAGGGTTTTAATATAGGGATTTTTCCTATCTAGGAAATATTGGAGTGGTCCAGAATTCTGCACTTATAACCAAAACATGTCAACCCAAACAATGTAAATGGCTTCCAGTCTTCTTTTCTCCATAAAGAATAGTGGATGAAGACCCTGAGAATAAGTGCTCTTAACGGCATGATAATATTTTACATATATGGGCGCCTTTGTGTCCAATCCATTTTTCTGTGTTATTTGTATAGACCTCTAAATTCAGTACTGTTTAAATCACTCTCATCTCTAAGCATATTACACAATCATATCAATGCAAGGCACGATAGACCATTTCATACACTCTTTGCAGTATATATATTAATTGAAAAAATTATATTTTTCAGCACTTGGAACATATTGGAAATAATCCTGGCTTGTAGCTCTCCTATGTTTGCCTCATTATAGCATCCAGCAGACTAGGTAGAGAGTTGCAGATGTTGGTGATATAGAATATAAAATATTTCCAAAATATGTAGAAGGGAGGTCACTTTCCATACTCTCATGTGGGTTGTCCATTGGCAGTTGTCCTTTTTGTGTCTGGTGGAACAGATCTACAACAAGTGGTCCTTCAGATATTGGCAAACTGCATTTCCCAGGAAACTCTCCTGGGAATTTTTTTCCACCTATACTCAGAGAGCAAATGAGAGGGGCGTTTCCAGCTGGGATTGGGAATGCTGCCAGTAAGGCTTTATCACTCCTACTGACTTCTGTTGATGGTTCCACCTCCTACAGCCCCTCTGATAGACAAGGCACATGACTACGTAAAATATGGTGCCTTTCATCTTGGTAGAGCTGCAGTCAAAGCTTTTATTTTTCATGAGATCCAGGCGATTCTTTATAATTTTACAGAACCACATCTGAAGCCTTGTTTTCAAGTGACTTTGATGAGATTTGAAGATGCTTGTTCGAATTCATTGAAGTCTGATCATTTAAGACAACTCAAAATCTTAAGGGGTCAGAAACACCAGAAAATGAAAAGTCCCTCTATGAATTTACACTTGAGGCTGCATTTGTGAAAGTTCAAAAATGTGTTTTATTACCTGCAAGTCTCTCGCTTATCTAACTAGATTTCACAGGATCACAACACCAGAGCGGATGAAAACCATTCTTCTCTAAGGATATACCCTCCACTATTGAATAGAAAATCTAACAAAGTTTTCTACATCAAGTTTAAACAAACGAATAGATCTTTTGGATTCAGCAGCCATTGTTGATTTGTCTTTTTAAATTTCAACTGAATTTTTGGAATCAGAAAAGCCGGCAAGAGGAAGAACTTTGAGAAATGCAGCCCACAGTGTACACCAAGAGAGAGAGAGATTCACAAAGGTGGAGAAAAGTAAAACTGGAGTAGGAAAGATTAATGGTGCAAACTCATCATTTAAAAAAATGGCATATACATATAAACTTCACTCCAGATTGTAAATAGAATGTTTTGTACTCTTTGGTGTTAAATGTTTACATTTTTGTGTTAAATTTAAGTTTTCTTTTTTATCATTCTGTGTATCAATGAGGATGTTTTTGGTTTTTCGCTCCATTTTAATTATGCTGGCAGAAATATGGTATTGAATTAAAGAAACAGTAACACCAAAAAATTAAAATGTTTTAAAATAATGAAAATAAAGCGTCATGTTGTGCTACACTGGTTAAACCGGTGTGTTGTTTCAGTAACTTTACAATAGGTTATATAATAAAGCTGCTGTGTAGCTATGGGGGCAGCCATTCAAAGCTGAAAAAGGAGAAAAGGCACAGGATACACAGCAGATAACAGATAAGCTCCGTATACACAATGGGATTCTTCAGAACATATCTTATCTACTGTGCATCCTGTGCTTAAATGGCTGCCCCCATAACTACACAGAAGCTTGTTTATATAAAATATATTTGTTTTTCTGAAGCAAACACACCAGTTTTCAGTGCCGGGCAACACTACATTATAATGCCATTCCATTAAAACATTTCCATTCTTTAGTGTTTCTGTTCCTTTTAGGAAACCTTGTCCAATGTTTTTAGTGCAAGGTGATGTAACAAATCTGGAATTTGTTTGTGAATTTTGTGATAGATACATTTCTGGTGTAAGCAAACAGTTTTCTTTGCTCGTATTCCAGTTTTGGGATAACTCCACATTTGTGGATTCTTACCCACACTGTATTAAAGCAGAAGGATCGGTAAAATAATGGGAGACAATGTACAATCATCAAGAGTTGGTAACCTGTAAGCATCATCCAAGACTGACCGTGATCCTTGATGAACAATTGTGACTTTAGCAGAATATAAATATACTTCATATTCATATGGAGAAAAAAACGCATGTGACTTTTTAATTAAGTAAAAAAAAGTTTTTTTTTTTTGCATCAACAGCATCTGAAAAGCCAATTTCCTCCTCCCTTAAACCTTATTCTCTATCAAGACACCAATGATATATAAAGGAAAGAAAACTCTAGTTAAGGAACATCTTGCTCCTATGTGAGAGATTATGTATCATTCATAAATATTATGTAACATTCATAAATATTTATTTTCATTTATTTTTGCTTTTAAGGAACAAAACAGATTTGAAGTCCGTGTGATGACCGAGATGACACTTCACTTTTTTCTAAGCAGATCCATCGGTATAATAAAAAAATTCACTACACAACAACTGTAGTGGATGTTTAATAAATGTGTTTAATCTTTGTTTACTCCTCAACCTAACATTTTCAAACAACACGCTCATGCTGTAAGTCGCTGACAGATTTCTCCTGATCTAATTGGCTGATACCAGAGTCAGACAGGGCTAGAGGGACACCAGGAAAAAACCCGGTGGAACACGGCCCTGCCAAACAAGAACAGCTTCCCACCTCACACCGCCACTCTCCCTTACTTCCCTCCCAATTGGGGCTCCAACAGAAAAGATGAAGCTACGTTTGTGAGGGGGACGAAGGTTGTGGTGCGGCAGGGTCCGTACGTCTAAGGTGGGGGGCGCAGGGATACCTGGAGGTTCCTGAGGTGGCAGCCTCTATTGGCCCTGGGCCCCCCAGTCTGACTCTGCCAGAGGTTTCCAAGGTCATACTGACCCCCAGCATGGTTAAAATGTACATAGCAGGAAATAAATTAGGTTGAGAAGCCACATTGATATCTGAAAAGGCATTACAAAATAATTAATGAAAAAGAATAATTAAACATCCACAACAGTTTGGGTGCATGTTTATTGACAGTTCCCCTTTAAGCCATTTCTTGCTGTTTTTCTTTAGAATTGCCTTACAATAGGAGGACAGGCTTAGCTCCTGTTATGCAGGACATGAATTTATAAGTACAACAGTAAGACACTTTGTCCAAAGAATCAGCAAATAGCTAACTTTCTTAATTCATGGCAGAAAAAAATATATATATTTCGCAAAGGTACTAAACTCTCCTTCATATTATAGCAACTTGTGCTTATGCTATACTTTCCTTTTAACAAGCCACCTAGGCTGAATGATATATTTCATACATTTGTTTCAAGCTGAAAGAATTCCAACTTTCTCTGTCCTTGAGATTTACATCTCTCTGAACTTGGCTGTCACTTCATCAGACCAAAGGACATCTAGGAACCTAGAGCACCTTAAACACAGATACTTCTATTAAGCGAGCTCCTATATCCTGCCCTATTCTACAGCTGGAAATTATATATGACTGAAATTCCCAGAGAAGAAACCAAACTAAGGCCCTTGTTTCACATAAAGGCTTTTATGGCCCTTTCTGTAGAAGGGCCAGACCGAAGAACCTGTTGTGCACACAAGCCTGCTGGAAAACATTGTTAAAGTAACAACACTCCTACTTTGAAAAGGGATCAGGGCATGTGAAACAGACTGGAAGAGTGCAACATATAAAAGATGCCCATCCCAGGGTAATAAACTGTTATTTAAGGCAGGGATCTCCATCCTGTGGCTCAGACAGCACCTGCTGCTTCTGAACTCCAACTCTCAGCAAGGACCACCAGGATGCTGAGGGTCGGTGTTCAGGAAGACCACGGGCTAGTTATCCCTGGGTAAGACTGAGAGGACAGAAGAGAATCAAATGAGTCACCTGCAGCATTTTACAGCAAAAAACGTATATATCTACATCATGTTAACTTTAAAAAACTCTATAAAACACTAGATATATAATAATAAAAAATATGCATATACGGCATGTAAACTGCTTTGGTAACATCGTATTCCAGATGTCGTCAGTGCATAAGATCCTCCCCGTAGGGAGAGGAGGAAGCTCAGAAGCTGAGGGAAATCTCAGGATATTCCATACGGAGCGGTCACTTGTAGAGCAGAACTGGTGTCCATTCTCCAGGAATAAGATGGGCTTCTCTACGAGTCTGAGAGGCTCGAGGTCATAAACTGGAGCGTGCAGTGAGGGAGATCATCAGGGTGCTAATGGCAGATAAGGTGCAGGCATTGGACGTGGAAGCACCCGATCCTTGTGCATAAGCGTCTAAGAAACAAGAAGGGTTCAGTCAGACTCAGTGGGGCTCATTTATCAACACTGGGCAAATTTGCTCATGGGCAGTTACCTATACCAACCAATCAGTGATTAGCTTTTTGAAACCAGCTGCAAGTAGAACAATGAATGCAGCAATTTGATTGGTTGCCATGGGTTACTGCCCCTGGGCAAATTTGCCCAGTGTTGATAAATGACCCCCATTGTGTATTTGGGAGTTTACATCTATATCTATAATGACTTGTGATTTTGTTGGGTCTATAATTCCTCCATTATTGAGCCAATCATTTTTCTCTGAACTTAGCGTATGGATTTCCTAAACCAAATTAATTGTCTCTTACATCTACTCCATGTAGATGGACCCAAACTTAATGCATTGATATCATGACCCAGTCATTTCCCCCCAACAGGTATTAAGTGCCTTAGTGCCTATCACTATTGTACTTAACAGCCTTACACTTGGTATCATCCCAATGTCTATTATATCTGTATTCTAAGAGAGAACAGAACATAGAGCTGCCATTTATCTCTTCTATAGGATGACCAAATGCACAACAGACCTGCTCTTCTTACAGCTCTATAACAAACTCTACTAGCAGGTAAATGCATTGCACAAGCTCCTGATCCCTGTGTCCACTAAATATCCCACTATTAAAAAGTCACTTATTGCTCCTGTGCTACAGGCCTACAGTTATAGTTTCTCACCGCCCACTCACTGGATATCCGAGGGATGCGAATTGGTTCACTGCTGATGCCTTCTCCTCCTTCACTGACTGATCGGATCTCAATGATGTAGTCTTCATCATATGGCAGGGACAGCTCCACTGATGTCTGATTGGTCTCGATCACAGATGATCCACCCGGCCTGTTCCACCGATAGAGAACCTGCAGGCAAGTGCCAATCCTGTGATTGCCAACACTTCAAATGCAACAAGACACTGGTGCAGGTTCAATTCAATATGAAAAATATATCTTCTAGGTGCAGTTTTCACATCATAAAACCTATACATACATTTTTAACAATTGGCTCTGATTCAATGTTGGGAAGCTTCATAAAGTTGTATATGTTTCACAGAATAATTGAGAGACCAGACAAATGTTTACGATCAACTAGGTACAACAAGATTTAATATTAGCAACCGGCTTAGGTTTGGTCAGCACTGCAAACTTACTGACTTCATGTAATCATGACCATAAACCAGCTTGTTTGTTGGGTTATTGGAAATAGGTTTTTAAAAAGGTCAATAAATAATACTTGAACTTGCAATAGTCAGGGCTGTACTCATGGTACAAACCCACCAGGAAGGATCTTGTTGTGTGGTGAAGCATATAATACTGCAACGTGCAACAATAGGGCTTCTACAGACCCATGGTTCTAAAGAATCTTACTAACGTATATCACCAATGAACTTCATTCTGCTACTTACTCTGTAACCTTTAACCTCAGACTCATCTTCCTGCGCTGTCACCTGGTCCCAGTTTAGAATAATTTTGGAGTTTGAGGAGTTCCAGATGATATTTCCTGGTGGCTGACTTGGAGCTATGGGTGGAACAAGTGAAATAAGGTAATTATGGATGGTAGAGTCACACAAAACTACATGATTGTATATAAGGTGGCAATTAACCACGGGAAGTCAATCATTGGCCATCCAGATATTGTTGATCTAAAATACCCAGAAATTGTGGTTAAACAACAGCTGAAGGCCCACATCTGCACAAGGTGGTCCTATCAGTGGGGCTTTGAGCTTTTTCACAGGGGATAATTACTTTGTGACCCAAGATTTGGTTTAGAGTAATTTATAAACACCTTACCCTAGCATACTACCCTAACCCACCCCAAATCTGTCCATGCTACTACATTTATGCTATAAAGAGCCAAACAGTACTGCAAATTAATATATGGAGAAGGAATTTGTAAATTATATATTGTTCCCATATGTAATAAAAAAAACATTCACCCCTGGACAGTTACACTCCAGAGCCCATGTGGGTTCTTTGTTTCCTACAGACTTACGTGGTTTCCTGGTGGTTACATTGACAGAAGTGCTGGCTGGGCCGGTCCCTGCACTGTTGTAGGCCCGTATATTTAGATGGTACAGAGTATGACCTTGCAGATGGCTCAGTTTGGTTGACGTTTGGTTTCCTAGAGTCCGAAGCTTGCGCGCATTCTGCTCTTTCTCGTTCTGCTTCCAGTAACGGACCTAATAAACAAGCAATGCTACAAATGTTACAGAGTTATAGAAATGTGTCAGTTCTGCTTTACACAGCAGGAAAAAGTGTGACCTCATGATGGGACCTGTAGTCCAACAACATCAAAAATGGTTTATAAAGGCAACGCTGCATGGTAAACATTTGTGCCCAGCTTGCCAGGACCAGTGTCCCATTTAATTTAAAAGGATCATCCAAAGATAATCTTGACTGCTGTGGTTATCCAGGGCCGTGTTATTTGTTCATATGATTATCACTGGAGGCATAAAAATATTTTTTCTTGCAACAATCAGTTGGCTATTGGATTAGATTACATTCTAACCTTTCTAAAACAGGGCTGTAGCTTTTTATATAGCATGATCAGTGGTCCTTACCCGCATCATTAAATATTTCCTTAGAGTCTTAAGAGATCAGACAAGATAAAGGAAGCCATTAATAATATGTTTTTGTATATTTTCTAATCTGTCTGGGGCTGATGTGTTGTGATATAAGAGAACAAAGGACCAGTGACTTTTTGGTCTTCTGCAATATTGCAATATTGAACTACAATCACAGTATGGTTGGGGTGTGCAAATGGGTTTGTACACCAGTAGCCTAAATGGGTTTACAGGTTTATAGATGACATGCACTACCTCATAACCTTGAATCCTTCCTTTGCTGAGGCTCCCAGGGACAGCTATCCATGACACCTCAATGTCCCATGCAGTCAGACTCCGAGAAAAGACTCCTGCTGGGGCCCGGCCTGGCTCTGTAGTAAAGAATAAACAAACATTTTGTACAAAGTGACCAATCACAGAGGAGTGTCAGAAGAGCAAGGTTAGAATCATACAGTCACACAACAAAGAATAATCTTTGCAAAGTGAACCCACAACAGGCAGTCAGAGAATACTCTACACAACACAAGTTGTAGGACCACAAGTTGTAGCCTTGGGCAGTAGAGCAGGAGATGGTAACCTGTGTTCTCCAGCTGATGTTTGACCACCACTACTAATGGCTATCAATGGAATACTGCAAACAGTAATGCAACACATGGAAGTTATCCATACCCAGGGTTGCCATAGTGGTGGGGTACTGGGGGCACTCCAGTTATGGGCCTCATGGTAGAGGGTGCCCAGAAGAGATGCAAAGGTGTGAATTAAGAATCATGTAAGGGATTGAGTTTATGGTGGAATGGGTGAGATTTGGTGGATCATGGGTGGGGCTTTGACATAATGGGGCATTGCGATACTTGCATAGGGCTTAATTTTTTTTCATTGGGAACCCATTCTGTTTGTTGTCAGGGCCCACCTGCCAGGAGGCTCTGGTGACCAATGGGCTAATGGTGGCCCTGACCATGGTTGAGCTAAAAAAGTCATTCAAATGTAATTAAAGGGGAACCATTGCGAACATGAAAATGTAATATAAGCTTCATTGCACTGAAATACGACAATCAATTAAAAATTCTGTGCAGTTTAAGAAATAATCAAGTTATTCTTCAGTATAGCACTCTCCACAACCTGTCACTCTTCATGCTCTCTTCATGTTTGTGTAAGATTTTGATTGACAGGTAGGTCTGATACATCTTCTAGGGTGGCTCCCTTTCTCAGCAGAATAACTCAAATAACCAACTCCAGCACAAACAAAAGGTAACAAAATAATAGACTCTGGCAAACATCCTGCACACAGAGAAACAGGATTTCCATCAGAGTCGATTATTTTTAAAGAGTAAGCACCTAATTTAAAGGAAAACTATACCCCCAAAATGAATACTTAAGCAACAGATAGTTTATATCAATCAAATTGAATGACATATTAAAGAATCTTACCAAACTGGAATATATATTTACATAAATATTGCCCTTTTACATCTCTTGCCTTGAACCACCATTTCGTGACTCTATCTGTGCTGCCTCAGAGATCACATGACCAGAAATACTACAACACTAACTATAACAGGAAGAAGTGAGGAAGCAAAAGGCAGAACTCTGTCTGTTAATTGGCTCATGTGACCTTACATGTGGTTTGTATGTGTACACAGTGAATCTTACGATCTCAGGGGGCGGCCCTTATTTTTTAAAATGGCAATTTTCTATTTATGATTACCCAATGGCACATACTACTAAAAAAGTATATTATTATGATAATGGTTCATTTACATGAAGCAGGGTTTTACACATGAGCTGTTTTACTCAGTATCTTTTAATAGAGACCTACATTGTTTTGGGGGTATAGTTTTCCTTTAAGAGTGCAACCTCCCCAAAGGATGTATTAGACCTGTCAATCAAAAACTGACTCCGCCTACTGCTTGAAGATAGAATGAAGAGAGAGACAGGTTGCTCAGAGGGGGTACAGAATATTCAATTGATATATTTAGAAAGTTCAGCGAGATGAGGCTTATATTAAATTTTAATTTTCACGATAGATCCCCTTTAAAGCAATATGTATCCAAGACTTGTATGTTTTAATAGTTAATACATGTTAGCGATAAATTAGTCAAATGATTTATTTAGTGTTAAACGGCTGAGACACTGTATAAATACCTTCCTCTGCAGAGTATACTACTGTCAATTGGCTGAAAGGTCCTTCCCCTTTGTTGTTGTACACTCCAACCTTGACTTCATACGGGGAGAAAGGCGGGAGACTCTCATTTCTGTAAACGTATCGGGAGGAGTCGGCTGATGCCACCACAGTCTGCATCCAACTAATAGTTCCAAATGGTCGGAACGCGACCACATACCCAAACCCTCCGCCATTCTGCAACTCTTCTGGCACAGGCTGCAGGGGAGTCAGAGTTGTTCTTCAATTAGAAAAATGTAATGGACAAGAACACCTACACCATGCATGGCAGCACACACATAAATCAAATACTAGCCATCGTCTTCATGCTTCATGTTCACACCTTCTCTACTTGACACCACACACTCACGGCACAGACATATGACAACACCATGTTTATAGCTCTCACCTCCCATGTGATGACAAGCTCCCCCTTACTGCCTCCTCCTCCACTGACATTGGCAGGGGTCACCTCAGGCACTGGCAAAAAGAGCAGTGGATCAGAGATGGGGAAATGAGAAGAAGACAAGGCAGATACAGAGAGAACATTGCAGGCACTAATGTAAATAGACAACACTGGCATAGATTGCTAAAATGGCACTGAATGTTTGAGAAAGACAAAGCAAGAGAAACATAATGCTATTCATCTACTTCTAATCTCCCTGTTGTCAATGTTTCAGCTCCAAGAGACGCTTCTTTGTCAAGGTGATTAAATTTGGAAAATAAATACTTCACTTGATACAGGGGAGAGGTGTTCTGCATAGCTGCCTACAGTTCCAGCCGGCATTGGCGAGGAAGGTACCTGGCAGATGTAAATGATATCTTTATAAACGGTGAGTTCTGATGTCATCAGTTAGAAACAGTGAGTTCTGATGTCATTTCTGTCACATGACTCACTGAAACTTGTGTATTATAATAAATAAAGTACCCCCAGTTGCAAAATATGAGGATATTAGTTACCTATGATCATGAAACTCCTTGGTAACTTATAATATCCTTATATTTTACAAGAGGGGGGTACTTTTATATATATATATATATATATATATACTGTATGTATATATTGCTTTTATGAGTTAATTTATTTTATGCAACCTCACCAGTATGTTCCATAGTGAGTGATATACAAAGGCAACAGCATGTCTCCACTTATGTATCTCTGCTCAGTAAATGGTTGGTATTTGGAAAGATATTTGTCAGAAACGTAACTAGAGGGGGGCGGGCCCTGGCGTAGGACGCGCAGCCGGGCCCCCCGCCCCCCTCTGTACACCCAGAACTGGCCGGGAATATGCGCCGCAAAGCGGCGCGCGGACTGCCGGGGGGCCCTGAGGGGGTGCGGGCCCTGGCCCGCTCGCACCCCTGCTCCCCCGGTAGTTCCGCCACTGATGTTTGTATTAAAGTGTGCAGTGGACTTTATTGGCATGAGTATTATTGTTATTGCTCTTCTTTATTTATTGATAGTAAGAGGTGAAGTACCTGATGCTAAGGACAGTATGGGGGTATTAAGAATAGGAGGTTTAGTAACTAAGTAGGGGTATTTTATTGGGTAATTATTGACTAAAGATTCAATATCAAAGGCAGGTGCACTGATGGATATTAGTAATTGGGTGCACTACCTAAGGAGAGGCAAGGTGTTGCCATATCTATAACTACAGAGCCATTACCCCATGGCAGGCAAAGTGTTGTGAATGTAGAGATACAGTACATTTAGGCAGGCACAGTATGAAGTATTTTTTTGAACTTTTTTTTATTATCAATCAATATTGACAAGCCATTGCAATTTTTCTGTATAAAATGCGTGTGTTCTCCTACACAGAGGAGAATTATTACATTGTATGAAAACACATTACAGAAAGCTACAGTGCCATATTGACATGTAAATAAACATAATGTAATATTCATATCAATAAACAAATAAACTTGCTTAACAATGTGCCATATTTACAATTTCTTTTTATTTTAGTGTGATGAAGTTTATTTCAAATTAAGAGGGGACGTGATTACACTTTACAAGTACATTAGAGGACATTATAGACAAATAGCAGGGGACCTTTTTACCCATATAGAGAATCACTGTACCAGAGGCCTCCCCTTTAGACTAATGGAAAAGAACCTTCAACTGAAACAGCGAGGGCAGTGAGGTTGTGGAATGGCTGATTCTGTTAATGCCTTTAAGAGAGGTTTGGATGGTTTCTTGGACAAGCATAATATCCAAGGCTATAGTGATACTAAAATCTACAATTAATATCGATATCGGTATATATAGTTTCAGTGGGTGAGTGTAGGTAAGTGCACTGGGTTTTCATTGGAGGGGTTAAACTTGATGGACTTTGGTCTTTTTTCAACCGCACTTAACTATGTAACTATGTAAAGAACAGGGGTATTAACATGGAGAAATACTGGCAATGACCAGCACATTCCCAGTTCATAAAGCATAAAGTGAATTGATGAATGGCTATGACTACATAGTTCTGTAGATTCAGCATGTATGGCAATGCTGCATATGGATTTTTATTGGATATACAACCATGGTTGAGAATATACAAAATGCCCAATGTTACTCACGTGCATCCTTTGTCCTCCTTCTGTCTGACGGGGGGCTGGGCTCTCCAATGCCAATCTCATTGATAGCAATGACTCTGAACTCATATTCCACCCAAGGGCTCAGCCCATTCACAGTGGATGAGAATGATTTTCCATCCACCACTTCAGGAACTACCAGAGAGAGGATTTGTTATGTAGAACCCAGTGCATGTAAGTACCCGTGACCATATTTACAAAGGGCTAGGCATAACTGAAGGCATATTCCCTTGCATCCCCTGGTGGTCTCCTTGTAAATAATGGGGGCAAGACAGGGGCACTCCAGTGGCTGACCATGTACACTAAACCCATGCTTGCCTGTATGCTGTGCTGCTCGATATAGGGAGTGCTCTATACTCTTTGTGCTTCTTATGGGGCAATGTAGATATTTGATCAGAGAAGGTGCAAAGTATATATATATATATATATATATATATATATATATATATATATAGATATAGAGAGAGAGAGAGAGAGAGAGAGAGAGAGAGAGAGAGAGAGAGAGAGAGAGAGAGAGAGAGAGAGAGAGAGAGAGAGAGAGAGAGAGAGAGAGAGAGAGAGAGAGAGAGAGAGAGAGATACACTTTGTGTGTATATATACACACACACACACACACACATATATATATATATATATATACTGTATAAATATAAAGATAGAAGGACTCGCACACCATTTTCCAGTGAATAAAACAGTGTTATTTTATTCCTAGATGCATTTCCAACGTTTCGGCCCCCATTAGGGCCTTTATCAAGGATAAAGGCCCTAATGGGGGCCGAAACGTTGGTCATGTGCTTTCAGAAAGAGCCAGCACTTTAGGATTGAGGTGCTTTCTGGCAGGCTGTTGTTTCTCCTACTCAATGTAACTGAATGTGTCTCAGGGGCACCTGGATTTTACTATTAAGTGCTGTTCTTAGATCTACCAGGCCGCTGTTATCTTGTATTAGGGAGCTGCTTCCCATTGTTCTGTTGTTGGGCTGCTGGGGAGGGGGGAGGAAGGGGGTGATATCACTCCAACTTGCAGTACAGCAGTAAAGAGTGACTGCAGTTTTTCAGAGCACAAGTCACATGACTGGGGGCAGCTGGGAAACTGACAATATGTCTAGACCCATATCAGAATTTAAAATTAAATATAAAAACATGGGTTTGCTCTTTTGAGAAACAGATTTCAGTTCAGAATTCTGCTGGAGCAGCACTATTAACGGATGCATTTAAAAAAAAATTCTCATGACAGTATCCCTTTAAGGTACATTGTATAACAGAGAATCTTGGTCTTGCTACCACCCATAAGGGGATCTTTAACAGAAAACACTTTTCTTAAACATTTGTTGACTGTGATGATGACCTGAGACACTGGGAGGAACTGGTCATTGTTTGTTTGAGTCCTCCAGCAGAAGGGATAATCAATCCGCCAACCATCTTTAATTCTAATTTGCTTGTTTTCAGACTCGTTTTTGTGATCTGCCTTCCAAGCTTGAGGCAAAGGGAAGTGATTCTTGGTCTCTTACTCCCCCCCCCCCTTAATTTTTGCCAGACAGTCTGGGAAAGGAACATTTTCCTCATGTGGAACCAAATAAGAGAACTTCAGTACATCAAAGAACACCTGTGTAGCCAGTAGGACTCTGCAAATCCAGATGCCGAATATGGAACTGGCCATATATGATTTTTTTTCTTATTGTTTTTGTTATTGAGCTCCCTCAGCCTTCGCTTCCTTCAGTTTAATGACTCATGCAGTCTAGCAGCAGGGGGTTCCAAAAGGTGACTCAAGCTGGACTGAAAGTGTGTTACCCCTCGGGAAATTACTGTCTGACTTACTGTATACTCCCTCAGCCTTGTAATATTTCCCTTGTCTAACAACTGATTCATTTGGTCAGGGATTCACAGGATGAATCAGTTGGCTGTACGTGAAAAAATACAGTTACATAAAAGAAGCATATTAATATCATTATATTTATGCCATGCTAAATTGCAATAATGCCATCGCCCATTTAAACCAATCAGCAAATCGTTTTAAAGGGATACTGTTTTTTTCAAAACACACCAGTTAATAGTGCTGCTCCAGCAGAATTCTGCACTGAAATCCTTTTTCTAAAGGAACAAACAGAATTTTTTATATTTAATTTTGAAATTTGACATGGGGCTAGACATATTTTTAGTTTCCCAGGAGCCCACAGGTCATGTGACTTGTGTTCTGACAAACTTCAGTCACTCTTTACTGCTACACTGCAAGTTGGAGTGATATCTCCCCCCCCCCTCAGCAGCCCATCAGCAGCCTATCAACAGAACAATGGGCAGCTAACCAGATAGCAGCTATCTGAAACCTCTACTGAAGGATTTGCAAAATTGCTCCCCACCTAGTGGTAGACATGAGAATAACACCAAGTGGAAAACCACTGTTTTTTTTCCTGCTTGGGTGCTATTCTTATAGGGAATTTTAGCATGATTTTTTTTTGCAATGTAAACAGTGTAATTTAAAAATAAAAAGTAAGCCATAAAAATAATGACAGAATCCCTTTAATCAGTTAACTTCAAGTAAGGCAATAGTGGCGTAACGACAGCACCCCCATCTGCTCGCGTGGGAATATAAAAAAGCAGAGCAACATGGGAAGGGGCAATTTCTATGCTATAAAGAAAGCTTAACCTGTAGTCCAGACCCCTTGTGACTGTGGAGTTTGCTTATAGGTACGCCACTGTAAGTAAATAAAAGCAACATTCAGTTGTTTCAGTGGGCAAAAGCAGTGGTGCATCTTAGCTCCTACAGTAGACAATGAGGGTCCTCTTTTCCTTAATATATTAAACTCTTTTTAGAACTCATAATACGTTCATAGGTACCTGTGCTGACTGCCTGCCACCCCACAGAAAAGGGGGTCCGAGCCTGTACAGAGTACATAATAATGGGGCTGTGGTTGTCCACTCCAGGCATCCAGGATAACTGAGCCGTAGTTTCTGCGATCACTTCCACAGTGAGAGCATCTGGTGGACCAGGAGGACCTTAGAAGAAAGCACAGTGGGCGATGAACAGTCTTCTTCGCTGTGAAACATCCACCTCCTTTCCATAGAAGGACTGCTATTCATAACTCTCTAATTCAGCGGTGATGCGGGGGCTTGCAGCTCTCCTACTCAAGGATACACTGTCCTGCTACTTAGCAATGACACAATGATACACTGCCTTAATGCTTAGCCCTGACACAGTGATACACTGCCCTACTGCTAAACAATAATACACTGATACAGAGCCTAACAATTCACATTAATACAATGACACACTGTCCTCCCTCTCTGACCATGGCGTGCTTTCATATTACTGAATAATAATTTTGTTTGCTACACATCCCTTTAGCACCCTACCTCCATATCCAGTAACCATTTATTGTCACTTTGTTCCCCAGCGCTATTAATCTCTGTAACCACTACTGATATTCTCATAAATGCTCCCTCGCAAACCCTTCCTCCCTTCTGAAGTTTATTAGAGAATCTAGAAATGTCCATGAACTGTACCTCTCACAATAAGATCTGCCCCGGCAGACAGTTTGTCAACGCTAGTGTGGACAAGGCAGATATATTTCCCAGCATGCTTCAGCTGGATGCTTCTGATCATTAAATCGCCTGCTGAGTCCTGCTGATAAGAAGAGATAGGGCAAATAAGGACATTGCCAAGGTTTAAGCACATAAACACTATTTCTTCTAGCTTCCTTCACAAATACAGGAGCGCCAACCATCACATGGAACACAGGAAAATAAGAAATCTGTTTCAGCTTTTGGAGAACTACAACACCAACCACCCTCAAATTAGAAGAAAGCTGCAGCAGTTGAAGGACCCAAGATTTCTGTCCCAATACTGGCAATTATGTTTTGCAAAGAAACCTTTAATGTTACAAATGTACATTCCTTGAACATGTTCAGGGTGATGAGAAGTAAGAGCAAGAGGAGAGTTATCAATGAGCTATTGGAGACATGCTTTTCTAGGCCCCACGTTTAAATAAATTTAGAATTCAGCCTTTCTTTAACATAAATAAGCAGGACTATTTTTTTCTATGGTCTATGGAGTCAACATTATACTTACTCCCCCTACACGTTCAAAATGCTCTCCATCTTTCTGGAAGTCAATGAGTTGCCCGTTGAAGACCCAGGAGAAGGAAATATCCAATGAATGGTCATGGGATACTTGACAGGGCAAGACAATGCTTTCACCAACTGTGACATCCATGCTTGACGGCGGCACCAAAACCTGTGTAGGGTCTGAAGGAGAGAGACCAAGATCACCTAGATGCACAAGGGTTGTAAGAACATGATGGGTTACAAAGCATCCTCTTCTCACCCTTGACCACCAGGGTCCCTGTGCTGCTGGCTGTTCCAAAGTGATTGCTGGCGGTGCAGGTGTAACTTCCAGCATCTGCTTTGGTCAGGTTGGAAATCTTTAAAGTCCCATCATCCAAGATTGAGATTCTGAAAGTAAAGGGAGCAATAAGAGAATAGCACCTAACAATAATATATAATGTATAGGTGGATAATAGAGAGGAAAAGCAATATAACAGTATTAAAAGGAATGGAGATGAAGGCCTATGGCAAACAGGGACCTTCTACTTGCAATGTATTTTATCCAAATTGTTCATGGAAAAACTTTCTAGAGCAGGATACAATTTAGTTGTTCACCCGGAATACAACTGCCAGATTCTCAAAGAAAAGGCCTGTAGTAGTTTCCAAACAATAAAAGTCCACATGATTAAAGTTGCTTTTAATCAGAAAGTCCAAACCAGCAGACCTACCGAAGGGGGATTATAGCTCCTAAACAGCAGGAGGTCTTAAAGCTCTATATTAAGTCTTGTTGCTTTCCTTATTGTGCATTCTGTATATTGCATTTCATGATCTTGTTCCAATTGTAACACAAAGTGCACACTTCAAATCCGCTAAAAATGAACACATGTAATGCAGTACACAGCAGCAAGCTCACACTGAGATGGAAGATGCAAAAAGCTGCAGAAGATCAAATGAGCTGCGGAACACCAAACAACTGAGATAAATAGCCAACTGGGGGATTTGGGGAGATGAACTCAAAGCCATAGAGGGAATGTTTGGCAGTTAACCAAGACTAAAGGGTGTAAAGCCCATGTCTGGGAAAATAAAAATACAGTGAAAACAAGTAAAGAACAACAAAAAGATGAATTCACAAGGAGATACCAAGGTGCTCACTGCAGAACAGGCTATGAACATCAAAATGTGGCATACATCCGAGAGCAAGAGGTCCTGGCTGACTATACTCTGAAGGTCTTTTGTTTTCTTGGTATTGATGAAAGGAGAATATGATGAATATCCAACATGGGTCCCCTAACTATTGATGAGCTACAACGGAAGGGTTGTTGGGAGTCAGTCTGGGAGTTATACTTCAATAACGGCTGCAGGGGAAAGGATATTTATTAATGTTATGCAGTGAATGTCCTGTATTACCATAAATGGATTTTACCTATGGCTTGTTTTGTACATTTAACAGTATATTTATTTTTGGTGGGCCAGTGACATTCCTTGAATTAGTTCAAAGAGAGAGAAAGTTTAAACAAAGATTATACATACAGTATATATATATATAATGATTGGTGCTTTGTCAATACAATAAAACATAGGCAATACCAAGCCACGAATGGGTTACTGAATTTGCCAAGCAGTGTTTACACATACAGCTAGCTAATCATTTTCATTACATAGCAGCAAGAGGCCTATTATTCTATTGGAAGGTATTTCTAGGTGCATTTGGTGCCCCCTTCCTCCAGATCCTTTGTTTGTATTTAACAGCCGTTTGTGCTGTGTATTTTTGTGTGTATTAACAAACCAATTTTCTTTTTATGATGCTGCTTTTTTCCAGCAGATATATTTTAGGCTTATTTTTATTTATTGTTTGATTAGCTGGCTATTTCTCCCTCCCTGGTCCACAGCAGGTCATCGGGAGCAGTCCCAGTAGGCCCTAGCCCTGCTGCACAAGACCCATGATTATTTGAGCCAAGGGAGCAGTCTGCAGTAGTGATGGGCGAATTTATTCGCCAGGCGAAAAATTCGCCGGAGTCAAAAAAACAGGCGCCAGCGTAGAAAAAACGGGCGCCGGCGTAGAAAAAACGGCCGCCGGCGTCAAAAACGGGCGCCGGCGACGTTTCGCGAATTTTCCGTGCGAAATTCGCGAATTTTTCGGCGAAGCAAAACAGCGCAAATTCGCCCATCACTAGTCTGCAGTTATGATGACTGTGACTTATTAGATTTCATTGCTCACCTGGGGCTCTCCTTCAGCAGTTCCTTGCCCTTCTTCCAAGTGGTGCTGGGTTTTGGAGATGCTTTAGGTTTGCACTCAATAAGAACTGAGCCCCCAACCTTTCCCAAGGTCACTCTCTTCACAAACCCCTTGGAAAAGTCAGGACCCACAGCTGGTAACAAAGCAAAATACATGAATACTGTAAGTAATAATGACAAAATGCACATACAATTCACATAATTCATAAAAGGTCCATAGCCATTGTCCAAATAATAAAACAGCAGTTCTGCCACCTTAGAGGGGCCCAGTGCAATGCCTAGCATGGCCCCAGGCCTGTTTGGGTGTGTTTTGTGCTAAATACACTTGGACCCCCAGGCTGAACATTAATTAGAGTGAGATTTGAGTTGGATTGACTCACAATATTCTAGTTCATATGTCTGTAACCTTGATATGGATAAGGGGCTCCCTGACTAAATGTTGAACATCGAGCAGTGTGAACTAAGTCAGAAAACCTCTGAAAATCCACAGGACAGGGTACTGGGCTGTTTAATATGGGTCTCTATGATCCTCTTTCTTGTTGCAATATACAGTAATAATTAAAACATGGGACATAATTCCCAGGCCAGAAAGCCCTTGTATGAAATTGCAGTTTCTAATACAAACAATTGACAATGACATATTAGAAAATAAAGGCTGATATTTGATTAGTTAATCAGCCACCCCCACACCTTAACCTTGATTCTCTTGAAAAAAAAAGGTTGAAAATTGCTTTAAACAAAAGTTATTTATTAAGGGCAGCCTGCATCTGAGTTCCCATGTTCTTCTATAATTTGTATCAGGATAGGAACCAATTCATTACATGAAAGGTTATATTTTCTCTGGGGCTGTTTATGTTCAATTGATTTCTGAAAAACTGTCCTGTAATCATTGCAAAAATCCAACAAAGGGCACAGTGTTGTCAGGCACAAGGGAATCACGTACCTATTGCCCTAGTAGGCATTCTACCTCCTATACTGACTGAGCCCCCAACAGTCTCAGGGATACTGTCTCTATAGTTCCTTTATACTTTTGACCCTGTGCACTTAATAACACTGGTTAAGCTGCTTGCAATATTGACAGTGCTATCAAGTCGGCTATCAGCCTTTGGGAAAATATCATCCTTAAATGTATCATTTTTCAAAACATATTCCTATTTTCCATGCCCTTATACTCAGGGTTGGTTGGATAGTTTTCTATTATTAAAGGAGAAGTAAACCCTAAAAATTAATATGGCTAAAAATGCCATATTTTCTATACCTCACTTATTGCACCAGCCTAAAGTTTCAGCATCTCAATAGCAGCAATGATCAAAAACTTCAAACTTGTCACAGGGGGTCACCATCTTGGAAAGTGTCTGTGACACTCACATGCTCAGTGGGCTCTGAGCAGCTGTTGAGAAGCTAATCTTATTGGTTGTTGCAAATTATCAAGCAGAAAATGAGGTTGGTCGCTAATATAAGCTGATGCTACAGGGCTGATTATTCAATTCCAATTCTAGATGCACTGGTTTCTGTGCTGCCATGTAGTAATTATCTGTATTAATTACTAATCAGCCTTATATTGTGACATTTTTATTCTATATGTACTGTATATTGTGAAAGCAGCCCAGAGCATGTGCAGTGAATCAGCAGAAAAGAAGATGAGGAGCTACTGGGGCATCTTTGGAGACACAGATCTTTACAGCTAAAGGGCTGTGGATGCCTTATATCTCCTTTAAAGTTCTTATGATATTCAGTGACCCTCCAATTCCATCCCTGTCACTGACATTTGTGAATCATGTGATGCTCAAATAACCATATAACTAACTTTGTAAACTGCTGAATATTACAGTTTTGCACATCAACATCAATATTTCTCCTAAGTAAGGACCATACATTAGTATATGAGCCTCAAACAGCACCAGGGACTGTACAGCTGTATACAGATTGCTTATTGCGTATTTCAACCCCCAGCACAGAAAGCATTATGATCACATCTCCAGGGTGTCATATTGTTAACATCACACTACTAGCAAATTAGCACCTCCATCAAATTGTGCAACAGGTTGGGTGCAATCTGAAGAGATATTGCTATTAATTAAGTTTTTTTTTTAAGAAGTCCATGCCACAGTCTGACTACGTATAAATAATCTCACATGAAAGGAATACCAACCCTATGTCTGGTAACTCGGTGGAAAGCAATATTTATCTGTACAGGGTGCACAGGATAAGTGTTACATGAGTAGAGGACTACACACAAAAATATTTAATCTCCATTAACCTCTGCATAATTTACTAATCAACACAATGAATTCGTCCGCTTCTCAGAATTTACAGAGTGTGTGCTCCTGGCTCCTACTACTAGATTAGCTTTGCTAGCACTCAATACAAGAACAAACAAGAAAAATACAAGTGTCTTTCCCATTAGAGGATCAGCCAGAAACCACCTCTGCCCCAGCATTCGACCTCCTGACACAAGCTTATGATCATGGGCTCACAGAAGGCATTCCATTGACATTAGGGTTTATGCTCTTACCGATAACCCTCAGCTCAGCACTGGAATAAATGGTCCCGTGCTTATTTTCTGCCAAGCACTGATACATGCCGGAGTCAGAAATATTGACAGATGTGATCGTGAGGCTTCCGTGATCAATCTGTAGGCGTCCCTGCGAGACAGATGTATAGGAGTCAGCAAATGCGTAAAGGAAAAAAGGACAGAACAGAAATGTAGTGAAATGGAACATGAAGGACAGTGATGTCAGATTACTTGATGAGCTTGTAATTAACCTGTGTTAAAATTAAGGCTGCAGAGGCCTCTGCAACTACTATGTTAAATCATTCCAGGATTATGATTAAACAAAGGGTTTTCTAAGATCGGTAACTCAAATCAACCAATCAGATGTTTTCTTTCTTTGTTCTGACTGCATTAGATCAGTAGAAGCTTTTTGCCGTTTGGTTGCCGTTAGTAACAAGGCTAGGGATAACTGGCTTTTGCACATCACTCTCCATAAGTCATTGATGTGCCCCTTCATCCTTCATGCAATGATCAATATTCCCTGGATACAGCAGTTTAGGGTCCTTACTTTGCTCTGCAGGCGCTGGCCATTTTTGAGCCACGTGTAGGAGGGTTTAGGGCGCCCGCTAGCTTTGCATTCCCAGAGAATGTTCTCCTCAATGGCTATGTGAGCGTCATTAATCTTCTGAACCCAGGAAGGAGGGGCTGGAAGAACAATTAAAAATAGTCACTCCATATATAAGACCAAGATAAGCCTGGCTCCTGCCGGCCAAACTGAGCACCAACCCATAGACACTGCCCAAGTGTCACCTCCAACTCAGAACTCCAATAGTTCAAAGAGAAGTAAAATAGTTACATGAAAGTATGTTGGGGGCTATGGGCAATCTCACAAAAACATCGAAGCCATTAATTCAAAGATGACAGTATCACTGTTAAATAAACTGTAGAAAATAGATATTTAGTTTATGCATATTTCATATATATATTTCAGATAACAGGTCCCCCCTCATACCAAAGTATGTGAGTTGCCCTCGCACCATGTTCTTCCCTCTGGTATTCTCAGCTACACATTCATATGGTCCCGCATCCTCCTGCTGGAAATTAGGGATTTCCAGTACCCCGCTGGATCGGTGCCGCCGTACTTTGCGTGAGATTGGCTTGCCATCTGCCCTTCTCCAAGTTATTGTGGGTACAGGACTGAGAATGAAAAGAGACACTTTCAGTGCTGAGGAATTTGTGATATTTGGAGAAATCTGTTATACTTGTTCATCCTATATGCACTTTTTTGTGATTGGCTGGTCCCATAGTTGGCTAAATATGTAATTTAACAATACTTTGTGGGGCTAACTGTATGAAAATGATGGCCATACAAAATATTTTGGAGCACAGTCATAGGGCCATAGAAATCCCTTGATAGACTCTGCATCTGCCCCGGGGCCTTCAGTTAGGGAGCACTGCTGTAGGATAAATGCTCCACTGTACAACTTGAACAGCCATGCCCACCACCCTGGTGTCTATCTATTTATCTGTCGATCTTGGTTTAGTGTGAGGCTGTTGAGTAGGGAAGCAAGCAGGGAAGCTGATGTAAGATGGGTAAGAGCAAAATGACAGGAATTTTGAGCACAAAATGTGATGGTGGGTGTGAGGCCAAGTAAATGGCATAAGTGATGGATTAAAAAGTGAAAACACCAGGTGGCTCAATAAGAATTAATCAACAAAGCCCCAGACAAAACGGTATGAGATGAAATTTGCACAGAGGAAAACGAGCAGAGAAAGGGAAGGGCAAACATTAAGGGTAAGGGAGAAGACAACTGGTGCATACAGTGTTGTGGCTTCCAGTCTAGAGAGGAGTACATTTAATATGAACTACACTGAGTGGCATAATTGTAAGTCCATGAAATCCATGAGCTTCCTTCTTGCGACCCCCAGTCTTCCCAACGACCACTAGTTTCCACCTTGTTCAGCCACACTTACTTTCCCAAAGCGAAACATTCCAGCTTGACCGTGGAGCCTTTGGCCGATGAGATAGACTCAGGGAAATGCACTTCAATTTTGGGTTCATATTCCCCCATCACACCTAAGAGACAACAAGGTGCAGTGAGACTATGACGCAGTAGACTTTTAACCCCCCCGTTTGATATGATATGATCATATCCCTGTTAGCAAACATTGAGGTTAAGGGTACGTGGTAACATTTTTGGATCAGTCAGTGTGCTTATCTAGGACAGAAAATCTGTTCAGAGAAAACATTTCAACTAATTGCCTTTTACTTGTAAGCCACATTAGTTTTATATATCACACATTGTCACAATCATTACAGTTCCTGACATATAACATCACACCCCAGTAAGCCCATAAATTCACTGGGGCTCATTTTATAGCCATCTGCAGAGGCCGATCCCTCCGCCTTTATTTTTTCAATCACTGGGTTAATTAAGATGATAATTAGCACTAGCAGAAGTGCATGGGCAGACTGCAAAGCCGACACTCGGCCCCAAGTTATATCATTTCAGGAGCACAGGCCTTCACTATGTGAAAGAGACATAGTCCTACAGTGACATTCCCATCTAATCACATCCAGAAATATTTCCATTCTGTCAGACATACACAGCAACACAATCCCTCTCAGGGTAGAGAAATCCACTCACGCTCTATCGGGCAGGTACACAAACACAATCAGTTCCTATCTGGCTCCTCATACACCGTGTGCCACGCTCTGCTGAATGTGCCATTCACTGGATGCAGAAGCACGGGTAGAAATTAGCAACTGCAGCACCCCAAGGTCCTGTTTATACAGCAGTACCTCCAGTTAAAGGGCCAACGTACGCCTGTATATAAGGTGGGCTCAATACATAGGGCCCCAGCTGAAAATTATTAACGATTTTACATGTATTTTCTGCTGCTTTAACTATTTCATAGCTAAAAGAAAATTATATATTTATTTTAAAAAGCACATGAGATCCGTTATTCAGAAAGCTCTGAATTATGGAAAGGCTGTTTCTCATAGACTACATTTTATCCGAATTTTTACATTTTATTTCCTTTTTCTCTGTAATAATAAAACAGTACCTTTTACTTGATCATACTTTCCAACATGTTAAAAATAAAAAGAGGGATAAAAATATGTTTTGGGCACACCCATTTTTGTGGCCACACCCCCTAATTACCATGTTTATTTTTAGAAAATTCGGCAGGTAATTAACGTTTGAACATATTTCTGTGTTTTTTTCAGTTATTACAGTTTTGCTAATGAAGGTGAATTGCCCTTTAAGCTGTGAGTCGACTTTTCCTAAGGGAATAGTCCAATATACAGTAGCACACTGAAATGAAATACTTTTCAGCAGGTGATTTTATGCAGACAAAGAGTGGCAACGTTTCTGGCCTCACAGGGCCCTTTATCAAGCCTCTAACTTTTCCCAATATGTTACAATTACTTATTAGCTTATCTCGAAATTGTTACAAAGTATCTTAGTTGCACCTGGTGGCTGTTCTGGGCTCTCTGCTAAAAGCCAATTAAGTTAGAAACTTTGTTTCTTTTTCTGGCTGTTTAGTGCAGAGAAAGTCGGGAATTTTCAGTACATACACAAAACTGCGGGTTGAGCGGTCAAAATCGGGACTGTCCTGCTGAAAACAGGACAGTAGAGAGGTACGACTTGATCCAAACTAAGATATAATTAATCCATAGTGGAAACAAAACCACCCTATTAGGTTTTTTTAATGTTTACATAATTTCTAATTAAGGTAAGATCCAAACAGGGTTTTCTGTTATATAGAAAACCCCTGGTCCTGAGCATTCTGGATAACAGGTCCCATACCTGTATTTACTACATATTATCATAGCAATAGAAACAAGGTAGAACACTATTTCCATTGAAACTGAAGATACTTATTTCTTCAGCATTGAATATATGTATTGTATTGTGGTAGAGTGACCAAGGATTTGGTTAAAAATTTATGTTTTTCCTTTGATTTCTCCCCAGAAGAAGAAATAGGCACCAGGAAGGGTGTTAATAAACAGAGAAGAGTTTCTGTTTAAAGGCTTTGGTGGATGAATTATTCTGGCAGGAACAGGCAAGCCAGGTACTCCGATCCAGTAGTCCAGCTCATGGATTAGAGCTCACCTTCCGCAGGAAGGCTGTCCTGTGGAAAGGTATTTAGTTCTAGTGAGGCTGTTAGGAAGGTCTCTCAGAGAAGGGCACAGAGTAGGTAGGAGACCTGCATGTGTGAGGAACTCCCAGAGGGGCTTGCCACTGCAAGATGTGGACAGAGCCAAGTCAATCTGACCGAGAAAAGCCAGAAGGCTGAGCAATCCCCCAGGAGATTTGTGACTTCAGGGGTGACCCCTACTTATGTGTTTACTTACTGGTAGTCCACATAGGGCCCAGTTTAGTGAGGGAATCTTCATGTGTGAAGGAAGCACCCAGGGGGAGGATTTATTTTTATGATTTGTTTTGTATCCTGAAATGGTCACCCCTGTGTGTAAATAAAAATGACTTAAAGAAAAGCGTCTGTTATGGATCCCGCAACTTACAGTATATATAGATTCTTTAATTCCAGGAATACATGCTGCAGTTATATGCACCTGTTGGAAACGTAATGTTTATATATTTCACATTTTCCTGGCAGAACTTTTCCCCTTCACTGTGGATTTTGCAGCCTTGGGCCAGGTATTTATCTTGCCACATGACATGCCCTCCCGTCCGGCTTTTCTGCCCAGATATCAGCGCTGAAGAAAGTTGATACTAAACTAATTTTTTTTGCACTTTGGCAAACGATTTTCTGTACATTTGTTATTGTGACTGATCTCCTTGTTGCCTTTCCCTCCTCCTTCAGTTTGTTTCTAATACACTCTGCCTTACAAAAACATGACTGCGGTGTGGAAAACAGATACACAATCCTTCTTTGTCAAGAACACACATAAACACATTGCTCTTGCACAAGCCATGTACTTAGTCTCCGTCAAACAGACCCACAAACACACTAGATCTCTGTCAGGCAGACACACTGGGGATAAACCTAACACATGCACATCATACTGTTGACTACTTTAGCTAGAGCTACAATGGGCAAAAGCTCTGTGTCAAACTGCCATACAGACTTAATATACCATATTGCCATATCATCTGATACAATGTGATACAGTCATTTGCATACCAGATGTAGGGACTCATAGGATTAATTCTCCCCTATGGCTTTAAATTCATATACTTCCTTATTCCCTAGTCACTGAGCAAAAGCCCATGAATCCACTTTTGCTTATTAGTATAATGTGTAAAGTGTACCACTGGCCCAGAGACTGATGACCACTTCAGTATAGTATTGGGCAGAGGGTGGATCTTCCTCTTTTGCCTTCTACTTCAGGAGGGAGTGGATGTTGCTGGGAGCCTGGGACTTAGGCCCCAGTAAAGGAAAAGGCCCCAAGAGTGGTGAAGTCGGATATACCAGGATCCAGTGAACGAGGTGTAGTCAGGACAGGGTAGTTCTTTGTGACAGCACTTTCTAGGAAAGTGAGACTGACAGAACTATATAGCAAGAGCAGCCTGTGTTCCAACTAGGAGGTATAGCAAGTGGGTAGCTCCCCCTTCAGACAAGACTGGTCTGTAGTGTAGGGATCACTAAACTGAATAGGGATTTAGGTTACATGTATTTCCTGATCCAACGTGTAGGGATACTGGTCAGGTTACAGAGACTGAGGGTACAGCTATCAATCAGCTATGCTATATCCACAGGGATGTCATAAGGTGACGGCTTTAAATTTGCCTTTTACGTAGAAGGCCAAATGTAACTGGTGCTCTGCCTATTTGCTATCCAGACAGGGTCAAGGTCAAGGACAAGGTCTAGCCTAGATGGGATTACACAGATATGCCACATTCTATAGTATAAAGTCTGATTTATCCATCATGTCATATTGCCTTCTATACCCTATGTCATACCTTGTTCTGTATCCTATTCCACTCTGCTATATTCTATCTATGCCATTCTTTCTACTTTACTGATTCCTTACTATGCCACAATTACTGCTGTACTGGCAGCTTTACCCTGGTTATGCCACAATTACTGCTGTACTGGCAGCTGTACCCGATTATTCCATACCTTCAGTGCTGGCAGCTGTGCCCTGACAATGCCATGCTTTTTATCTGTATGATGTATTAACTGCTGTATCCCAATGTAATATTTTTTACTGTCTACTGTCACCACCACCATTTGATACTTTCTGCTATATTTTATATCATACAACCTGCTGTATAATATTCCATACAGTAGTGCTAACTCCCATGCCAAGCTGCCTTCTTTTTTCTGCCATATGGTCCTACTGACTTCCTACACTTGTACCTCCCCTTTTTTCCCTCCTATGCCATTTAGACAGACTTGGGTATGTAATATGGTCTCAAACACTCATCTTGATGAATCAGTATTTCTTTGCTTTCCTCCTGTGCTTTGCACCGTAAATAACAGAATTCTGCTGATGATCAAGCATTGCCCTATTGTGCTGGTGAGTCACTTTAAGTAGAAATATCACATACCATCAGTCCTAAGGGTGAGTGGGGTGCTGGGCCCCAGTTCCCGAGTGTTTGTGATGATGTTAGTAACAACACAGGTGTAGTTCCCAGCATCAGAAGGCTCCACCTTGGCAATGTAGAGATTCCCAGTAACCTGTGACACAAAGCGACGGTTGTCCTGCTGTACAAATGGCGGGTATTCGTTAAAGATCCACGCGTAAACCAGCTCTGTACAGGACCAGAAGTGACTGACATCAGTGGTGGAAGCATAAATATCATAAATAGGGCACAACATTCCACAATAACAAATTAAACCTAATTTTTGTAGCATGAAGTGTTTGCAAGGTAACACTAAAGATATCAGGCATAGAGTTAACATCTGTACCCTGCTGAGTTCTGACTTTTAAGTACAGTCAGCACTACTCGCTGTTGTCAGTTGGTGCTGGATATTGCAGAGCAGTCAGAAATTGCCAATATTCAGCACTACTCTCTGTATATAGACAATAGCACTGACCGATGGGCGCCATGTATCGCTTCTCAGGTTGTAGCACCAACAGCTTTGCAAAGCTAATGACTGTATGGGGGTAATATTAAAGGAATACTGTTGCCGATGTTCTGCCCCTGACAGCAATCGTACGAAAGTTATGTCCGACCAAAGCTGGTGACTGACTCCCTCTGAAAATTGTACGATCGGCAATACACGCAGAGATATTACCCGCAGCCGACAGAAATCTTTTAACCTGTCCGATCGACCAATCGACCAATCTCCGCCGGACGGAAAATGTCAGCACTCTCCACACACGGTCCGAAAATCGTACGAATCCTCGATTCGTACGATCAGATCTTTCCGTCTATGGCCAGCTTAACTTTGAAATCTGACATGGAGCTAGACATGATGTATATTTTCCAGGTGCCCCCAACCACGTGACTTGTGCTCTGATAAACTTCAGTCACTCTTTATTGCTACTCTGATAGTTGGAGTGATATCAACCCCCTCCATTCCCCCTCTAGCAGTCCATCAACATCCAACATCAGAATAATGTGCAGCTAATCAGATAGCAGCTACCTAACATTTCCGCTGAAAGATTTGTTTGCATTGCTAATAGTGATCCCTGCTTTTCCTGCTTTTTTCTGCTTTGGTGCTATTCATGTCTACCACTAGGGGGGACTTGGGTCCTATTGAATTAAAGTGAGGGGAGAAACCGAAGCTTTCTCAAAGCAGTTCCATCCTGTGCTGGCTCCTCACCAATATAACAGCTAAAAAAATACATTTGTTGGTTCAAGAATACAATTTTAAATGGTAGAATGAATTCATTGCAATGTTAATAATGTCATTTAGAAATAAAAAGTGAACTATAAATATCATGACAGAATCCCTTCAATGTTATACAGGAGGGTAGGGATAACTGCTCTGCATACATTACTGATGTGACAAAAGAAGCAACGGATAATGTTCAGAGATAAGATTTGCCTACGAATCTACGATGCAGAAGATACCACTGTTGGACAGTAGTAGGGCTGTAGAAACTGTGGTTCCTTTTATAATGTTTATATTCCCTATACAGTAACCCAATAGTGGGTTAAATGCCAATGTGTCTATACCCTCATGAAGATTCAATCATGCTTTGTTGTAATATTATAATATATATATATATATATATATATATATATATATATATATATATATATATATATATATATATATATATATACACACACACATAAATATATAGCCAGCTCCAAATATCAAAGAGTTTCTAGCCTTAGAAGAAAGTAGACGTTTGCTTACCTCCAGAATGAGCAGGGGGGCCACACAGCAGCACCATTCCCTGCCCCTCTCGTACAGACACTGTGCTGCGGGTTCTTGTCTGGAATGAGTCGAGATCTGTGGAACAGAATGAAAATCAAGACATGATATCTTCCCACTAACAAAGACACCCAACAATGTAAAAGAAAACATCAGGACTATCAACGGCGTGTCCTGCACGGAGAGTCACACGTTATTAAAAACAATATCACAATGTTACCTTGTATTCCTTCCAATGTGACATAATTCCCCCTCCCTTGAAGACAAACATTCAAAGACATGTTCTTGTTGCTTAGATCAGAGGCCCTCTCCTTTCATTTATCTTACAGTCTCTTACATTCTCGGACTGGGACTGGGGCCCACCAGAAAACCTTAGTCCACAGGGCCCACTCTCCAAACTATTTCTCCTCTTCATCACCTCACTTAACCTCTATTCTTCAAGTCTATTTTCTTTCTATGATGTGATTTATTCTATCTATTTGGCCTCTCTGTTCCCATACAGAAGTAGGTAATGACCATGAAACAGGCCAAATAGTAGAATAGAAGAAGGAGGGCCTACTGACACTTGGGCCCACTGGAAGTATTCCTGGTATCCCGGTGGGACACTCTGACACTGTTCTCTTATTCAAATCACTGCCTGGTTGCTAGGGTAGATGGGATGCATCATACCAAAATGTAATTTAGTATTTATTTAAAGGAGAACTGAAACCTAAAAATTAATATGTTTAAAAATGTAATCTTTTACATATTGAACTTATTGCGCCAGCCTAAAGTTTCAGCTTGTCAATAGCAGCAATGATCCAGGACTTCAAACTTGTCACAGGGGGTCACCATCTTTCAAAGTGTCTGTGACACTCACATGCTCAGTGGGCTCTGAGCAGCTGTTGAGAAGCTAAGCTTAGGGGTCGTCACTAATTATCCAGCAGAAAATGAGGTTGGTCTGTAATATAAGCTGATGCTACAGGGCTGATTATTAAATTCTGATGCTAGTAGCACTGGTTTCTGTGCTGCCATGTAGTAATTTTCTGGATTCATTGCTAATCAGCCTTATATTGTGATATTTCTATTCTATGTGTACTGTATATTGTGAGTGGGTCCCTAAGCTCAGTAAGTGACATCAGCACAGAGCACGTGCAGTGAATTAACAGAAAAGAACATGGGGAGCTACTGGGGCATCTTTGGAGACACAGATCTTTACTGCTAAAGGGCTGTGGTTGCCTTGGGCTGGTACAGAAGCCCGAAACATAATGTACAACATTTTTAGCCTACTTCTTTAGTTAAGCTTTAGTTCTCCTTTAAATCTCTTTAAATCTTAGTAGTATTTAAACATACAGCTACAACACATTACTATCACTTAGAGCTCTCGCACGTAGGTGTTTTGCCTGGTCAGTTCTAATGCATGTCTCTGAGGGGATCACAGGATGAAAGGCAATCTATTCAATTAAATCGGCTGTACTCACACAGGCGTGTGTCAGCACCTAATGCAGGTGGAATGCAACTTTCTGTGTTCCACCTTGGTGCTTGCATGCGTCCTTGTGAGTACAGGCCCCTTTCATTAAAATAGATTGCATTTGTCCTGCAATACACTGCAGTGAAACGCATTATAACGGACCGCAGGGGAATGCAGGGCAAAATGCCTGTGTGGAAGAGCCCTTAAAAGGGCTCATTTATATACCTAGACCAAAGAGAAATTTTGAGCACAATTGCCATGTTTTTTTCTACAATTAAGTGTTTTTTCCAGAATTCCTGTGTTTACCACAATTGCGACCGACACTCCAATATGGACGCCAGTGTGATTGTGCTTCATTGCAAATCCACTGCAGTTGCACTGAATATTTTAGAAGTCTGTCTGGCTTCATTTCCATTGTTTGGCATGCAAGTGATACCTGCACCTGATTCTTTAGGCGCAAGTCTGCTCGGGAAGTTGAGGTACCTCCAGGGTTTCCCTGCATCATTAGGTGCAGCAGGGCTTGATTTGGAATGGAAGGCAGGAAGGACTGAAAGGTACTAAGCGTGTGAAGGGGCAACCACCTTTCTGTGTCACACCGTATAACTTCAATTAGTACCGACCTGTAGGGTGGGGAGAAGGTCCTCCAGTAAAAACACACCAACAGGGCTTTATGTCCTTCAGCTTTACAACTAACTGGACTGCACACTGTCAGGGAGGCTCACTCTCATAAGCACCCCTCCTTTGGGTCCGGACTGGCTCTGTCACCTTATCCTCGCCTCTTAGGCCCTGACTGATGGGTATCCCGCTGGACACAATGTGCCCACTATCTCCTCGTAGGGGCCACAGCTGCCCATGCTAGTCCCTGGCTAACTTAAGCCAGTAGAGCGTACTAGTTACCATTAGCTTTCTCTCTACCTAAAGCAATCCCTCTTCCAGGGAATGACTCAACTGTCAGGGAGCCTGCTGCTCTCTTTCCTTCCATTGACACATCTCAATATTTCTACCTGTAACCTTCCATTTTATCACCTCTTATTCTCCACCCACTGGGGATTTTCTCTAGCAACAGTTACACTCTAGTTCCCCCTAGTGGTTCACCTGGAAATAACTGCATTAACTATTAATTACACATTTTGTACCCTACTACAAGCGCAACTAAACACAACTATACAGAAGTGAGAATAGATGAAAGTGGTTTTCAGTGCAACAGACTATGGGAGGAAAGCACAAACTGCCCACTGCACTTGTGGGTGCAAATGAGCCCTCTGGGCAGTGCTTAAAAAATTATGATTTCTTTCTCCTTTGCTACAAATACACCAGGAATGTGGCACCTATGTTGCATATGTAGAAAAAAAAACCCACTAACAGCCTCTTCAAGTTTGTGAGCAGTACCAAGTGGAAAAGAATTAATTATGAATCGGTGACAGTGCTAATAATGTTTAAGTGCTTATGGAATTCTAATGAATTATTATTCTTGTTTAAGGAAATAACAGGATGCAAATCTTCCGATCTGACCTTTAGAAATGCGCTACTTACTTAATTAGAAAAACACAATGCCACAGTAAATAAATCAGAAAATGATCCCACTGTGTATTGTTAGATGTCTTCTCAGCTATGTCTCTATATCTGGCCTGCCTGGCTCTGTCTCCGACTCTCATGCCTCCCTCGTGTCACATGTGGAATGATTTCCATTTACACAACTTTCAATTTATATTCCTGCTCCTCTTCAGGGGCCCCTGTCTATCCCTCAGTGCAAGCAATGGGCTTATACTTGGCATAACAGCTGCAGTTCGGGGGATTCTAGGAAAGGTTGCCTGTCAATAATGAATGTCACTTTCCATAATTCAAATTCTGTTGTCTCTTTAGACTTATATTAATGAGCGCAAGGGCAAAGCAATAGTTTGGATGCCAAAGTGAACATGTATTGACACTGGTCAATGATGTTCTTGCACCAATACTTGCACCTTTAAACTATAGCAAATGCCAATGCACCCCGTCAGCCTGCGCTAATAGATTTAATTAAAGAACCCACATTAATGCAGGAGAACCCTGTAATTACAAGTAACATGGACTTCCCTCTGTGGGTTATGTCAGTAGCCGCTACTGTGTTGCATCAAGTATATCTGATTCTAATGCTGTTACTAAAGGGGTTGTTCACCTTTAAATTAACTTTTAATATGATAAAAAGAGTAATATCATAAGATAATTTGCAAATGGTGTGCATTTTTTTTTTGTTTTTAAGTTATTTAGCATTTTATTCAGCTGCTCTCCGGTTTGTATTTTTAGCAATTTGGTTGCTAGGGTCCAAATTACCCCAGCAACCATACATTGATTTGAATAAGAGAGTAGAATAGGAAAAGGAGAGGCCTGAATAGAAAGATGAGTAATAAAAAGTAGCAATAAGAATACATTTGTAGCCTTACAGAGCATTTGTTTTTTTAAATGGAGTCAATGACCCCCATTTGAAAGCTGGAAGGATTCGGAAGAAAACTATTATTCATTTATTATTTCAGAAACAGAAATAAACAAATCAATCAAAAATAAGAAATAGTTTTTCTAAATGAGCACTGCTGTATTTCAAAGCTTTCTGGATAACTGATTTCTGTATAACAATCCCATACCTGTAGTTAAAGGATTGGTCTTACTCATCAGGCAGAATAGATAGATATAGGGTTTCCAGCCGTGTGGGTTTCAACTAGACATCACAATTTGTGAAAGGGCTGTCCATTCAAAACTTTCTGTCCCATTTAAAACATTGCGAAAACTGGACAGAAATCCAGCCAGTTGCATATAAGTGATGCAATACCCCTGATCCAGCATCATAACTCCGCGATCTCATCTCTGATGTCATCATGCCCACCAGAACATCACTGCTCCACCCCCAAGGCTATCTACCCCACCCCCTTTGTTCAGGTTTAGCCACCGGCAAAGATGGCAACCCTACTATAAACTTAGGACACCAGGTATAGAAGACTTTCTCTTAAACAGTTGAAGTTTATTGCTGTGACTCCCTAACAAAGACTGTTGTCCCTTCCTCTATCACTGCCAGAATGGCCAACATATTTCCTGTTCCTGTATGCTTTATTCCCTTTTCATTAGCAACAACTTTCTCATATCAATTTAGGAAGCACTGCACCTAGTGGCCAAACTGATTATACCTTAACCATTTAGCAATTCACATTTTGCCTCCTTACATGCCCTCAACTCCCATAGTGGAAGGAACCATGCAGAGTAGTATAGATTGTAAGGGGAAATTCTAGTCATTAACCCTTAGCACAGAAAATCGGACACATCAGTTCTTCCAAAATGTGACTTTGTTTATTGTTTTACTCTTCTTGTCAGGCGGACACATTACTTTAGCATAATTCCCAATAGTCAATTTCACATTAATGTCAAAGTATTTTCCCTTGTTACTCACAGGAGTCTGTGAATCCCCACTCAGTAGCTAGGATAGTGTTTTACTCACAATGCTCTGGTCCTCAATGGCCTGGTTCAGTGATCCGGTGTACCACTACACCCCTTCAGCCTCCCGCTTTGACCATCCGGCACTCGACCAGTGCCCCTTGGCCACTCCGGCGGGCCAAGTCTTCCACTCCCAACCTATCTTGCCTTACAAACTCACCACTGTAGCCCTATCTTGGGAATTATTCCCTGGAAACTAATCTGACTATGCTCCTAGGTGGGGCAATGGGCTACCCTTGCTTTCTCCCTACCTCTGACACCTAGTGCCATCTTGTACTAATACTTTCTGTCTAATAGACTACCTGAGACCAGGCCCGATGTTCCTCCTCCTCAGTGGGACTTCCGCATGGCCTCACCTCCTCCCATCAAAGTCTTTAACTAGGGGTGTGGCTGCCCTTTTATACCGTTTCAGGAAACTCCCTCTAGTGGTGGAAGAGTGAAATTACTACTAACTGTGATGCTCTACTACCACCTAGTGGTCTTTTCTTAATAACCATTAACACATTTTCACATACAAACTCTCATTAACAGCACATAATTCACAAACTACATTCAACAACTCTTCCATCCACCCGCAACACAATTTACTCTCTTACAAGTTTCTTAACAGTTATTTTCAATTTCTGACAATACATGTACAAATATTGCAAATAAAGTAATATATACATAAATATTATGATATATTGAGTTAAACTTTGCGGACGTTATCCGACACTTCCTCTCCGAGCCAGGTCTAAGGGTAAAACTCCATGAGTGCTTTTCATCTGATTTTGTGCGTCAGATTTTATCCGATCCTCCATGAAACACCACGAAATGCAGTATAACAGCTACAGAACCTGATCTCCCTATGCTGGAATGTAAAGTCAGATGAGATAAAGTCGGATGGAGTCTTAAAAGGGTTGTTCACCTTTTAGTATGATGTAAAAAGTGATATTCTGAGATCATTTGCTATTGGTTTTCAATTTTTATTATTGAAGGTTTTTGAGTTATTTAGCAGTTCTTCAATTTCATCTTAACCAATCTGGTAACTAGGGTCCAAATTACCCTAGCAACCATGCATTGATTTGAATATTAGACTGGAATATGAATAGGAGAGGCCTGAATAGAAGGATCAGTAAAATGAGAAAAAAAAGTCGACACCATTCTTGTCTTGTTGTGTCAGATGGAGAATTTCACATGCAGTTTATGCATCATCTTTTTCTCAGTCCCGTTATATTTTAACCCATGAGACACCAGCCAACTTGTCAGATGCGGTTTGTCGATCCGACACCATCCTACAAAAGCACTCATGGAGTTAAGCAGGAAATCTAATAGATATTCTCTGCATGAGAGAGCAATAGATTGTATATAAATATAAGCAATGTATATTTAGTATGAGGGGCTGTGTGTGCCAGGGCTAAACTCCGTCTCTCTCTATTCTGAATTGCAGTGGGGAAGGAGTGAAGTGCCACTGTGCTTGTGGCCGTGCTGTGTCTCTGTTGGGGGCTGTGCCACTTAGTTGGAAGGAGAAGTGCTTAGGTCCTTCTCATTTGATTTGTTAATGTTTAATTATGCACTAATTTAATTTAATTGTGTCTGTAGCAAATATTTTGTTAATTAATTGACCTGAACACAATAACATGCTGATTTTTTAATTAGTACCATCCAAGGGGGGTAATAGGGCAGAAAATGATCATTGACTCATTGCAGTAAGTCTCCTAGCAACTCCGGTTATTAGAAGCAGTGTACAATTAGACAGAATGTCACAACCTGCCCCAAACTGGGAGTAAGTCAGCTGATATTATAAATTCCAGGAATTAGGCAGCTGCTAATATTCCCCAGCCCAGATACTGCCTCTTTAAATGCCCCACATGTGTACCCAGACTATTGTCTAGCAAATTGCACATATAGAAACCTGATTAAACACTGGTTGCCATTGGTCTGCTGCAGTGTTGGACTGGGCCTTTTAGGGATCACCAGAGATCCAGGGCCTTCTCTCATAAAAATGGTTGTAATGTTATAGATGCTATATAATCCTATAGTCAGTGCAGTATTTAGGTCCAGTGCCACCCTAGTTCGTGTCCCCTCACTCGTGATTGTGATGTCACTTCCGCAGAGGCTGGCAGTGAGTTTTTGTTATTTTAAACAAGTTAAACAAGTTATCTTAAACACGTTTATTCAATTACATAGACACACCCGAGGGCCAAATAAATACGGCTCTGCCTATGGGGCAAATAAGCAGCTCATGGGAAATATTCTTGGCTGAGGCCCTCCAGGAGGTACTTTGGAACTCTGGCAGGGCTTGAATTACCTTTAGGTTAAGGGCACATGCTAAGAGTCAGGGAGATTTAGTTGCCCGGCGACAAATTGACTCTTCTTCAGGTGTAAAATCCTTCCCGACAGCTAGAGTCTAAATCGCAGGCAGGATGTCAGTCGGAGCGATTTGTTTTCCAAAGTCTCCAAAAGTTGCCTCACTTGGAAACTTCGGTCGACTTTGGAAAACGAAGCTCTCAGAGTGCCATCCCACTGGCGATTTCAATTATAGCCGGCCGGAAAGGCTTTTCGGGGAGATTAGTCGCCCAGAAAAAAGGCGATATGTCAATGGGCGACTAAATCTCCCTGAATCTTAGTGTGTGCCCAGTGTTCTTGTTTTAACTCCTATTACACTGTGCTTTTTTATACAGGAAGAATCAGTACTGTGAGGACAGCTTAGTCTTTTGCACCAGATGGCAGAATAATGGAGAACTCTTAGGTTTTAAACTAAATAATGTTTTAGTAAAACAAAGAGCAAAAGGCAAACCATTATCAGAGCAATCAATCTGAGTTATCTGATAATCCCTAGTTCTGGCCCCTACTGATAAGCATACTGTTACTACAGCTGATAAACATCCCATTATTACAAGTCCCAGAGACATTGATTGTTCTGTGGTTACCTATAATGGAATGGGGGAAGGCTGGACACAAAAAAGACTTTCCTTCATATCCTCAAAGCTTTGGGCTTTTGTACTGTAAATCTCAACTGGAAAACTCAGAAGAGGCAGTAACCTACCCCTTACTGAGGATGTTGCTACATACTTGCATTGAGCTGGTTGCACCATCCATGTCTGAGCAGACAGTACAGCCACGCATGTACCTCATTGGTCCATTACATGATCAGGACGTAAGAATGGTTAAATAAATAAAAAAAAATGAAAGAAAGGGAAATGGAAATACACAATGGCATCCAATGGATTAAATTAGAGGAAGATAAAGGATTTATTGACAATAAAATGGAATAAACTGGACAATTACTAGTAGGGGCGAGCCCTGAAGATAGTGAAGAATAGGCCAAGGAGCTACAGGGGGGGATGACAAATCATACTGTACATAATATCAGATTGTAAGGTCTAAGCCTAAGACCCTGACTCACATGAAAACTGTACATAAGCCTCCCGACTAAGGATGGTCCCCAACGAGTTGGTGGCCTCGCACTGGAAAGTACCAACATCTCTGTTCCTGTCTGGAGATGCAATGATCAAGCTCCTGTCCAGAACACGGTACCGATAATCTTGGGCTTCATCCATAAGAGTTCCATTTACTCTCCATCTGTAAAAAAATAAACAAGATATTTGGTAAGGAGTGTAGGAAAGAAAGGAACATATACATAGTTAGTTAGTTACATAGTTAAATTGGGTTGAAAAAAGACAAAGTCCATCAAGTTCAACCCCTCCAAATGAAAACCCAGCATCCATACACACACCCCTCCCTACTTTTAATTAAATTCTAAATACCCATATCTATACTAACTATAGAGCTTAGTATCACAATAGCCTTTGATATTATGTCTGTCCAAAAAATCATCCAAGTCATTCTTAAAGGCATTAACTGAATCAGCATCACAACATCACCCGGCAGTGCATTCCACAACCTCACTGTCCTGACTGTGAAGAACCCTCTACGTTGCTTCAAATGAAAGTTCTTTTCTTCTAGTCTAAAGGGGTGGCCTCCGGTACGGTGATCCTCTTTATGGGTAAAAAGGTCCCCTGCCATTTGTCTATAATGTCCTCTAATGTACTTGGTCTATGGACCACCATCGGTTATGTAGAGCAGGGATGTACACATGGTTTGCAACCTTGGTGGGCACTAATTTGGTTCTACATTGATAAATCAAAAACAATTTGGGGCACATACTATGTAGAGCAATGACCCTGGAATTCTGGGGAAAGCATTGAATTGAGGATAAAAAAAAAAGATAACAGTTTAGGTCCAAATATTGCACTTAAAGGAGAACTGCTTTTGTGAATAGGCCCTGCAGAGTCAAGAAGGTGTGGAGAACACTAACACCAGGTCAGCAGTTAGAATGGAATGGCCGGTAGGGTACAAAGCGATAAACAGCAAAATGAAAGCAGGTAAAAAACACAATCTTGTTGAGATCCAACACTCTGGGGAACCACTTACGTAAATCTTTATTCATTGGTTCCAGGCAGAATAAAGAATAAAGCAGCAGCTCATCCCACACAAGGAACAGGCAACCTTATATAAACAAGTAATAAAACACAAAGCAAAGCCAGGATCTATATAGGCCAGTGACTTTTATTACATTACATCCATAAGGGCTTAGTTACAAAACCATTTCTCCCTGCAAAGCACAACATTTGGATGCAAATCATATTTTTTTACCGACAATGCAGCATTTTCCCTGGGTTGGAAGTGTGCAGGATTCACTATTGTGAAAACAAATTGTCTGCCTTGGTGAAACATGCTTAGTCTGCAGCTCATGTTTCTTTCTGCACTTGTGTGTGAATGGGGTCACTTGCTGCATCAGCGGCCAGGGACATAACTATAGGGGAAGCAGAGCAGACACTGGGACTGTTTGAGGGCCCAGGAGATGAAGTGGGCCCACAATGACACTAACTTATAGGCAAGTTTATTAAAAATGTCTTCAAAGTCAGTGTCAGACTGGGTTAGCCGGGGGACATCGGTAAACCCCGCCGCAAGGCAGGGCCACTTTTGCCATGAGGCAAGGTAAGAACATTTCCTCAGGTGGCATGCAGCGGCCACTTACAAAGCCGTATCTGTTAACTTTAAGAACCGAATTTACATTTTTTAACACAGAAATTCAGGTCTGCTACTGCAGCGAGTGCAATAGTGCTCACTGCACTCCCTCCTGGACCAGCTCCGATGCTAAAAGTTGAAAGCGCGGAGAAGGGGGAGGGAGGCGGCATCGGGGCTAATGCCTGAAATGCCACTGCCCCAAGGCGCAACACTCTGTCAGCTGCTGGCTATTCCCCCAGTCACCAGTCATACATATCCAGGGGCACGGCTGCCATTAGATGAGTGTCACGGCCGGCACCCAATACCAGAACAGGTGCCAAGTACCCTGGTCTCGGCTCGGCTTCACCAGTAGTGTGACCACCGTTGGGCTTCGGGACGAGCCCTCAGCTTACTTGGGTGCCACCTGGACTTAACGAGGGGTACAAGGCGAGATGTTCTGGCTAGCAGAGGGGCACAGCATCTAGATAGTCTTTTGGGCCGAAGGTCACGGTACAAATGGAGCAGGCAAGAGAATCGTCAGACAGGCATTCGAGGCAGGCAGATATCAAGAATCGTCAGGCAGGCTAGGGTCAAACCGGGTAATCAAACAGATGGGGTCAGGCAGAAAGAGTAGTCGAGATGCAGGCAAAGGTCAGGTTTCGGATATCAGAATATTCAGGAACAGGCAGGGATCAAAACCGGAATAACAGATACAAGTTTCATAGGAACAGCACAAGGCTTCAGGAACCACCAGAATCAAGATTCTATCACGGGCACTGGCTGGGAGTAAAAATGGGCCTTAAATACCTCCGAATTTCGTGCCAAAACGTGCGCCAATGCGCGCTGGCGTAATCGCGCCAGTGCGCCTGTACCTTTAAGAGGCGCGGAGGCGCGCCGCGCGCGCCCTAGAGAACCAAGATGGCGCCGGCGCTGGAGGCCGGAACAGGAGCGCGGCGGCATGGCGGCCGTCCACGCCGCCGCACCACTAGACCACCAGGTAATTGTATTACAATGAGTTAAGAAACAGCGGGTTACCATGGGTGGGAACATTTTTAAATCAAAAATTTTCGGCTCTTCTAGTGCAGAGAGCGCAATTGAGCTCCCCACACTAGCGATTTTTTTTAAACTGAAAAATGAGTAATAATCTGTAAATAATAAAAATGCAAGAAGATGGAGAATTATGGGCAATATGACAGTAGGAGTTCAGTATAATGTCCTGGTAAATGAGCTCTTAGTATTGTTAGTATTGTTCCTTCCATGTATGTTCCTATTATATTAGTACAGAGTGGTGCATGGCAGAAATAGATATAGAAATAGATATAGAAATAGATATAGAATAGTGTTGCATCCATTTATTATATACAATGACACAACTGGGGAACTGTATATATTACTCTTTGCACAATGTCATATATTTATAATACAAACCACATTAGTCTCCCAAAATCAAAACATTATTATGTATCTGTCACATCAGCCAAGTATTAGAAAGAGAAATATACTCCAGCTACACCATATATACGTAGGCAACTCTGGGGCTGAAGACGCAGGTAACCAAAGAAGCCACCGATACTTGCAAATTGGAGTGCCCCCTCCCAAGCAATCTCACTGGGAATTTTTCTTTTAAAGAGATAAAAAATAACTGAAAAACAGACCATAGAATGAACCAAAAAAGCAGATAAACAGGAAAAAAATGAGGTAAAAGCAAAAAGGGAAATTAGAAAAAAAGAGGAAAAGTAGGAAACAAAAGGAAAAAAGAGAAAAAGGGAAAAAACATATATATGTGATAGAAACTAGGACCTGCTTTATGCAGAAGCACAACAGATGCGCTGGATACAGGGAAAACACAATTACAACATATATCTTTCATAACACTTGGTGAAGGGTTTCTATAAGGGATCTTAAAGGTTAATTTGCACTGAATATATTTACACTGCAAATGAATTATTATACAACACTGAATATATTTATATTATAGATTCATCAAAGCGATACTGACACGTTCCTATAAAAATCTTACAAACGTGTCAGTATTGAGTAGTTGCTTCACTCAGAATAGTTCCCCTGAAAGCTGCCCCCACCCCCGCGATCCTTTGCGCAGCCGACCCGCTGACACTACTAACTGATCATATGCATTGCTTCTGTGACGCTGGGCTGGGGGCAGAGCGATCCTCCCATAGGCGGAAGTCCTGTTTTCATTTGTAATTAGCCTATGGAAGCCCCGAGCCCAGCGTCACTGAAACAGCACAAAAGATCTTTTAGCAGTGTCGGAGGGTCGGGTCGGAGCAGGTTCGCGGGGCTGGGGGCAGCTTTTAGAGGGGCTTTCAGGGGAACTATTCCAGGCGCAGCAACTACTTGATACTGACACGTTCCTATGAATTTTACAGGAACGTTTCAGTATCGATTTAATAGTAAAATGAATGCACTTTAATGTTGAGTAAGTAAAAGCACATTGTTTACACAGCAGCACTTTAATATACAGTGTGTAAAAACACCCTACAGTATAATACGAGTTTTCCCTTTTCTTTTTTACTCTCTCCTAAAACTCATCTTTTTCTACCCTCCTGCTTCTCTCATTGCCTCTGGTCTCTTTTTTCTTTCTCCATTCCTCCTATTTTTCCTTTCTTGTTTTTTTTTCCTATGTAGGGAATCAGACAAGTCCTTCCCTAGTTTTTTCTGTCTGTTACATCATCCAGCCCAGTTACAGGCTGGAGAGCCATCCGATTGGCTGGGTGTCCCAGTGCATCCGTGGGAGTGCCTGACTTTGGAGCCAAATGTACAGGGTTACAGACAGAGCAGAGCTTATAAGGGAACCCCTGCAGCTGCAGCCAGCCAGAGCCAGATCTGTGGAGTGTGACAGTGCTGCTTGAAAAAAGTAACCAGGACGAACTTGGAAAGGGCTGTGTTTTGCTCTGCTTTGAGAAAGCAATTGAGCCTCAGGTAGAGTCAGTTTCTATCTCCTGCCTGTGGCTACTTTGGCCACTGTGTGATTCCCCAAGGTGAGGACAGGTCTTGCTCGTGTACCTGCCATGTGACAGTCAGTAACATACCTAGAGGGGGGCGGGCCCTGGTGCAGGACGTGTGGTGCAGGCCCTGGCCTATTAGCACCCCCAGCTCCCCTGGTAGTTCCGCCACTGGTGGCAGTTATGTGTCAATGTGACAGAAAAACAGGGAAAGGACTTGTCTGATCCCTTAAACCTCGGTTTCCTCTTTTTTTCTCTTTTCCTTTAACCTCGTTTTCCTTTTTCTGCTCATTTAATCTATTTGGTTCTTTTTTTCTTTGTTTATGCATTGGTCCATTTTTCACTTATTCTCTTTATTGTATGAAACTGTGTTATAAATTATAATAATAATACATATAATACAAATGGCCATTCAAAACATGCCCTCCACAGCCTACAGCAAATAATCTGTATGATGAATGCATATGTATAAGTGTAATTACTGTATATGTGTGTGTGCTCATATTTCAGGGAGAGAGATCAGTCTGTCCCTCCAGGAAATCGAGAGTAACCTCATGTAGGCAAGAGCATATGTTCGAAGGCATCCCCAGTCCTTCCAAAATAACTTCTAAGTATGTGTGAATGTGTAAGACAGGGGTACTACTACAATACTGTATGAACAAATTCTACACTTACTTCATTAAAAAACCTACCAGGTGAGACCCATTGTGAGAATCTGTTCAGAAGGGGACACAACAATTTGCAAATATTATCACCCATTATAATTGTTTGGTACTCGTTGTAGATCACATATTCTATTGAATAACCACATTAAACAACCGCATTGGCTTTGCACAGATAATGTCATATAATTTACTAAATAAAGCATGCAAAATCTAGACACCCTTTCCCCAACATGCACAATGTAATAGACAAATGCAATCTATTATATAGAATCTTGTTATCAAGAAATATACAAAAATATATAATATATATATATATATACACAAAATAAAGGACAGAGTCAGTGACCGGGTGCATCGCCATGCTTGCCCTGCCCCCCAACCCGTCCCTAGCCCCATCCCTGTTCTTCCCTAGCCCCCCCCCATTGTGCTCATTAATCCACTAATTTGGATATTATTGGAATTTGGTTGATGATTCTATACATTTTAATAAAGAAGGCAAGTTAGGTTTTGGGTACACACTGCTGCCAGTGAGTAGGGTTGCCACTTATCTGTATTAAAAATTCCAGCCACACTAAGAGGTACAGGGGTGGGGCCATGATGGATTAACTAATGGCTTAAAGGGGAGCAGAGTAATTATGTAGTGGGAATGCAGAAGGGGCAGAGCAGTTATGTAAATAAGTGAAACAGAGGCCAGTTTACTGAGTAGAGGAGAAAAATCCAAACTGCAAGTGGGTAGAGAATGACAGGAAATTACAAATTTAGCAACACTATGGTCGCAGCCCTAACAGCGAGACAGACCTGTTACTATATATGACTGGATGGGGGGGTGTTAAAGTGTGATGACTCCCGATAAATACAGGTGACTCGTGAGTTGACATGTCTGCATAATTCATGCTCCATAACGAGTATTAAGGGTGTATAATGGAGGCTGTCACTCGCCTTACAACAGGTTTGGGATGTCCTTGTACGTCACAAACTAGTCTCAATGTTCGGTCCTCTGAATCCAGAGGGAAGTTGATATTGGTGGGCTCCTGAGCGAAGACCGGGCCCTGCAGAGTCAGCTCATCTGCAACGAGAAACAGGGAAGACAGGATGGCTGTGAATAAATGGGACATAGGTTGTGACTGACCACAATAGTACTTGGTTAGGGTTTTCATAGGGACCCTTAGAGACAAGCCTTTAGAAATGCAATCCCATGCAGTGTTTTTTTTTGTCTGAATGAGAACATTTACTTTAACTGAACCTAATCTTTTCTAAAGGGACGGTAGCCTTGGGTGTGCACTGAGATGCCGAAGGCCAAGGGTACGGTCCCCATAGAGAAGAATGAGATCAATGAACACCTACAGTGGAATACACAAAAAAGCCATTGAATGGGAATATCTAGTATAAGTAATTCCAGAGCAACTGGACTTGCTGAGTAATTGTTGAAGATGTTTTACTACTCATCCGAGCAGCTTCTTCAGTTCAGCTGACTGGTATGGGAAGTCTTTGGCATTTAAACTCTTCCACTAATCACAACACACTGGCACATTGTAACTCTTCACCTTTGGGGAGACGAAGCAACTGCTCACCAAGCGAATGGCTCATCATAGGAGGGCAAACTCTACAGTGCAAGACTCTTTCTATACCTACAAGACAAGGGACACTCCTTTGAAGATAACAATGTCCACATTTTGGACAAAGAAGACCACTGGTTTGAACGATCAGTGAAAGAGGCGATTCATGTCAAGGTGGAGAAACCATCCCTAAACAGAGGCGGGGGCATTCGACACAGTCTGCTACATACAATGCTGTTTTAACATCTGTACCCTGGCGATTTTAAAATACTTCACACACCCATTCATGCAACTCTCACAAGTAACACCTGTTTATAGGAGTTGCATGATACCTTGGTTATCCTATCACAGTAACTACACAGAATCTACACCTCTGTGAGTTTCAGGTGTCACCTCTCTGAAAAGTTACAATGTGCCATTGTGATTGGATTAGTGAAAGAGTTTATATGCCGAGGATTTCCCACACCAGTCAGTTGAACTGAAAACGCTTCTGAGATGAGTAATGAAACATCTTCAAAGATTACTCAGCAAGTCCAGTTGTTTTAGAATTACTTATATTAGATATAACATGACCTGGATGAATCAAAATCTTCATAGTCATTGAATGGGAATGCAGCTATGTGTAAGGACCCTAAAGCTTAAACATTAAGCATAAAATTATTATTGAAACAACTGGGCTAACAATAGGCACAAATCCAGTGCAAATAAACATATTCAGTTTAATACACATTGCATGGTATAAGATAATTATTATTAAGATTATTATTATGCATATTATGTCACTGGGCTAAAGGGAGACTTGAAAGGAAAAACTATGAAAAAATTTGATTTAGGTTTCCTTGACACTTCACACTGCAGCCAAGGTTACAGGTTGCTTTTGCCTGGTTTACAGTTTAACATTTCTAATAATATTTTTTTTTCCAAAAATGCTATTCAGGGTTTTCTGAATATAGTAATGAAAAATGAGCTAGAAATGGAAGGAGGGGGTCTGGAGAGCAGCCAAGGCACATTGTTTTACATAAGCCTCCAATAAAGGGAAATGCAATCAACATTGTAAGTGGAAAAGAAATTTGTAAAATTAAAGAGAAAATTTGCATTTCAGAATGTTATAATACTGGTTAGACAGTATTTATCCTGCAGTTTTTAATGGAGCCTAGCACTTTTTAAAGACCTTTTTCGAAGGTGTTTTTTTTTGTATCGCATAATAAAGTTTTCCAGTTAGATTACGACCTACGCCTCACCCTCAAAACAAATTAATGTAAATCTGCACTTTTGCAGGTTATATAATTTTTTTTCTAGTTTTTATGATATTGGAAGTTTTTACCCCCCTAATTTGAAGCAACACCACCATCTGCAGTTAAAAAGGGGTTGTTCACCTTTGAATTATTTTTAGAATGATGTGGAGTGATATTCTGAGACAATTTGCAATTGGTTTTCATTTTTTATAATGTGTAGATATTTAAAGGTTCAGATTATTATTCATCAGCTCTACAGTTTGCAATTTTGACAATCCAGTTGCTAGTTACCCTAGCAACCATGTATTGATTTGAACAAAAGACTGGAATTCCAATAGAAGAGGACCAGAATATAAAAAATGAGTAATAAAAGTTGCAATAACAATACATTTGTCACCTTATGGACCATTTGTTTTTTAGATGGGGTCAGTGACCTCCATTTGAAAGCTGGAAAGAGTCGGAAGACAGCAAATAAATTAAAAAATATATAAAAGGTCTGTAACCCTGTACATTTGATTCCAAAGTCAGGCACTCCCAGGGGGGCCCAGCCAATCAGATGGCTCTCCAGAAAGAAAAAAGAGGCTAGAGGCAAAGAGAGAATCGGGAGGGTAGAAAACAATGGGTTTTAGGAGAGAGTAAAAAAGAATATTAAAGTGCTGCTGTGCAAACAATGTGCTTTTACTTAACATTAAAGTGCATTAGTTTTACTATTAATTAATCTTTAATACATACCTCCCTAAAAAAAGGAAAGGCAATTGAAAAATTGTTTAGAATTAGTCATTCTGTAACATACTAAAAGTTAACGGAAAGGCAAACCACCCCATTAAGTTTTTGAGAAAAGGAAAGACTTGTTCTACTCAGAAAATTTATTTGGTTAGCAGAGAAGATTTTTTTGACTTTCTGTCGTCCATTGTAAGTACTTCAATATCTTGCCCTTTTCTCTAACGTTATTTTCTAGTGGCCAGTCAGCCAAAATGAACAGCAGGTGGCGCTGTTGCTTCAAATGAACCTGAAATTTCTATAGTGAACTACCTACATTAACGGTATGTTCAGGGTTACAAAGCATAAAAGTAATCTCCACCCAAAAACTGATTTTTTTTAACATAATATTATTTTTTTTAATTAGAAACAACTTTCCAATATAACCATAATTATACATTTATATTGGTTTGAATTTCATATGAACAAGTGTCCTTGAAATTGCTCAGATTGCTCTTTTAAGGCACTTTTGCAGTTCTAGTATAATGAATTTGAAGCAACAGCACCACCTGCTGGGATGTTCCTCTGTTTAGAAAATGAAGTTAGATAACAGAGAAGAGTCATTTAACTTTTCTCTGGTCAGTTCTCAGAGCAACATTACAAGCTTTTCCTTTTCTCAATAACTTAAAGCGGATGTTCAACTTTTGCAATGATAGTACTTTGTCCGCCAGGCCATTACTGCCTATATGGTACTAAAAGTTCATTTAAAGGTGTACACGCTTTTAATAACCTTTGAAGCATTATTTTTACAGGCCACTCGGGTGGCGCCCTTGTGAAAACTGGACTCCAAATTGAAACTGCCCAGAAGATAAATATTATTCTAGAAGACATGACTGGCTATAAAGTAACCAACAATCAGAGCTTATGTGTTCTGACAATGTCACGAGTATTACAACAGATACAATGATAGCCTGGAACAGAATGACACCTATTTATTCTAGGCTTTCTAACATAGAAGAATACAGGGCCATTTATTAAGTGCAGGGTAGGGTGCAAAGTACAAAAAGCAAACAGAATTTTAACAGGTCTCTATGTACAAAAATGGAGCGCAAAGACCCACTTATCACACGCATTTGGCAACACTGTGGAGGAATACTTGCATTAATTCACACGCTAGCTGCAGAATGCAGTAGGACCCTTAAGGGATTTTATAGGGGAGTGCTTTTGCGCCTCTCACCTCTCTAGCAATTGTATCATAGTATATACTCCAATACTACAAAATTTTTTCTTTTTCTGCCTGTTCAGTGCAGAGAAAAACTGGACTTTTCAGTACAAACGAGGGACTGCGGGTTGAGCTGTCAAAAGAGGGACTGTCCCTCTAAAAACGGGACAGTTGGAAGGTATGCAATAGAGGATATATATAGGGATTTTACTTTTACAATGCTATGTGCACATGCTGCAACATTATGCAATATACTACTCAGAGCCGGGCCAACCCGGCCAGACGCCCTAGGCAACCTGGCGGGCATGGCGTCGGCTCAGTGTGCGCGAAACTGCGCATGCGCGAAACTACGCTCCAGCGCGCATGTGCAAGGCTTTGCTACAGCGCGCATGCACGAAATGGTGTTCGCGCATGCGCAGAGGCGCATTTTCGTGAAAGAAACTTGGCAGTCTGAGAGAGACGGGACCGGACACGGGGTAGGCGACAGAGGAGGTGCGTGCCTGGCGTCCCCCCAGCTTTGCGTCCTAGGCACGTGCCTACTCTGCCTACCCCTAGTTCCGGCCCTGATACTACTATACAGGTATGGGATTTGTTATCTGAAAACCCGTTATCCAGAAAGCTCCGAATTACAAAAGGCCATCTCCCATAGACTCCATTTTATCCAAATAATCCACATTTTTAAAAATGATTTCTCTTTTTTCTCTGTATTAATAAAACAGTAGCTTGTATTTGTTCCCAACTAAGATATAATTAATCCTTATTGGAAGCAAAACCAGCCTATTGGGTTTATTTAATGTTTACATGATTTTCTAGTAGACTTAAGGTATGAAGATCCAAATTATATCCAAAGATCCGTTATCCAGAAAACTCCAGGCCCTGAGCATTCTGGATAACAGGTCCCATACCTGTATAAACTACATACAGTAAAACCCCAATTTTATGTCCCATTTTTCCAGAATTTATGCCATTTTGACTTGGTTGCATGGAAAATGAAAACATTCTACAATCATAATATACAGTACTCCCATCAGTATTGGTTATAATTAGTATTGAAGCAGATGCAGAGAATTACTTTCATTAACACATTTTATATATTCCCAATATATCCGCTCCAACATTCTATTTCCCATAGTCTAGCTGCTAACAAAACACAACTCCCCATATCGTCAGCCAGCAGGAAACCGGCCAATCCTGAGTTACTTGCTTTATTGGTCAATAAACAAATTGTGGTTACTAATTAGCTGATGAGTTGTACCAGGGATTGGGCAGGCTTACGCCATCTGACCCTTCCTTTAATTGAACATGCCCTAAATTCCATTTATCTTAATTATAATTTGTAGAGTAATAATGGGCCAGTATTATAGGGAAAGGAAACAAATCAAACTATAAATGCTGTAGATAACTATTTGCTATGGAAGGAATAAAGACCACAGGCACATGCAATCTTCTGCTTATGCATTTGTGCAGCTACAGTATGTATAGACTTTTATAGAATTTATACAGCTATGTAATGGCATTGCTAGATAGAGACGACTGTCGGAAGAACACACACAGTAACAGTGTCCATATACTAGTGGGAAAGAACAAGCCCTGTGACCCAATTCTGCACACACCTATGGATCACCTTAGCCCCTGTTGGGCAGAGCAAACCTGTGGTTACATCTATAGGACTGACATGATCATGAGACGGCACTTCTGCTTATGTCACTTTGGATTGTGCTGGGAAGCGTTCACAAAGATGAGATTAATCACAGTATGAAATGTACAGTCCCTAATATGCCTTTTCAACAATTAAACAATCTTACGGCAATTAAAGTGAATGATCCCTGAGGGGTTTCTCCCAATCGCCATCAATGGGAAGCAATTAGTGGCATCTTCGGCACCCTCAGTGTAGTTATTTATTGATTATGAAGATGCCAAATGTGCTTTTGTATAGCCATGGGCAATTAGTAAAGTAGCCTTATATAAAAAACTCATGGTGGCCACCACTTTTTCCTTCATTTTCCAGCCAAACAACATGAACAAATAGCAATTCGATCAGCAACAATTGAGACTGTTTCTGTCTGCTTAGTCCATGCTTTTTGCTTATCCATTCATCATCTAACCTAAACTGCAAGGGTCGCACTTCCAAGGAAGGAGTCATCCTACGGAACTACCCAGGGGCCAATCCATCCAAACTCTACCAATATCCCACAGAATTTCCCAGGGAGCAATCATCCGGATATTAGCACTGTGACCTTTGTCTTGAGCAGTTCATCATTCACAAATGCCATTCTGAATTCTGGGAAAAGGTACCGATCATTAAAGCTTATGTTTCACTGGGAGGCTAGTAGCTGCTACTAGTAGCTGGCTGGAAGCAATTACTTTGCAGTAATAGAATGCCTATTTGGAGGAAGCAAATAGTAGTCACTACTAATCTCTCTATGCGGTGTAAGCCTATCATAATACTCTGAATCAACTGTAAAAACAAAGGTTTGTTCCTCTATAAAACTAAACCATTCTGACTAGATGAAATGTGTGATTCATTTCTACAACATACCCTGGTTTAACCCTGGAATTCTGTGCAATGGCACACAGAGGGGGTGGTTGGCTAACAATGTACATGATAGTCTGATAATTAAAGATGCAATTAATTCAAAGTGGGTTCATACAATGGCACAGCATAAGTATTCTTTTGCCTTTAACACCGGCGTGTCCAAACTGAGGATGTAGCTGAACTATAAATCCTCACACAAAAGAGGTCTGTGCCAAACAATCCCATAACTCTCAAGCTATGGTAGAGAATTGCTTCTGCAGCTTTTGTGCTGGGAGACATTTGTTCTCTAAGAATCATGACACCAGCTAAAGCTGAGCCGTTCCACTCATTCCGAAATCAGATGCTAAAAGTTAAGTAATGCCTTTAATTGCTAACAGATTGCCTCCGTGCAGTAATGAATTCATATTTACAATGCTGGGAATTTATATCCATCTCTCAAGAAAGAATATGTTAGAGACAGAGCCATTTTTCATTTTAAATGTGGGTTAAATAGACAGGAAAGCATCAACATTGCCTTAACTTTATATTTTCTCTGCATGTGTGTCCTACATCTAATCTATAGGTAAATATTCTCCATTTGCTATTCATCCACCTACGTCCTCGGAATACAATACTGGTTATCGCCTTCTATAGCCCTCCCATTGTATTACAAATCTTGTGACCCAATAGCACAGTGGCATGGTCGGAAATCACTTGAGAGTATGGTTAATGGAACAGTGAAGATTTGCAAAGCAGGTAGAGGTTTTTATGGCAATATAACCTGTACTGCAAGTATATGTGAAGGTATAGTTGTCCATCCGTGGTGTATTGTGCAGCACTGCAGCCATCTTTAGCACTTTTTAAATATAATACCATAAAGATGGACTCTCATTTACTAATACTGATGCAAATTTGGCCAAGCACAGGGAAGGTAAACATTTATTATCAGCCAATCTTCAACCTTACAATTGTAGTTGCTAAATTTCACTAGTGCAGCTGCATTGGTGCCCACCAACCAGATCTTTGCTTTTATTTCCCAACTATTTAGTACCAGCACTGCAACAAATTTGCACCCATGTTACAAAATAAACCACAACATCACTAATCTGGGGTCTGGCCCTGAAAACTGGGGATCATCTTATATTAGTCACCTTAATATATGGGGCCAAATTATTAATTTATTAATATCTGCTATCCATTGAAATATTGGAAAGTCCAAAGCCTGCACTGACCCTTGTTTTTAACCACACGGGGTCCAAATCTCACCAAACACACCAAAATAAATGGATCTTAATATGAATTGGCCAATAGACCCATACCAACCAATCACAGATGATTGCTTCCATTATCATAACATACATGCTTCATAGCTTGTAGACAAATCAAAACTAATTGCGGATTACTTACTATGTATCACTGTTAGCAAATGAGAGCTACTGTGTTAATTATAGGCCCAACCCAATACTTAGAAGGTGGTCTCAGGTTAGTATATCCTACTGTTTTAATCTGTGCATGATATAACACAATCAATGAGAGCATAGAACATATTAACCTATATTTGTCATTTGCTGAGATATTGAGAAGGAAAACAACATTTTAGGAGGTGTGAGGGTAATGTTCTTGCTGAGTAAGACGCCCTCTCATTATCGCTTGAGTGTTATGATAAAATAAGGAATGCAGTGCCAAATGTTTCATTAATTAGGTCTGCGTCAATGAATCACCTGAAAGTGAAGAATGAACGAAAGGTACCAAACTAGAGGGAGAGAAATAACCTGCTAAAACTCTGCCTAAAGATTTGTTGATTATGCCGGCAAAGCTGTGAGGTCTGTTGCAAATCACTGTTTTGATGGACCATGGATGCCCCAAGTAGTGGCTGCTGTACTATGAAATTGATTTCCGAGCACGAAGAGGAATGATTTGCTATAGGAGCTGGAATATTTCTGAAGGCCTAGCACTAGAAAATCAATAGCCTAGAATGTTACCATGAAACTGTTGGATGAGTAGATGAAGATGAAGTTCATTCCAAAATAGAATGATTAATCGAAGACTTTAAAAACAAGACATGGCGAGATTAGGTTTAGCCCATGGACAGAATGGAGATTGATAATGCGGGATGACAGAGGTATGGAGCGGGAAAGGAGAAACGCTCCATCCATAATAGTTTACTTGGCACGATTCCGAGAACACAGAAGGATTAGAGTTGGAATTATGAGTAAGTGATCTTCCTATTTGGGTATGTGGTGACATAGATCCCATAGAGCAAAGGGCCTGAACAAGAGAGGGACCCTTTTTATGTACACAAACTTGCAACCACTTTGCACCTTGCATCACAAAGCAACTTGACGAATGAGGCCCACTAACTTTAGTAGCTGGGCTACTATGGAGTCACCCATATTACATGGTGATTATAACAACGTTGTTTTTCTTTAATACTGACGGTACCTACAAGTGACAGAGCAGCCATACTATCACTATGGAAAAGGGACATATTCACAAGACATTCCTTTTCTTACTAAATTAATTTTCAACCAGCAATATCCAGTCAGAAGAGGTGTACAGCAAGTGGCACTGTTGTTTCAAATTCATTATATAGTGTTATAAATGGAAATAAAGTATAGATTGTTTACAATACCAATGACATAGATAAATGACACAAATCATTAATTAATATTGGAAAGCTACTTAGAACTACATGATCATTTATCAGGCATATATTCAGAATTTTTGCCCCTCTTACAGACTTATGCAACCAAATCATATGAGATTATATCCTTTGCATATGTAACACTGTATAAACTTCAGTCCTCAAAGTGTTTTACCACTTATATTTACCAGTAAATAAATATTACAATTTTCTTGGGAAAAAACAAAGCCAGCAATTGCCCCCTGTGTGAGTTGGGCTGAATGTAAGAGCTGTGCGTTGCACTAAACCTGGTCTGCATCTGAAAACGTTTGTGTTAGCGAAGAACAAAAGAATATCGCTTGACTTGCATTCTACATGTAAGGTGATCTGATAACAAATGTCATGGGGAGCAAAAACAATTGAGATGCTCCAGTACTTGATCATCTAAGGAACATCTAGAAACAAGCCCTTTCCTGAATATGAAAAATGCTATGAATGGAATATGAGATAAAGGGCCAATATATCAAAATGTAGCAGCATAAAGGAAATATAATGTAAAATATGGAGAGAAAATACCTTTTACTATGATTTTCTGTTAGTTATAGTCTCACCCATTACAACACTGATGTGGGTTATGACTAGGCTACCATTGTAAAGTTGTCCTTGTACAGGAAGACATGCAAGTACTCTTGGGCTGCAAACTATCCACTTCCCACCTGATATCTCATAGGAATATATTCAGCTAAAGAACACTGGGTCCTTGACCAGACCACTCATGTTTCATAATAACAAATTGTTAAGGCATTCATTTGGCCTATTATTCCAGGCTGATAAGACTTTTGGAATTTATTACTGACATAACATAATTTTGGTATGAACCCTTTATAAAGTGTTAACTAGTTTATACCAAAACATGTTGTGTATTTGAATTGTGGTACTTCTCTAATTCTACTTTTATAAATATCCAAGTGGCATCATTTTCTCAGAAAGATTTACTCCAGATTGTTCAGGTTGGTCTGATGACACTTGCAAATAGTGACACAGACTCTCAACCAGATTGCTATCAATGACTGGTCCAATATAGGATATGAATTATTTTGTTCTTGAGCCATCCCAGGGGTATGTTGGCCTTGTGCTCTTCTGTATTGCCCTGAATCTCATCTCTCTTTAATATGAACACAATGCTCTTGTCCCCGATTATGGAGCAAAGACTTTCCAAGAAGACCAGAAGGCAGAATTCATTGCTAAACTTGTCCATGTTCAACACCACATTTATATATAGCTCAACATGCCCAAGAGGTGACCATCTCCAACACTGGGGCACAGAGTGGCCTGTGATTTTCAGCAAGATAGTCACTGTATACATCCAAGTGAGTATACTGGCAGAACTACAAAAATATGATGGCAGTATTATAGGGACAGATAACGTGTCAAGAATCTTCTACCAAGACGAATGTACTTTGTTAATGAATGCTCTTGGTAAGGGGACTTGATGGATGGACTGGACTTTGTCTTTAATCTGTTTGTTTAAAAGGATTAGAGTAACCCAACGCATTCCCACATCTTCTATTGTTCTGTTTTATGACTACCGTTATTTAAAGTATATTTTTAAAGTATATTTTTATAGTTGTATAATAGCAATGTAGTGGTATGTTTTATTTTCTAGTTGGTTGCCATATGGTGAATACCCAAACAAGCCATGGTTTGACAGCTCCACCTTCAGCTGTAGGCCTGGGGCATGCGCACTCCATACAACCCCAAGTGTAAGATCCCCTACGTGCATTGTTATCCACCAATAATCTCTCTATCATATTCTGAATACCTAAAAACCCGTTATACTGCAGCTCATATATGTACCTGGATCCATGTTGCTCCCACTGCTGCAAATACACCACAGGCCTACTAGTAGGCAAGATCTAGTTCAATGTTGTATTTATTCATATATGTAAGTGTATACAGTTAAGGCTATATAAACCATATGAGCACCTGTGGGCCCATGCTTAGGACAGTAAGCTTTAGGTGGGTGGCCCATATGTAAATATAGAAATCACCTATAAAAATGTCTTCCTGCTAAATCTGGCTGTAGAGCTGGGTACCTGATAGTCCTATGATCGGCGAATGTGACGCCAGGTTGTCTGTCCTGCTTACAGTGCGGCTCATTTATCAACACTGGGCAAATTTGCCCATGGGCAGTTACCTATAGCAACCAATCAGTGATTAGCTTTTTGAAGCCAGCTGCAAGTAGAACAATGAATGCAGCAATTTGATTGGTTGCCATGGGTTATTGCCCATGGGCAAATTTGCCCAGTGTTGATAAATGACCCCCACTATGTCCCAATTGGCCTAGGGACCAGTCCTATATGTAGTGCTTTACACCAAAAATGTATTAAAGGGTGAATTTTCGCCTCGGAAGGCTCTGCCAGACACACAACTTCGTCAGACGTTAATTTGCAGTGCATACATCAAGTTACATCTCAGCAGACGAATGCTGGCATTTCTAAGCAAACTTTCGTTAGTGTTACTTTCTTCCTAGCAAAACTTCGTTAACACACTTACGCTTATGTCAATTTAAATAGGGTGGGTAACTTAACCTGGCGAAGCAGACTCTGGCAAAAAGGGTAACGTAGTGGAAACTTCATACTTAGATGAATTTCTTCTGGTGAAAGGGCGCAAAACTATTTTAGTGCTGAGCTCTTTCCTCTATGCTTTTTAGTAAATTGGCGATGTCCCTGCGAATTTGATGAAGTAAATTACGGATCCGCACACACTATATCTTCAAGCAGATGGGGGTTAACCCCAGTTTATTGTGCCACCACTAAGATCAACGTTTCGGGGGGTTTACCCACCCTTCATCAGGTTCCTGATGAAGGGTGGGTAAACCCCCGGTAAACCCCCCCGAAACGTTGATCTTAGTGGTGGCACAATAAACTGGGGTTAACCCCCATCTGCTTGAAGATATAGTGTGTGCGGATCCGTAATTTACTTCATTTGACTACAGGGACCTTGCCGGGTTCACGGAGACCCAGCACCACTGGAAGCAGAGGAGTAAATACACAGGAGTGCGGTGGTGAGAATTTTCTTATACCTGCGAATTTGATAACATTTCCCCCCCTTTCTCCTTGACACTCAGCTCTTAATTGTAACTGTACTTTGTATTACATAGTAACATAGTAAGTTAGGTTGAAAAAAGACACACATCCAGTGATGGGCGAATTTCTCCCATTTCGCTTTGCTGAAAAATTTGCAAAATTATCAAAATGGCGAAAAATTTGCAAAAAAACCCCATGAAAACCGAAATTGACGCCTGCGTCCGAAAAGTCACTTGCGTCAATTTTGATGCTGGCATTAAAGTCAATGGGCGTCCGAATAGTGTTGACGTGCGGAGATTTTGATACGAGCGTCTTTTTCAGACACCCATCCAAATCTTTTTTACGCAGGCGAATTTTCGCAAATTTCTTCGCTGCCGGCGAAATGCAGAAATTTGTGACAGTGGAATTTATTTGCCCATCACTACACACGTCCATCAAGTCCAATTTGTATTAATTTGCATTGTATATTGTACTTATTGGTATTTGTGCTAAATTTACAGTAAATACAAATATACATATACATATATACAGTAGTAGAAAAGATGAAGCAGCACTCGTTTGTTGCAAAAGAATATATTAAGAATTCAGTACATGACATAGCAGTGATGTTTCGGACAATCTGTGTGCCCTTTATCAAGCCAAAATGAATAGCCAGCTAGTGTAGCTTCACTTTGCCTGACGAAGTAACGGTAGCGCAACTTCGCTACCATTCGCCTCCCTGAGCGCAACTTCGCATTTTAGTGAATTTGCGTATCGATGGCAAAACTACGCCTGGCTAAGTGCGGCGAAGCTTCAGATCTTAGTGAATTTACCCCTTAGTGTGGATCATTATCATATATACATATTCATAGATACAAAAACAGATCATAATCACGATTTAAACCCAGTGGATGTAAAGATTTAAGTGTATCGATCCACCACACCTCACTTCTTTTTAACTTCAATTCCCTGTCGCCTCCTCTTTTTAAAGGCAGCACTGTTTCTAACAACATAGATTTTAACTAGTCAGCAGTTTGTCCCATATCCAGCAAAATGTTTTGATACAGGTAATGTAGTATTGCCTAGGTTGATACTTGAACGATTTTGCGATATACGTGACTTGACCATCTGGGTGGTCTCACATACTGTATATAGATGAGACCACATGACATGTCAACACGTAGACCGCAAACTTAGAGATACAAGTATAGTGTCCCCGTAACTGTATATGTTGCCCTGTCTGTGGATGAACAAACTCTCTACCCTTGAGGACATATGGACACTGCATGCACCCCAAACAGGGGAACATGCCTTTCAACTTACCACCCCAAAATGTATGTACTTCCTTAGGTTAGGTTTTCATCAATGATGAGGTCCCAATAGTCTTTCCCTGTCGATACGAGATATATTAAATATACATACATATATATGAGTTTCTAATAAAGCTGGCAGATGGACCCTGTCCCGAAGAGCTTACAATATATGAAAGTTAGAGTTTAATCCTGAATTTGAAGATAGGGCCAGGGAAGGGTTCATAGACTGTAAATCAGCAAATCTCAGAATCCTAGACTGAAACAGGTATTACATGTAATATTAAGAGAAATGACAGAATCTTCTGGTAAGCCATGTTTAAGCCTGGCACGGGCCCTGCAGGGCATGAGATCTCCCAACCCCCTTCTTATCATTTAACTGCAGTGGTTTGATTTCATTTCCCTGTGGCTGGAAGGTTGGCAGCTCTGCCAGACAGCCGAGTGATGAGGGGACACGGGAATCCAGGTCAGCGCAGAATAAAGTCTCCGAGGGACGTGCCTGGGTGTCAGCCTGGGAACATTTGTTTGGAAACCGGTTTATGTCTGGGTACGCTTTGGCTTGTGTGGAAAATAAACTGCCGCCTTTATTCACTATTCAATATCCATTTTTCAGAATATCGATTCTCTTTCTGAGATGGTTTGGGTTACAAGACCTAGATATTGTTTCCTCTAAAAGGTCAAAGTAATATTCTACCTTTTTTAAAAGCAAATTATCAGCATTGAATCATTCGCCCAAACTGACAATATAACAACTTATAGCTAATGACTTTTAAAGGGGAGGTCTGCATTTCCGTGAACTGTGAGGTTTTTTTCTTTTTCTATTTTTGCCCCTCTCTCCTATTCGCCTTTCATCCTGTCTTCCAACAGCTGGTTGGTTGCTAGGACATCCCAGGATGGTAAGACTGAATGCCCAACCCAAACTAACTGTTTATGGCTGCAGTCAGTTTCTGACCTTGTGGGATCATTATGAACATGCGCACTGAGTTTCCAGAAAATCCCATGGGAACAACTAAAAAGAGATAGTAGGGGGCATTTATTTCATTGGCACAGTAGGTTTTTCATTATGGGTTGCTCCCATGTGTTTACTTTCCTTACTTTAGCCAGTTTCTTTATGGGTATGTACCACCTTCCTCTCCCATTATGGAATCACATAATTTTTACTCCTAACCCAACACACTGTACATTTCAGTGAGCCAGAGGTGTTGGAAAACATTTGTTTTTTTTAATAGCAATAGTTAGACAATAATTATTTTGGCTCACATGCCTATCATTAGAGTGAGCTGCCATACTGATAATGGGATAAAAGCTGGAACACATGACAGCAAAGGTTATTGCAAAAAATGACACTACGCTAAATTAAGAGGCAAATTATACTGCCAAATGACATAGACATCTATTCAGCTTAGGGAGAAGAGCTATAGTACTACATTAGCAGGTCACAACACAGGACCCTCACTAGCGCAACACTAGTATTCCACGTAGTAACCTATACAAGTGTTTCTGTTGATAGAAGTCACAAAGTTTACACCAGATATGATAAACCATACAAACCAATCAGCAGGTAACATTCTGGTCACATGCTCAAAAGTTCCGCTGAAGTCACAAAGCTAAAATCCAGGACAGAGGGAACTTTAACAACCAGTTTTACGTTTCCTGATTTGGTAAGAAGACATCTGGCCCTTCCTTAAACCTCTCTACTGTATCTGTCATTAGAAGTTCTGTAGGTAGTGACAGCTAGTGATGGGCAAATAATTTGCCTGGCATGAATTTGCGGCGAATTGTTTTGCCGCCGGTGAATAGATTCCTGAATCTCCCGCTGGCTTCAATTTCCGATTTTGTGATTTTTCATGAAAATGTCAGATTTTCATGATTTTTTTGTGAAACTTTCCGATTTCTCAATTTTTTGCCGGGAGAAATTCGCCGATCACTAGTGCCAGCCACAACTCAACCTTTTCTGCAGCAGCAGCCTTTTATTCTAATGTTAGGGATTCCCCTATTTGTCCTTTCTGAAAAGAATGAGAGTCTGAGCCCCTAGAGAGGGTTTTTTAGCCTTTTTTTTTCTACGGAATTACAAAGTGATTTTAACCCACTTAGATGTCTCTTCTCTAATGCAAACATCTCAGCTTGGACAGCCTGTCTTTATAATGACACAGATTGATATTGCATGCTATAGCCAAGTCTATCATCTAGAATATGCCTAGATCTTTCCCCATCATGGATTCACTTAACATAATTCCATTAAGAATATACCTTGCACTCAGGTTTTTTTAAAAATCACAAATGCATAACCTTGCATTAATCTGAATCTCAGCTGTCACTCATAGAGCTGCCTAAAACACTAATCTGCCCGAGACCTGCTGCTCTACACACGGCACATCACTGATGGATTCTATTGCACGAACTGAGCAACTCAAAGTCATCTGCAAACACAGACAGCAAGGCTGACTCTGCACATTGCACCCATTCCATTCTTTTTTTTGCATCCTCAAAATTACACTTCATATATTGTACCCAATGCAACAATTTGACACCTTAAAAATGACAAAGTGTGATACTGGAGCACATGAAACTTTCAGAGATGCCCATAACATTGTGGAAATAATGCTATATGTACTACAACTACACAATCACTGGTGGCAAACTGTAATAATGCATGTTAAGCTTCCTATTGTTTTTATATAACGGACATATTCTCAGATTCTTTATTTTACCATCGTGACTTAATTTTTTTCCCTTTTCTTTCCCCTAAGGGAAAACAAAAGCCATTATGTAGCATTAATAGAAACACGTTTTCCCCCAAGGCTTATTTTTAGCCTTGACGCTGCAATGCCATCAATATGGTCCAGCAATGACTTTAGGAACATTTCTCATACTTAGTTCCAATAGTTGGAATAGGGCTTGGGTTCCTTGACTTTTTGAATTTTAGTTTAAAAACAACCAGGCTTAAAGATGCCCATCCATGTGCAGAACATGCAGAACTCTTGCCAGCAGCCTATATGGGCCCAAAGCAATTTCTGCCCTTATCGGACTTAGATACTGATTGGGCTCAGTGGAAAATACTGTTGGCTTATGCCCATATTATGCCTTGGATGTAGTTCACAGCTGACAAGTCTTCTTGAACTTCAATGTGTCTCCATTGTTGAACAATAGCCATGCTTGATATAATAGGACTTCTCGTGAATTATTCTTAATTCTCTAAATATTCTCAGCTTTCAAGGTTTTGAATTGCAAACCCTCTCTGGAAGAAAATAGGAAGGGTTTTGTGCAGGTAGTTGACAAGGGTGGATGAATGAATAGGCTATAGCCTAAGGACCAAGAGTAATTGGGGGCTTTTTCAATTATTATTATTTTAACTTTAGTTTCTTTAAAAAAAAATCTATTTTTATCTGCGCTGCTAGAACTGGGCCCGGTTGGGACGGGTGCAAGGTACCTGCTGGGTGAAGATTATACAGCCAGACAAGGCAAGGTACATGCGTGCACCTGAGCTCTCTTAAGGGTGGCCATAGTAGAGATCTGCTCGTTTGGCGATGTCACGAAACTAACAGATCTCTCCCCGATATGCCCACATTGAATTGGGCAATATCGGGCTGATCCGATCATGGGCCCTAGGGCCCAACGATCGGATCAGAATGGATCCGATACAGGTGGTCGGACCGCGGAACCGCATAGACGCACAAATGCGGCCGCTATCCAATGGGATTTTTTAACCTACCCGATCGAGATCTGGCCGACTTTCGGACCCAAGCCCAGCAGCTCAGATAAAAATAAATGTAATAGAAAATAAAAAATAATAAATAACAAATAATAAAAAAAATAAATCAAATTGAAAAAAAGATTGTCTCTTGTATATTTCTAAACTTTTGGGAATGGGAGTAGCCTAGAAGGGGGGCATGTGGAAAGTGTCACGTCTAGGCATAATTCTGTTGGATCAGTGTGACAAAGCATGGCATATACTAAGGGCATTAGCCTATACAATATTACTGGGCATCTAAGGTTCCTACAGATGTTATTGTCTTACAACTCTAGCAAAACCCTTACAATATTCTGCTGTCAGCCGGATTCTGGGAGGTGCAGTACAACAGCATCAAGAGGGCATCTAGGTACCTTTACCCTCTGTTGTTAAACAATATCTTTGGGGCATTTTGCAGTACTATTAAACCTGATGAAATTATAGGATGGATATCCCACCGATTTGCTGATTTTGGGTTGGGGGGGTGTGGATCACTCGATTTTTTATGATTTAATTCAGAATACAATCTCTATGCAGCACAGACATGACAACATTTCACAGTTATTTATATTGTAAATTAGATGCATTATTTTAGCAGAGCAGAGCTTGAAAATAAAATGTGTTAATTTATCCAGCTATTATCATATAATATTGTTCTCCCTATCACGTCCCGCAGGATTAAGTGCACTTGGCTGCATCAGTTCCATTCTGTATGTGGCCAAGGTGTCAATACCAAACATGTGTGATATTTTGTGTTTGTAATCTGCAAGTTAAGTATCATTGAGTTATCATGTTTCATGCTCTGTGAGAACATCCTGTAGTGTGTTTTATACCCACAGCAAACTTTTGGATGTGCTATGCGACTGCAACTCCCAGCACATACTCTTGGGAGTTGCTTTTTTTGCTTCTGCTTAGCCTTGTTCCATGCTCAGCATTCTGCACATTTTGCTGCTCAAAGACTTTTGTGAGCTGAATTCTGTAATGTGCTCATCTGAGAGATCTGGTTAAAGGTTCAATGTGAGATATGATGCAACTCTTGGCATAAATGTCAGAAGCAATGGGGGACGACCCCTACTCTCTTTCCCCAACCTGGTAGGGGAATAAACACACTGTAATTGCACCTTTGGGGCTACAATGCCTCTGTTACTCTAGGGACAGCCTGTTTTGATGTGAAAGCAACACGCGCAGGAAAAAAGAGATGAGACTGTGACATTCGGTATCACAAACTCTGCACTAGAGTAATAGTGCGATAGGAGAAAGTGCCATATCCAATAGCAAAAATGATAGGGGCCAAAGCTTATCATAAATGAAAACATGGATAGAATGGACGAACCAGATCATTGGCGGCAGGGGAACAGCCGAACGCTAGGGTTAGATACAATTACAATACACTGCAAACTAAGGCAAGGAATGAGTTTAGGGTTAAGGTGGAAAGGGAATGAGAATGCATGGACGAGGCCATGAATACTATAAGGCCAAGGGAAGAGTGAAGGGAGGGCGGCTGGCAGAGAGCTACAAAACATAGTAGGGTGCAAAGGAGAGTCAGAAAGAAACTGGGCAAAGTCTATTTTTATACAGCCTTAGACTGCAGAGCAAAGTCAGGCCAGGGCACCGTAAAAGGGTTTTGATGGAGATTGAAGGGAGGTGTTCATTTACAGAGTGCATGGTGGGTAAACATAGAACCAGTATACAGCGCTGAAATGAAGCCCTCAATGGACATTGGAAATACCATCAGAGCCTGGCACAGAGAATGATTTGACTGTATAGTCTGTATTCTTGGTCATTACGTTAACTTCATATGTTCTAACTCTCACCTCAGCCTTTAAATGAACAGATCTGCTATTGCTCTTGGCTATTTTATCACCCTGATAATTATTCTTTCACATGGGCCATTATATTACCCTGATATATAACTGATTTTGGTCTTTATGTTCCTTAATATATTATTCTTTCATTTCGGCCATTATATTACCCTGTAATATATTCAACCTTATTTATATAGTGTCTCCTGCAGCACATTACAGAGTCAGGGGAAACAAACACAGGGCATGGACCTTGATATACGCTCAGTCTCATCTTAGCCATCAAATTCATATATTATGGCTCTTGGCCTTTTTAACACCATGATATATTCTTATACTTATCACAGCCATTATATTAATTAATTGAGATATTATTGCGTTTGGCCATTATATTACCTTGATATGGTCTCTCTCTTGTCTCAACCATTATATTGCACTGATATATTAATGGTCCCATCTGGCCATTATATTAACATGACACCGTCTCATCTCAGCCATTATATTAACTGATATATTATTGCTTTTGGCCATTGTATTACCCTGATATATTGTCCCTCTACTCCGAGTCATTATATTATCCAGACATAATATTCTCTCATCCCGGCCATTATATTACGCTAGTGGTGTGTCTCTATCACCTGTTTGAGTCTGATTTGTGATATGTTAGGATTCTATCGTCTGGGTCTGCATAACCCAAGCCACAGCCCAGTATCTTTTCTCAGGCTCACTTTATTATCCTGATCCTGATGTATGAACTCTGTCATTGGGGGTTACTTCTTAACCCACAGGTACAGTGATCTTTCTTTAACTGTATCATTATATTACGGTGATACATAATCTCTGTCATCTGGGTCACTTTGTAACCCTGATACAAGAGGAATGTAAACTTTGTACTTTTGCTCATTCTATTACTCCAATATCCACCATGACATGTCTGCATCCCTGCAGTTCCAGCCCAAAAATTATTTGGAGTTAGCCTAAAATAATGGTTTATACTGTATCAGATCAGCATCCTGTGTATTTCAGGCATCTTTGTTAGTCTTCCACTTATTCATAAAGCTTGCTGCATATTATTTGTGTGCCTGGTATATCCCAATATAATATATGTTCATTACAGAAACAAGAACCGTATCATAACATGTTGGATAGCTACCTATAACCGTCAATATACAGTAGGCAAAGGAATTATAAACATGTAACTACTCTTTAATATGGACGCCTGCAGCTTACAGTCATACAATTGTGTTGGTACAGCAGTCTCTTTAAGAGGGAATATTAAATGCAATATTTCAGGGAGTCTTCCCCCAGTCATCAGTTGTCATTAGGAAAATGTACAGATAACTGCAACTACTCTGTTCTGTACTGGTTGCACATATGGCCTGTGTTTATACTTTACCACTTACTGGAGAGATGCTATTTTGGGATGCAGGGAAACCTCACTGCATGAGCAGCCAAGAATGGTCGTTTAAGCTTCCAGAGGCAAGCCGGCTTTTGCTTGAACTACGAGATCATATCTCAGATATTCACGGCAGAGAAATCCAGCAGTTATGGCTATGGATGATGGGAGTTGTAGGTCACCGGCAGTGCCTTCCAGGCTGAGAACGTGTTTTATCACCAGACAACCTTCACTGATAAAATACATTGGGCTAGTTACAGCACTCTGTCCTTTCTTTTAATTTGTGTCACCCCAAGAAGAGATCTCTGTATCTGTGTGACTCTATCACCCCGAGGTGGGTGACACCATATGACAAGCTATCCACGTCGCTAATGACGCTTCTTAAAATAAAACATCTCCAACAAATTTCATATAAGGGAAAACAGAGTCCTTGATAATTTGAGTCTTATATTAACTTCTAATATAAAGTCAACCCTGGCAAATTGGAACAGGAAGAATTAATTGGATATGCAAATGAGATTATCTGCTATATAAATCTAATTACGAACCAATTTGCTCTAACAGAATGCAAAGGAACAACATGGACGAACAACACCTGTATGTCGGCGGTGTGACATGGAACACAGAAACAATGGAATGCACTGTATCTCTATAAGACAACACATTGGGCTAGAAACACATTTGTAAGGCAGATTTCAATGCATGGGCATAATGAGTAGATAGAGGGTTCTTGCAACCCATAAAATATCTGTAACACACCTGCACATCCCTTGTATAATCAGATGCCAGTGGGTATGATTCCATGCCAACTAACACTGCCAAGCACAGATGCTCACAAAAAAAACTTTGTGAGGCAAAACAGAAAGGCTGCTGTCCAAGGTGCTGCATGACTGGGCATTTCCAACACAGTCCTCTTCTTTGTATATATAATATATATATATATATATATATATATATATATATATATATATATATATATATATATATATATATATATATATATATATATATATATATATATATATATATATATATATTGAAAAGAGGGTCAGCACACTCTGTATTGTTAAGGTGAAAAAAAGTGTTGATTTTTTTCACCTCAACACTTTTTTTCACCTTAACAATACAGAGTGTGCTGACCCTCTTTTCAATATTGCTACAAACTTGGTTGTGCACCTCTGGCTTCGTCTATGACCGAGTGCAGGCACTGTCTGACATTATATATATATATATATATATATATATATATATACACACACACACACACACACACACACACACACACACACACACACACACACACACACACACACACACACACACACACACACACACACACACACACATATCACAAACATAGGGGCCGATTCACTAACTTCGAGTGAAGGATTTGAAGTTAAAAAACTTTGAATTTCGAAGTGGGCTACTTCGACTTTGAATCGAAGGATTCGAACTAGAAATCGTTCGACTATTCGACCATTCGATAGTCGAAGTACTGTCTCTTTAAAAAAAACTTCGACCCCCTAGTTCGCCATCTAAAAGCTACCGAACTCAATGTTAGCCTATGGGGAAGGTCCCCATAGGCTTGGCTAACTTTTTTTGATCGAAGGATATTCCTTCGATCGTTGGATTAAAATCCTTCGAATCGTTCGATTCGAAGGATTTTATCGTTCGATCGAAGGAACAATCCTTCGATCGTACTATTTGCGCTAAATCCTTCGATTTCGATATTCGAAGTCGAAGGATTTTAATTCCTAGTCGAATATCGAGGGTTAATTAACCCTCGATATTCGACCCTTGATGAATCGACCCCTTATTGTATATTTATACCAACAAAAGACACATAAATACATATCAGGGCCCCTATTACCTAACATTTCAGTTTGTCAATTATTGTGTACCCGTATCTACAACACTGTAGAATGTTGTTGGTTGCTTAACATTATATACTATGGATGCACCGAATCCAGGATTGGGTTCGGATTTGGCCAGGATTCAGCCTTTTTCAGCAGGATTCGGATTTGGCCGAATCCTTGTGCCTGGCCGAACCAAATATGAATCCTAATTTGCATATGTAAATTAGGGGCACGAAGGGAAATCATGTGACTTCATCACAAAACTAGGGAGTAAAAAAAACGCATATGCAAATTAGAATTTAAATTTGGTTTGGTATTCGACCGAATCTTTCACGAAGGATTCAGGGATTTGGCCAATTCCCAAATAGTGGATTGTGTGCATTCCTATTATATACACTGCCATTCATTCCTTATTTCAAACACAATGAAGTAGAGGGCTTAAGCTATGGACACACAGGCTGTTGTCAGTTGCTGTTGTCAGCCTGTGTATTTTTGGAGGGTGAGAGAAGCAGATCTGCTCAGTGCCCCTGCTCCATTGATTTGAATCAGATCAGCCTGTGTATGGTCACAAACAGGCTGAGATCAGTTCAAATACTGACCTCAGCTTCAGCTCCACTGTGTGTGACCACACACAGGCTGATTATATTTAAATGAATGGAGCAGGGGCACTGAGCAGATCTGCTTCTCTCACCCACCAAAAATACACAGCCTGACAACAGTCACTGACAACAGCCTGTGTGTCCATAACCTTAGATATAGTTTATATAGTGATAACCAGTTAGTTCTTATTCAGCCAGAGATACAGAAGTGCTTGCACATTAGTGTCATATTTATTGCCTCAGCAGAGCTATTCTCCATTAAACTCCCTAGAACAATAGCCATACATATGTTTTAAAGCTGTCTGTAATACATTACTGTCAAAATAATACAACTAAAAATGCCCATACAAGCCACATTTATAAAACAGATACAAGACAAAAACTGTGGTACTGTGTTAGCCAGTAGCAAAAATAACAAATAAAAAAAACAAAACAAATACAAAAAGTATTGTAGAAGTGATACCTATATTGGTTAACAATAAAAATACATTGCAAGCTTGTTGCTTGTTGGTGCTCCGAAAGCTTGCAACGTATTTTTATTGTTAGCCAATATAGGTATCACTTCTACAATACTTTTTGTATTTGTTTGTTTTTTTATTTGTTATAAAATAGATACAAACCGATACTCCAAAAGTTTGTGAACTCTGTAACCAATGATCATACATATTACTGTGCAATTAAGGAACTATAAGGGGAAATTAATAGAACATGGGGACACCTGTTTGCACTCAACTGAAGGGCAACTCAAGGTTGGAATAGTGCTTTTCACCTGATTGCTTTTTACTTTGCCCCTTACTCCTCTGTTTTATATGAACCGTACATGATGTATTGTAGTTCACAGATGCACATGAGGGTATCTGCCTCCTTATTTCGGAAAACTACTCTGCCCAGATCCGCAAAGATTTCTCCTCTTATTTATCAAAAAAAAATTCCAAAAATTTCTTGTGTGGGAAAAAATGATAAAATTGCCAAAAAATTCGAATCATGCAAATTTTAAGGATTTGACGCCCCAAAACCACAAAATATTCAGGACTTCTCCCATTGACTTCCACATGAACTTGGTAGGTCTAAGTTGGAGTACTTTTTTAGTCAGATTTTTAACACCCTCTGGGTGTATTAAATTCCGAAAAATGCTATTTTTTTTTCCATTAAAAATTTGGATTCAATAGTACAAAAAAATCGAATTTTTCAAGTTTTTGGCATTTGGACTTTGATAAATAACCCCTTTAATATTTGATGCAGATATTATCAAAGGGGCACTGAGTATCTGAAGTCAACAAATAGCGTGTCATGACACAAATGGGCCCGAACACAGCATGCTAACTACTTTAACATAGGTGCAAAGTTAAAGGGCATGTAAAGGCAAAAAAATAAAATCCCATTTTGACTTTCTTTAATGAAAAAGAAGCCTATCTCCAATATACTTTAATTAAAAAATGTGTACCGTTTTTATAAGAAACCTGACTGTATTCAGTGAAACTCTCCCTTCCTTTACTGCTGTGGATAGGAATTGTCAGATGGTCCCTAACTGCTGAGCAGGGAAACAATCATACTTATGAACAGCAGGGGGGGCCCCCACCTTACTTCACAGCCATGCAGAACTCAAGCAGCTTTGTTTATGATGATCCCTAAGCAGCCCAGACCACACTGAGCATGTACATAGTCTTAGTCTTGCAAAGATGTATAACAAAGTTACAAGATGGTGACCCCCTGTAGCCAACTTTGAAAGCATAAATTATTTGTTTGATTAGGCTTGTGGTGCAGTAAGTTCATGTTTACCGGTATATTTAGTATACAAAATACAGCATTTCTAGCCTTATTCTGTTTTAGACTTTACATGCCCTTTAACTATAATCCACTGAATTATTCATACTCAAAACACAATTGCTGGCCTCACGTAGACTAGTTTTACAGGTCACATTCATGTTCAGCTGGTGAGTTTGAAGGGAGAACTTTAGAGCAAGTTCTTGGTAACATTATATAGCTTCAACCTTGAAGCAGTCTTGATCCAAATTCATTCATTTCATTTTATGCTTTTTCCTAATATCTTCCCACAAAAAAAGCTCTTTGGTATCTTTCTTATTCATTAAATATATTTTAAAATTCCCTACCTCTCCACTGATGTCTGAAGCACAGGTGCTTGTATCCTTATAATCCGAATCAACTCCTTGCAGGGGTCGTTATAGCAAACTTGTCTTGTTGAATTAATTAGTAGTCAGACCAACCTTGCTTTTATTTTAATTATCTACAGATGGAGCAACTTTTCTGGAAGCATCTGGTTCAGTATGGTACATTGCAGCATAACTCACTTCAAAATACTGTACCATATGTCTCTGGTACAGTAAAATCTGCTCAACCTTTATATCATTTTCTTCACTTTTCTTGGTGTATCCTCGCCTGAAAATCCCAACTGATATTTGTGCAGTATTCCAGTCAGTAGGTATGGTGCATTGGCAGATTATTCCCACGTGTATCTGTCCATTCAGGCTATGGAAATATGAATCAGTCCAAATTCCATCTTTTGGTAACAAATATTTGTTTCCACACTTTGTCAGATTTGTATGACATTGTGGGTTTTGGCTGAGCTGAATCCTAAAGGAGTTTTTTTTAATTTGGTCAAAAAAGAACTTAACAATGAAAATGAATAGTGATGGGCGAATTTGCGAAACAGCGGCGGCGTCTCGTTTTTGACGCCGGCGCCCGTTTTTTTGACGCCGACAAATTTTCGCGCCTGGCGAATAAATTCGCCCATCACTAAAAATGAATATGGCTATAAATGCCATATTGTTTAAATAGAACTTTTTGAACAAGCCTTAAAGGGCACCAATCATGACCAAAATCATTTACTAAGTAAATACACTATGTGAAAGTTCAAGAAATCCAATTTTTAAAACAGTTAGAATTGTTTGTATAATGTAAATAATCAGCTCACTATTCCTTCTGCAAGATCTCCCTTATCTCCCCTGCAGTTCTAGCTGAGGCAGCCATCTTGGATTTCACTGGCTCCTCCTACCTATATCTTCCCAGCCAACTGTAGCTCTGAAATCTCGCACATGCTCAGTTCAAATTCCTTGTTTGCTTATCAACCCTTCTAAGCTATTTTCAAATCAGCCAAACCTGTGTGTTAGCTGCTGTACAGTAGTGCTGCCACCTGCTGGAAGTTAGCAGGTGGCAGCACTTCTAGTGGATACTTCTAGTGGAGGAGTTTACTAAAACAAGGCATTCTGGGTAGAATACTCAAAGCAGTGTTACAATCTGAGCATGCTCCTGAAATTTGCACATTAGAGTCTCTGTTAGAGTCTCAATATGGCCTCCCTCAGTGAAAGAACCCATTTGACAAAGTAAGGGATTTTTTTAAAACCTACAGTTTTTTCAAAAAACTATATTGTATATGTAGTTTGATTAAACGTGTTTAGCTTGTACTGGTCAGATTGTTAATATGTGTTTGATTTTGGCTGTGATAGGTGCCCTTTAAGGCTCAGTGTCTGTATAGCAGTAATGGTCCAGGCCTTCAAAGTTGTCACAGGAGTTTCCCATCTTGGATATTATTAGGAGTGTCATTGACTAGTGATGGGCGAATTTGTCGCTGGAAAATTTGCAAAAATAGCGAAACGTGAATTTTGATGCCAGCGTCAATTTTGACGACGGCATTAAAGTCAATGGGTGTCCAAATAATGTTGACGCACGACAGTTTTGATGAGAGCGACCTTTCCGACACTCTTCCAGATTTTTTTGCTGCGAAACACGGAAATTTACCGAGAATTCGCGTCTGCAGAATTTTTTCGCCCATCGCTATTATTGACATGCAGTGTGCTCTGGGCAGCTGTTGGGAAGCTAAGATTAAGGGTTGTCACAAATCATCAGGCAGAAAATGAGATTTGCCTGTTTTATAAGATGATGCTACAAGGATTAAATTCTGATGCTAGTTGTGCTGGTTAATTTGCTGCTATGTCCTACCAATAATCTGAATTATTATTTACTAATCAGACTTATATTGTGACATTTATATTATATAGTGAATAAAATACCCCCTATTGTAAAATATAAGGATAGTATAAGTCACCGAGGAGTTCCATGACCATATAAAAGTACAAGGCTGAAGGTCATGGAACTCTGAAGTTACTTCTAAAATCCTCATATTTTCCAAGAAGGGGTACTTTATTTATTATAATACCCGAGTTTTAGTGAGTCATGTGACAAAAATTACATCACTAAGCTCACTAAGCTTAGTTGATATAATTTAAAGGATATTAATGGCTTTTGTGTATTATATAGTGAAGTACCCCCTACTATATAAGAATATTATCGGGGGAATGTAATTAAAGTAGCAAAGCGCAAAACAACTGTAATATTGTTCCTTAAACTGTTCGCATTCGCATTGCGAATTTTATTAATGGCTTTTGTGTATTATATAGTGAAGTACCCCCTACTATATAAGAATATTATCGGGGGGAATGTAATTAAAGTAGCAAAGTGCAAAACAACTGTAATATTGTTCCTTAAACTGTTCGCATTCGCATTGCGAATTTTAATTGCGCACTCTTAAGAAGTGCTTGAAGGTGTCGTAATCTTTGGGAGCAAACATAGCGACTTTTTCAGTAAGAAGTTTTATTACATTGACTGCGCATTGTCGGTCTTCCACTGTCGGAAGTGGTCGCTAAACAGTTTCCGCATTCGTAAAGGTATATTAAATTCGCGCAAAGCAAAATTTGTTCGGGCAAAGGCATAACTTTTTGCATTGCGAATAGTTTTTCCATTAGCGACTTGTATTACATTCCCCCCTATAAGTTATAAGTTACCGAGGATTTCCATGACCATATTAAATATAAAATAATATAATTAAATATGTTTTTTATACAGGTCATGGAACTCTGAGGTGGCTTCTAATATCCTCATATTTTGCAACAGAGGGTACTTTGTTAATTTTAATACACAAGTTAGAGTGAGACATGGGACAAAAATGACATCACTAAGCTCTGATTATAAACAATGACATCATTAAAGCACCATTTATAAGGATATAACTTACAGGATATTCATGGATTTTGTGTATTATATATGTATGTATATATATATATATATATATATATATATATATATATATATTCAGTGAATCAGCAGAAAACTACTGGGGCATCTTTGGAGAAACAGATCTTCCCTGCTAAAGAACTGTGGTTGCCTTGGGCTGGTACAAAAAGCCTATAACATAATGTACAACATTTTTGCCCTACTTCTTTAGTGAAGCTTTAATTCTCATTCACTGCATGCCTAAATGAGTTCAAGGTGTTTTCTGGCGATGCAGTGAGCTGCTAGCCCAGTAATATACAATGTATATGACATAAAGGAAACTATATAAAACAACAGAAAACATACAGTGACTGTGAGTTAAATGAGGGGAACATAAAGGATCAAAATGGCACAACATGTGATGCAGAAGATAACACTGGCAGGAGGCAGTCCACATGTCAGAAATGTGGCAGGTTGTCATTATCGACACCCCCATATGGACCAGATTCTGCGGGATATTTTTTTGATTTCTGGAGTTCTGAATCGGTACATTACCTGCAAGACATACGAACCAGGGAAACGCTAGCAGTTTCCATAGCAACCTCATCCTCACTTTCTGGATTCGGACTCCTGTCTTCAGCCACTCAGAGCAGTGGCAAGTTTTCAGTCTTATCTGTTGGAGAAAAGGAACATGTTACTTTCAATACCCAGCCTGCCCTTCGGCTTTATTGCACTCTAATTCTTTGATGCCTCTCTTAAACACAACATCCTGGATGGATACATTTCTAAACTTTACCCGAAGCCAATACTGCTGCTCCCTGACCCTGCCTTACGCATTTCTTTCCTTTTGGAGCACAGAACACACACTGGCTAGAGCTGGAAGTAATACAGACCACTCATATTGATGTCAGGTTAAGAGATCCTCAGATCAATTGATATTTTAGATTCCTTCATTTGTTAACATCTCTGCTGGGAACACGAGCTGATCTCTATCTTTGCACGTACAATCTACAAGACTGGGATACGTGCCATTTGGGAAGAGCCTGTCAAATAAACTGCTCTGTTGCCTGGGCTGCAAAGCTGACAGTCACTGTTGCTAAGGGATCCATTCCCTGCTAGTACTTCCTGTACACAGCTTTACTAAATTCTATTATTACAGCACAAACTTTCTTTGCAAATAAAGCATTACATACATACATTGCATACATTTAGTCTCTACTGTATGAACACTGCCTGCACGTAATCTAACTGTGATATCAAAATGTCATTTAAAGTTATAGAGCAATGATATCTTGACAGCAAACGCAGTTGCCTCAAGGCTAATCGTGATGGTGGAGTTTCTGCATAGCTCTGCAGACAATGAAGGTATTAGTTTTATGTGTATATGTGAATGGCAGTGCATGTTGGGGCATTTTATACTGACTCCTATAATTGGAGCCATGGGTCAATGCTAAAAGGCACTTTCTATAATTTATGGGTGAGATCAAGGAGCGATATAAAAAAAATTCATGAAGGACCATTTATGAATGCAACCACAAGTGCACCCTCTAAAATGAATACATTCTTGTTGATGCAAGGTACTCTCTTGCACTTCCACATGGTTGCCAATGCACATGCATTTAAAGGGATACTGTCATGGGAAAAATTTTTTTTCAAAAATAATCAGTTAATAGTGCTGCTCCAGCAGAATTCTGCTCTGAAATCCATTTCTCAAAAGAGCAAACAGATTTTTTTATATTCAATTTTAAAATCTGACATGGGGCTAGACATTTTGTCAATTTCCCAGCTGCCCCCAGTCATGTGACTTGTGCCTGCACTTTAGGAGAGAAATGCTTTCTGGCAGGCTGCTGTTTTTCCTTCTCAATGTAACTGAATGTGTCTTAGTGGGACATGGGTTTTTACTATTGAGTGTTGTTCTTAGATCTACCAGGCAGCTGTTATCTTGTGTTAGGGAGCTGCTATCTGGTTACCTTCCTATTGTTCTTTTGTTTGGCTGCTGGGGGGGAAAAGGGAGGGGGGTGATCTCACTCTAAAGGTGGCCATACACGGATAGATCCGCTCGTTTGGCGATGTCGCCAAACGAGCGGATCTCCCTCCGATATGCCCACCTTGAGGTGGGCAATATCAGGCTGATCCGATCGTGGGCCCTAGGGCCCAACGATCGGATCCTAGCGTTCGCCAAACGGGCGGTCGGATCGCGGGACCGCATCAACGAACAGATGCGGCCGCGATCCGACGGGATTTTTAACCCCATCCGATCGAGATCTGGCCGACTTTCGGCCAGATCTCGATCGGGGAAGCCCGTCGGGGGCCCCCATACACGGGCCAATAAGCTGCCGACTTGGTCTGTCGGCAGCTTTTATCGGCCCGTGTATGGCCACCTTAACTTGCAGTACAGCAGTAAAGAGTGATTGAAGTTTATCTGAGCACAAGTCACATGACTTGGGGCAGCTGGGAAATTGACAATATGTCTAGCCCCATGTCAGATTTCAAAACTGAATATAAAAAAATCTGTTTGCTCTTTTGAGCAATGGATTTCAGTGCAGAATTCTGCTAGAGCAGCACTATTAACTGATTCATTTTGAAAAAAATGTCTTTTCCCATGACAGTATCCCTTTAATAAATGTAGCTGCAACTACACCTATTAATATTGGGGGTACCCTGGAGCAAAGCAGACTTGGTGGTAGCTCTAAGGTTCCCACAGCAGGTTGCTTCAACAAGTACACCAGACTTGTGTCTAGTGGATCAGATGCAAATACCACTCCTTTAGTGATGCATCCGCCACTCAATTTGCATCAAAACGCAAGTACAGTTACATATGTTTTGCAGTGCGGCTATAATTACACTGGAACTATGGGGCACATGTTGCACTATGGGTAAAAACATGTCAATATGTGTCTTTAAGTTTACTTTTCACACTGCACTGGAGCTTGTAAATGAGCCCTACACAGTTTCCACCAGGTTTTAATAAATCATAGCAACCCAACAGATGTTTGCTTTCAAACAAAGGTCAATAAATGCTACCTGGTTTACTGAAACTGGCACAAACGTAGCAACTTATTCTGTTGCCCAGGTGTAAGACATACCAACAACAGAACATAATTGTTGCATTCTCTTAGTCAGAGCAAGGACAAATGTAAGACAAATGTTTAGGAAGGTTTGGAAGGAACTTGATGCAAAAAATGAAAAAAAAAACTATAATAGGCTCGAAGTTTCAATCCCCACAGGGATCTTTGTCAGGAGGATACAGCAGGTTTGCTGTATACTCCTGACGAAGATCCCTGTGGGGATCGAAACGTTGATTCTAATAACATTTTTAGAATCATACTTTTTAATATATATATATATATATATATATATATATATATATATATATATATATATATATATATATATATATATATATATATATATATATGCACTTTTAATAAATGGCAATTGCAGGATGTTCTTGTTTAGCCTTTGGCAAAGACAGGATGCTCAGGGTTTAGTTTACAGAATGGCTATAGTTTATTCACAAGATAATAAATATGTATATATGCCACAGTCAATACATTCAAAGTGGCACATAAAAGGGTAAGGAGACTTCAGTTGGAATGATTTATGTAGGCAGGAGCTTTGGATGGGCTGAACATCTACAGATGCAAAATAAAGTGCAAAATTGCTAACTGGCTAAGTAGTTTGCTCGGAACTGATAATACCCCTTGTTGCCATTGTATACTACATTCATGTGTAATTAATGAATGCACTTGCAAGTGTGTGTGTGTTCAACAATGCGTCATTAAGGTTCTTGTGTTCAAACAGACTCCTCATGGATGACAATGTGTCCATCCCACTTCTTCTGATAATCTGTGCCTACTGATAGTATGAATGCCTGGAGCTAAAATAATCTGACCTGGGGTTCTTCAAATTTGAGCAACCCTAAAACGGGCCACAGACACAATGATCCGATCGTACAAATCATCGTACGATCGGACTTCCCCAACTCCCGACCTGTCACTAACCATTCAGATCAAAGTCTTACCATTCAGATCAAATAAAGTAGTTAAAGAACAGATCAGCCGATGTTCTACCCCTGACAGCAATCGTATGAAATTTATGTCCGACTAAAGCTAGTGACAGTCTCCTTCTGAAAATTGTACGATCGGCAACACATGCAGAGATATTACCCGCAGCCGACAGAAATCTGTTAACCTGTCCGATCGAACAAACTACCGATCCACGCCAGACGAAAAATGTCGGGACTCTCCACACACGGCTCGAAAATCGTACGAACCCTTGATTCGTACCATAAGATCTTTGCGTCTATGGCCAGATTTACTCTGGAAAACCTATACTCAACTTCACCTTATTTGCATTGCAATCCAAGTGCCATTGTGCCTGTTTTGGCAGATCAAGCAAAAATGCAGCAGATGCAACGTGGCTGCAATTATGGGAAAATAATACACGTGCATGTGTAAATTTCTCCCACAGAATTCTGAGCAAGTAATTCTAGCTTTACCTGCCCTAAATAAGGTAGGGTTTACTGACCACTGTTTTAATAAACAGGGGTTTTATTGGGTAATTATGTTTGTGCATGAAGAGCATGTTGGAGTATGTAAGTGATAAACCTCTCCATTACTCTCAGGCTATTTTTTAGACACGTGAGGGAAATCCATATTATATTTCATATAACAGCTCCAAAAACATTCCATTATGGGAGAACCTTTTAGAAACAAAATGACCTGTGTATAGTCCTCAAGCAGATTTCCCTTGATTTGCTTTGAAGCCATTGCATCAACAAATGGCTGCATGAGACTTTACGAAAAAGGTTTGCCTTTCGTTTTTAATTTAGGCTTAATGAATGCTGAAATGTCGCCACTAGGATTAGCTTTCCAGAAAAACCAATCTGTTCCTGTTACCTTCATGCCTATCGTTAAGGTGAACGAACTCTCATTTCATATGCACATATAATTGAGAAACACAGGAAACATTAAAAAACATGATTAAGCACCGTCCAACTGTCACACTATGCTAATACCCCTTTCACAATCATTTTAATATTTCCTGTTATTTAAATATAATCATAACTTCACTACATCATCGTCATCATCATCAGTGCACCACCCGTATCATATCATATGAACAAACTGCACAAACATCAACAAGGCGTAAGAAATGCACCTATCAATCATATCAGACTCATGCAATATTTTTGTTCTTATCATTAGAAGAGGGAACAACTACCCCAACTACCTCTGCTCTCCTTTTGCTTCACATATAGCCTGCCCCCCTCAGGCACACAGATAGATGCATTAGTAATAATAATAGCAATAATAATAGTAATTAATACTATTTAAGGTGATATTTCATCAATTTTTATGCTCCCTCTGATTGCTCCGTGTATTTTTGTCCTTCCCACCTTTCTTTAGCACCAGTACCACTGAAATTAAATATTCAAAAGCCCAATGCCTTTTGGGTTTGGCTGACTGAACTGAATCTAAGACCTAATTGACATATTCAAATTCAGGCAAAATCATAAATAATGTGCACCACCTACATTGTTTTTAAATTCCCTAGTCCCGTTGGACATGTTTAAACCAGAAGTATAATACAGGTTAATTGCAGCTTTCTGTTTGCATTCACCCAATTAACAGCTACCAGGATTAATTATAGCACTGTCAAAATATATTTTCTCAGTATCACAATACTGGTTCTTAAAATATTACAAATATTGCTTGCAATACAATAAAGAAGCCAGGACTGGAATTTAGGAAGCGAACCCCTAAATGCAGGATAAGTCTTGGCAGTCTCTCTTCTAAATAAACCTACAAGTCTTATTGTTCCCTGGATAACCTATTTAAGGCTACACATATCTTGGATCTGTAGTTGAGGAAAGGGGGTTTACTTAGGAATGGAATCCTCTCTACAGGCAGATCTGATGGTACTTCAGTTACTGGTCAATCCCACTAGTGATGTCCTAGAGCAAATGGTTATCAATTATTTCAGTTCAAGTCCAACCTTTGGACAGGTTCCTCCCATGAAGGTCAATCTTTGGTCAGGGATCATTAAATAAGTACAATATCAAATACATATTCACCCCAAATTCCAATCTCATTGGCGGTCATTTATCAACACTTGGCAAATTTGCTCATGGGCAGTAACCCATGGCAACCAATCAGATTGTTGCATTCATTGTACTACCTGCAGCTGGCTTTAAAAAGCTATTCACTGATTGGTTGCTATAGGTAACTGCCCATGGGCAAATTTGCCCAGTGTTGATAAATGAGCCCCAGTGACTTATAAACTGGGCTTTCAGGTGTATCTAGAAGAGAAAATGTTACACTAATTGGTCTTAAGGCTGAGCCCCCTTCCCTTGCTTCAAGCTCCCACTAAGGGGCCAGCCATAAATAAAGTCAGGACAGCTTGTTAGATAACACTGGTATAGCTTGGATAAGCTTTACAATAATAGTGTTTTGGCACCTCAACTCTAAATCCTGATATTCAGTCCCCGCACTATTCATAAAAGGTCCTAAAGATACCCTTTACTATGGTGAAATGTCTTTCATCAAATTAGGGATGGTTTGGCCGAATTGTATACTTTTGTGGCAGGATTTGGATTAGGTCGTATTCAAGTGTCTGGCCAAACCGAATTTGAACCCTTAAAATCATGTGACCATGTCATTGGATAAATTGCCAAATTTTTTAGAGCTCATATTTTATTTTCCCTGAATTATGCTTTTTCCCATATGCAAATTAGGATTCCGTTTGAGAGTCTGACACATCCTTCATGGAAGGTTTGGGATTTGGATAAAGTGCATGCCTAGTAAGAATTAAAAGCGATAAATAATAGTTCTACACTGAAAGAATGTGGGTACCCTTCAAAAAAAAGAATAAGAATTACTGTTTTAAAATATACAAAACACTTGTAGGCTTATTGAAGAAATAATGAAAACATACTGTATATCAACATATATGAATAGTTGGTTAGCTCTCTTAAACTGGGTTTTATACAAATGGGAGTAAAAAAACAGGATGCAAAGTGATCATATTCCTATAAGTGATGACTAATATGTTTACTACTGAACCACATTTACATTCATTATTGTGTGTATGTAGAAGCAGAAATGCAACAATACTGTAAGCCGTAGGCCCATTAATCACAATCTATTAATGGGTAAATAAGTTAGAAATATGCCTTACATACTAACAAATATCATTTCTCTTTTAGGATTCAAATATAAAGTCAAATAATAGAAAAAGGTAGGGTTTCTGTATTTGCTGCTAGTAGATCCACACAACCCAGGAAGACCCCTGACTATTATAGAATCAAAGAAATATTGATCCAATAGGGCTGTTTTACTGGTCTCCTTGATACACTTCACATCTGCAGTACTGTATTTCATCTCAGCATCATCCTGACTCTCTATCATCTGTAAATCATCACAGCTTCATTAACTTGTCGTCCAAACGGCCGCTGACTCCCCAACATTACAAGAGTTCCCCCTCTCCTTCTCTCTCTTTACCATTGACCTTTCCAGCTATGCCACACTTAAATTCAGCCATTACCATAACCGCCTGTATTTTCCTTTTATCGCTCTTCTATCTGTTACCTTCTACTCCCATGGCCTCCTCCCTTCCTGCTCAGATTAAGGAGCGGCGCGTCTGATTGTGCAGACATTTCATGTTGTTCTAAAATCTTCTGGTGAGCGCTGCAAATTAATTGCAGTTTATGATGAGGAGAGGTTTACTAGAAGCAACGTCTGATCTTGGAACTATATTTACAGGAAAGGAGAGGCTGCCAAGCTGAATGTGGTTTTTAGTTTAAGGACAGAGCTGGGATATGAAAAACGTAATAAATCAGAGGCATGATCTGAAGCTAAATGCATGGATTAAAAATAATCTTTAATTACATGCACAGTTCTGAATCAGGATTATCAGTGTGGTTCATTAGGATCTATAGCTGCATTATTTGCCTAGGGCAGTCCACATCTATTACAGATCATAAATACCCTCATAACTGCAAGTTCTTGGGGCTAACTGAGATGATTAAAACCCGCAGCTCAATACTACAGAGATCTTGCTTACTAAATTTAATTTGCCCACACTCTGACTTGACTACGGCAATGATGGAAGAGGAACAAGCAAGGTCTACTTGCTCTTTTATCTGTTATCTATTTTATTTATTGTTTCTATTGCCAGCAAAGCATCATATTCCTAACAGACCTTGAGAATAGGAGAAATTTTGGCCACTTACCAGCTACTATACAATAAAAGAAACCAATGTCAGACTGGTTTCTTCAGTGACCCATTATGATTCTACCTATTAGGGTTAGGGTTATTATAGCGTATGGGAAGACACGTGGAGGCAGTTCGGGGAGATTGTCGACCCAGAAGAAGAGGCGATTAAAAAAAAAAAATCTCCCCGAATCTCCTTGTGTGAACTAACCCTTATACAACATACACCAGTAAGATGGAAGACATGGAAGTAGTTTAAGGGTGGTGGCAGACGTGGCTACTGGGGGAGATTAGTTGCCCAGCGACAAATTGCCTCTTCTTCTTTGGGCAACTAATCTCCTCTAAATGCCTTCCCACCATCTAGAATGTAAATCGTGGCAGGATGGCACTCGGATTGATTTGGCTTTTCGAAGTCACCCGAAGTTTACTCGTAAGGAAAGGGGGAGATTAGTCCCCGAAGAAGAGGTGATTTGTCGCTGGGCTACTAATTTCCCCAAGTAGCCACATCTGCAACTACCCTTAGGGATCGCACTTGGAACGCTTCATTTTCCGAAGTCACCCGAAGTTGCCTCACGAGGAAACTTTGGGCGACTTTGGAAAGCCGAAGCGTTCCGAAAGCCATCCCGCCGGCGATTTACGTTCTAGCCAGCGAGAAGGCATTTTTGGGAGATTAGTCGCCGAAGAAGAGGCAATTTGTCACTGGGCAACTAATCTCCCCCAGTAGACACGTCTGTCCCCACCCTTAACCTCAGAAGGGGACAGGCTGGTAGCAGGTAGATAAGAAAATGAATCTCCATGATGTCAACAAAAGTCTCAAGACATTTCTCGTCATGTCCCAGAACCCTCAGGATAAGATAAGAGGCCACCTTAGTTTACAAGCATGAGTCTTGGCTCAAAATCTCTGATTTACAGGGGACTGGTGGGGGGAAGGTCAGCATAAGAGTTGCCAGGAGATTGAGGTTGAGCAGAGTCAAAGTTATTGGCTGTTGTGAGCTTTAATAGAAGCAGCCAATCTCAAAACTTTTTTTCTTTATGTCCCCAAACCTTCAAGCAAGCAAAGCATGGCACTAATATTTATTGCTGGTAAGACAAGAGGTCTTCTAGATTTACAAGCAAGTATCTTGGCTGAAACTGATTGGTTTAAAAAGGGCAGATGGGGGGTACAGTAGGTCAGTAAATGAGTGTACAGGAGAATGACATTGAGTGGAGACAATGTGATTGGCTGTTGTGAGGTCTAATAGAAGCAGCCAATCTCAAGACTTTTTTCTTGACTTTTTCCCACAAACCTCAAGCCAGAGAATCATGGCCCTAGTGTTTACTGTCAAAAAAACAAGCTAAATTGACAAACAAGTGTCTTTGTCCTACAGAGACCTCTTCAATCTCTTCTCTATCCTTGCAAGTTGGAACCGTAATGTCCCTCAATCATATTAGTGATACTTTGTCGGTTTGCAACAGTCCAATAGAGCTGAGTGAGCTATTCCGGATCATTGTGGCATTCAGTGAACAAGACGAATAATTTCCATGAAAACCAAATGGAAATAGATGTATCCGTTTACCCTCAGGTTTGCATGCTTTCCATTACCGTAGTGACAGCATGACAGTCACCAAATGGACATGAGAACAATCTTGATAATTCTTTCTATCAACAATCACGCAGTCTAAAACCACCTATTTGCAAAGGTATCAACTAGTCATATCTCAAGCCACAGATTCCACCAAAACCCCAGTTTGAACTGCTTGTAATTCCCCACTAAGAGTAAGTAAATAGTTCTAATTAAAAATATTTTATGTCCTCATGATGCTCCAGTAGCAGTTCTATTCATGATCCCAATCATTTGTTTATTCTGAAAAGGACAGAGTGCTACATATGGCTTTTCTTGTTAAGTAACGTAGGTTGGACAGTCCTATTAAATGGAGTTAAATAGTTTTTTATGTAAGATAAATCTGTGGTCCTAGAGACCCACCAGCAAAGTTTGGGCACCTACACTATACATATGCAGGAGTCAGATAATCACATAATGCTCTAAGCAGGAGGTGCTCTATTCCCACTACAGCAGGGCATAACACAACCCCTATGGCTGTTAGGGAATTGCTGGAAGGTTGGACATCATGTCCTCAAATAATTACAGCACAGAAAGGGCCTTTATATTAAAATGCACAAGCCAGATAATGTGGGATTAAATCCCATTAATCATGTGGTATTTGCCTTAATAAAGACATTTTAATATATGGAAGCGCAGCTTATTATCTTGAGGCCTATCACAGTGATGGAATATTTAATGCCTTAGCTCTTGAGTGAAGTTGGTCACTGTTACTGCACAGTCCCAGGTTACACATAGCTAAACTAAAGATTTAGTAAAATTAAAGTGAATTTCTTAGCAATAGAATATAACGCTATTGTTAGTCACAGAGAAGTTTCATGACCAAATAAAGGTGCAAGGTTGCTACTGTAATACTGGTCATAGTATCACTATGAAATTATATCTGAGGAAATTACTGATTAACATTTATAAGGATATATTTTACACCTTATTCATGGCTCTTCTGGTTAATTGTTATAAAAGCCGGTATGGCCAACCCTATTGCTATACAACAAGGTTGCTGCAGGTTCCCATATAAAGTAGGTTTGACAAATTGAAGCCTTTTAGCAATTGCTACAACTACAACTTCTAGCATTGACCAATAGAATTTAATTGTAAGTATCTACAATGTGTTATTAAAGTCCAATTGGAGTTGCACAGCTACATTCCCTTCATATTTTCCTCAGAACGATGATAGGTCTCTCTATCCCCTGGGCACCATCTTGTCCTACTATGCTGTACCTGCTATCCTATAGGTTCCCAAATGCTTGTATCCCCATTGCTAATACAGGCACCAACTCTCCCTACTATACCTGCTATCCCACAGTCACACTCCCTTCCCAGAGACTATTATCCCACTGTTACTATAGGCACCATCTTTCCATACTATACCTGCTATCCCACAGTCACACTCCCTTCCCAGAGACTATTATCCACTGCTACTATAGGCACCATCTCTCCCTACTATACCTGCTATCCCACAGTTACACTCCCTTCCCAGAGACTATTATCTCACTGTTACTATAGGCACCATCTCTCCCTACTATACCTGCTATCCCACAGTCACACTCCCTTCCCAGAGACATTATCCCAGTGTTACTATAGGCACCATCTCTCCCTACTATACCTGCTATCCCACAGTCACACTCCCTTTCCAGAGAATATTATCCCACTGTTACTATAGGTACCATCTCTCCCTACTATACCTGCTATCCCACAGCCACAGCTGGTGTCCAGAGACTATTATCTCTATTGTGCTACCCACACTACTACATCCTGCTTTTGATTAGTAACCCGAGGCTTGTGCATAGTCCATTTGGCATGTTTAGAAGGAGATACATGGATTTACTACTCCTTCCTGTTTGGATTTTTGTATGTTTTAGGGGCAGATTCATTAAGGGTCGAATTTCGAAGTTAAAAATACTTCGAAATTCGACCCTCGAATTGAAATCCTTCGACTTCGAATATCGAAGTCGAAGGATTTAGCGCTAAACGTTCGAAGGATTTTTCGTTCGATCGATTCGAAGGATTTTAATCCAACGATCGAAGGAAAATCCTTCGATCAAAAAAAGGTTAGCAAACCTATGGGGATCTTCCCCATAGGCTAACATTGACTTCGGTAGGTTTTATCTGCCGAAGTAGGGGGTCGAAGTTTTTTTTAAAGGGAAAGTACTTCGACTATCGAATGGTCGAATAGTCGAACGATTTTTCGTTCGATTCGTTCGATTTCCTTCGAATTCGAACGAATTTAACCAATTCGATGGTCGAAGTACCCAAAAAATACTTCGAAATTCAAATTTTTTTCATTCGAATCCTTCACTCGAGCTTAGTGAATCGACCCCTAAGTGTCATGTTTGCTGTTGAGGGTACTGGGAGGTGTACAGTAGTTTAGGAACACTGAGCTATAATGTCTGTTGGGAAATCTTGGTGGAGTTGCTTGATTAAGCAGAAAGGTCCTTACATTTATAGCATTCTGTAGCTCTCAGTTTGGACTAACTCCATAAGTAAATGTGGAATTGATACATATACAGGTTTGGCAACCTCTCCATTGATGTAAGCAGGATTTGGAGCAGACGCATTGTAGCAAATTATTTAATAGGAGGAAAGAGCGATGATACAAAACTGATGATCGTGTAAATGGCAAACAAAGCATCGGCTGTCGGCAAGATGTCAGCCACCTAAAGGGCAAGCTCACCTCAAAGTTTACCTTTATAATCTAAATAGCAGTGAACAACTTTGGAATAGAATTGGATAATGACACCTTTTAAAAATCATCTGTAACAGGGAGACATTTTCTAGGGTTTATACTTTTTGACTTATCCTTATTGAAGGCAAAACAATCCTATTTGTTTTAATTCGTGTTTATATGATTATTAGTAGACATTAGAAGGCATGGAAACCCAAATAAAAGAGGTACTATGGGGTATATTTATCAAAGAGTGAAGTTAATAGTGATGTTTCGCCACTAGAGTGAAATTCCGCCACTCTCCATTCATTTCTATGGGATTTTTATAGGCGTATTTATCAAAGGGTGAACTTTCACCCATTGATAAATACGCCTTTCAAAATCCCATAGAAATGAATTGAGAGCTGCGGAATTTCACTCTAGTGGCGGAACTTCACTCTTTGATAAATTTATCCCTATATCTGAAAATGTGGGTTGACATGGGGGTGGATTGCATCTCAAAGTGCCTGTATGGACCAAACGAGTTCCACAGCCAAGCAGGTTATAAGGCAGGACTCTTTGTATAACTGACCAAACACAGTGGGGTAAATTCATCAAGTGAAGTTCCGCCACTAGAGTGAAATTCCGCAGCTCTCAATTCATTTCTATGGGATTTTGAAAGGCGTATTTATCAATGGGTGAAAGTGAAAGTTCACCCTTTGATAAATACGCCTATAAAAATCCCATAGAAATGAATGGAGAGTGGCGGAATTTCACTCTAGTGGCGGAACTTCACTATTAACTTTACTCTTTTATAAATATACACTTGTGAGGGCAAGAAAGCCTGCAGGGGAGACAGGCAAGGGGATTATTGCAGGCTGCTAGCACTTACAGGGTTAAGTAAATCATTCTGCTAAATGGAGGCTTCTAGCCAGTAACTTGCTTAAAAATATATTAGATCATTCCAAAATCATGTAAGAATAAACCTACTGTGAATATATTATTTATTGCACTCCGTCCCCGACAGGTCACCTTAAAATGTGTCCTTAGTTAGTATGTCATATACAGTGTAGTGATGGGTGAATTTCTCCAGTTTCGTTCAACTCGAAAATTGACACCGCATCAATTTTGGTGCCGGCGTTAAAGTCAATGGGTGCCCGAATAGTGTTGATGCGCTGCGATTTTGGCGCGAGAGACTTTTCATACGAGCGTTCAAACTTTTTCGATTTTTTGCGCCAGGCAAATTTATTCGCCCGTCACTAATATTCTGAGACCCCCCCACCACAGCCCACCCTTATTTACCCAAGCCAGATTTTACCATCACAGAGTATGCAGCCATGAAGGGAGTCATGGACAACCTGATACTGTGGATATCGGTGCTCCAGCCTATAATGCACCACCTCCAAACAACACAACATGGTTGTACACTATGTGCAGCAGCCCTAGGAGAAGGGATTCAGGAGTCTGTTAATAAGAGAGCATGTCATGTTTTTAAAGGTATACTGACACGTTCCTATATTAAAGGAACAGTAACATGAAAGTGTTTTAAAGTAATAAAAATATCATGTAGTGTTGCCCTGCACTGGTTAAACTGGTGTGTTTGCTTCAGAAACACTACTATAGTTCATATAAACAAGCTGCTGTGGAGCAATGGTGGAAATTGAAAAAAGTCTATATGGCACAGATTAAATAGTGGATAACAGATAACACCATTATGTTCTACAGAGCTTATGTGCTGTGTAACCTGAGCCTTTTCTCCTTTGAATGGCTGCCCCTATTGCTACACAGCAGCTTATTTATATAAACTATAATAGTGTTTCTGAAGCGAACACACCAGTTTTTCCAGCGCCGAGCAAAACTGCATTATATTTTTATTATTTTAAAACACTTTCATTTTTCTGATGTTACTGTTCCTTTAAGCTTGAATATGTCAGTGCAACTGGTTCACCTTGAAGTTAACCTTAAGTATACAATAACATTTCCTATTCCTACCAAGTGTGAAATTGGTCTTGGTATATTTGTTTTTATAGTGTTTAAATTATTTGCCTTCTTCTTTTTCTGCCTCTTTCCAGCTTTCAAATGGGGCTCACTGATCTCAGAAACTAAAAAAAGCTATTGCTCTGTAAGGCTACAATTTTATTCTTATTGTTACTTTTAATTACTTAAAACTTCTTTTATTCCTTCTGTTCATATTCCATAACTCATTCAAGCCACTGCCTGGTTTCTAGGTTAAACTCCACCCTAGCAACCGACCAGCTGTTGACATTCCAAACTGGAGAGCTGCTGAACAGAAATCTGAAAAAACACAGAAATTAAAAAACGAAGACTAATTTGAAAACTGTCTGAAAATATTAATGTCTACATCAGCCTAAAAGTTAATTTAAAGGTGAGCAACCCATTTAAGGAGACAGTGAAAGCTGGGACAGATGCAAAATGGGGAAACTGAATATGAACCAAACCCCCATTTATTATAGAGTCTGTAAATTCAACAGTGTTTATATAAAGTGTTACTGTTTCAGCTACTCCCCAAAGTACATACATAAACATTCATTTTAACTCTGAATACATCTGTATCTGTATAAGAATCTGCACAGCACCATGTAAGAGGCACCATATTAGAGTTGTATGGGTATGGGACCTGTTATCCAGAATGCTCAGGACCTGGGGATTTCTGGATAACAGATCTTTCTGTAATTTGGATCTTCATACCTTAAGTTTACTAGAACATCATGTAAACAATAAATAAACCCAATATCCTGGTTCTGCTTCCAATAAGAATTAATTATGTTAGTTTGGAGTATTTGGATATGGGAGACAGCCTTTCCGTAATTTGGAGCATTCTGGATAAAGGGTTTCCAGATAAAGGATCCCATACTTCTTTTTTAAATCCATATTCAGTTGTATCTCTCTATTAAATCATTTTCTACTAAGCCAACAGGTTCAGGAGAGCAATTTCCGGACAAATTTCAACCCATGACTATGATTCTATTCATTCAATTAGTGACCTGAACAAAGGCAGTTTCCTTTATTTTTATTTTTTTGGGGGGGGGGAGTCGTTATTAATCCCTCACATTACCCACGGGTTGAAATGAGCAGCCTGTAGGAAGCCGGAGTGTTTATTGGGGATGCTCCTCAGGGATGATGCGGTGCCATTAGGCAGTCAGGATACAGTTTGAGTCCTGTGGTTTATTCTGTTATTTGCTTGTTAGAAAGTGGAGTATTACAACTTGCCCTTGTTAGGGATTTGTCATTGGTTTTATTACCTTGTTACTGTACTGAGTTACCTTGGATTGGATCATTCCCCTGTTAGCTCTTGTAATGGAACAGAGAATTGTATCATGCACTTCGTACATGGCTGGCCTTGGATTGCATAATGGCATTCCCCAGTGGGAGCGCGGAATGCAGAGTATTCGTGTTTCATTTCACCTGCAAATCCCGAACACACAAACACACAGAGCTGGAGAACGCAACTCAACAGTTGCTGCTGACTGTCTAATCCTATCCAGGTGAGGGAGCATAAGGGTGTAGTTAAATTACAACTGTCAGCAGATGTTGCCTGGGTATTGTACATCGACAGAATGTTATGTAAAATGATTAATTTACTTTCACAATCTTGTCCTTCTGTATCATCTGACCTTTGACCACAATCTCTTCCCTGAGACTATTATCCCACTGCCACTATAGACACCATCTCTCCCTACTATACCTGCTATCCCACAGTCACAGTCCCTTCCCAGAGAATATTATCCCACTGTTACTATAGACACCATCTCTCCCTACTATACCTGCTATCCCACAGTCACACTCCCTTCCCAGAGACCATTATCCCACTGTTACTATAGGCACCATCTCACCCTACTATACCTGCTATCCCACAGTCACACTCCCTTCTCAGAGACTATTATTCCACTGTTACTATAGGCACCATCTCTCCCTTCTATACCTGCTTTCCCACAGTCACACTCCCTTCCCAGAGACTATTATCCCCACTGTTACTATAGGCACCATCTCTCCCTACTATACCTGCTATCCCACAGCCACACTCCCTTCCCAGAGACTATTATCCCACTGTTACTATAGACACCATCTCTCCCTACTATACCTGCTATCCCACAGTCACACTCCCTTCCCAGAGACTATTATCCCACTGTTACTATAGGCACCATCTCTCCCTACTATACCTGCTATCCCACAGTCACACTCCCTTCCCAGAGACTATTATCCCACTGTTACTATAGGCACCATCTCTCCCTACTATACCTGTTATCCCACAGTCACACTCCCTTCCCAGAGACTATTATCCCACTGTTACTATAGGCACCATCTCACTACTATACCTACTATTCCACAGTCCCTTTGTAGCAAAATTTTAAATGAGTCACAAAGCATAACCAAGAGTTAAACCAGATATCAGGATTTGGGATTTAAAATGTTATTCTCCCTAATGAGTTTTTGCTTAATTACCCTACAAATACTGTATATATTGCATTACCTACTGTCATTCTTTAGATTGGTTGTTTAATTCCCTATTCCAAGGTTGGCCACAATAAGGTAAACATCTCATAGAGAGAAAATCATAAAGGCTTTCCTTGATTTTCAAGAGTGTTACAAGCAAATGTAGCATCAAAGAGAAAGTCTCCCTGGCCTATAACATCCCAGAGCACATGGTTGGTGAAAGCGATCTTCAATAGCACGGCTGTAGCCAGTAAAAATCTGTATACTGCTAGTGTGCAGAATGAATAATGAGAATGAATGGAACCCTCCTAAATATTTTAATATCATGATTTTTGTAATATCCTACCTTTAATCAAAAGGAAATTTAATATTTTCAAGCTGTGAAATGAACCGAACTACTCTCTGATTACAAAAATGAAGGCTTTTAATGTGAAAGGCAGTAGATATTATCAATAATTAGAATTAATAATGATTCAGTATATTTACCAGCATTATACTGTACATTAGGAGCCTGGTACATGAAGCACGATGGATATAAACAGTTGCAATTAAAGGTCACTAAAGGATGACCCCTCTCATTAGAGCCTCAGACCCCAAACTCAGGTTTGATAAAGGGCCAGTAGGGGTCCGAAACATTGCCTTGTTTGTGAAATGCTTATGGGCTAAATAAATCACATATTTTCATGTGAGATCTATTTTTGCTGTGCTTCTGGATTTTATCTATACCGACTGCTGTCCCAGTGCAAGGAAGGGGATTTCTGGTTGAGCACCCATTACTTTCAACAAGTGGAAACCTTACAGGTAGAGCACTCCATTATCGAGCAGCAGTCCCCAAACTCAGACTGGAACATATAAAATACAATGGTAATAATATATTTTACATAGAGTAATTGAAAATGATCAATATGGTAAAAAAGCAGGAATATCCAACCGACTATCCTAAAACTGTTATTGGACTTTATTTCCCAGCCTCCCAGGAATGGATCAAGTAAAGGTTAATTATAATATCTCGGAAAGGTACATTATGATTATTAAAGGGGTTGTTCACCTTTGAGTTAACTAAGTATGATGTAGTAAGTGATATTCTGAGACAATTTGCAATTGGTCTTCATGTTTTATTATTTGTGTTTTTTGAGTTATTTAGCTTTATATTCAGCAGCTCTCCAGTTTGCAATTTTTGCAATCTGGTTGCTAGGGTGCAAATTACACTAGCAACCATACATTGGTCTGAATAAAAAACTGGAATGTGTATAGGCGAGGGTCTGCATAGAAAAATGAGAAATAAAAAGTAATGATAATACATTTGTAGCTTTACAGAGCATTTGTTTTTACATGGGGGTCAGTGACCCCCATTCAAAAACTGAAAAGGACCAGCAGAAGAACGCAAATAATTCAAAAACTATACGAAATAAATAATGAAGACTAATTGAAAAGTTGCCTAGTATTGGTGATTCTATAACATATTAAAAGTTAGTTCAAAGGTGAACCGCCCCTTTGACCTTTTCTTATCCTCACTTTTTAATTCTAGAATTACATTTCTTCCACTGAACCAAGAACTCCACACTGAGCAAAGGCCACCGGCAGTGTTTGACTGGGATGCCAGGGGCCCACCAGAAAACCTTTGGTTAAGGGCCCACTTTCCAAACTATTATACCTCCTCTCCTCACTCAACATCTTTATTCTCCTAGTCTCTTTTCTCTACATACTATTCTCTGTTCTTCCATTATTAAGCCTCTTTATTCCCATAAAGAAATAGGAAATGACCATGAAATAGGCCAAAAGTTTAGAAGCAGGAGGGCCCACAGACACCTGGGCCCACCAGAAGTTTTCCTGGTATTCCCGTGGGCCAGTCCGACACTTCATGAACAAAGAAAACAAACAATCAAATCAATTTACTGAATTTAGGTAGACAAGCAAACACCATAGTCACACAAAGTTACCCGCTCAGTAAAATATAGGCTTGTCTTGGAAGGGCTTCATACTGTACATCAACCAAAATCATGTTCTTTCAATATTCCAAGCAATCCCAAAAGCATTAAGGCCCTTTATCCAGTTTAGGCACAAAACTTGTAACATAGGAGACATACATCTCATTGTTCTCTGTGGATAAATAAGTATGTTGTGCCCCATAAAACATAACACAAACGCATGTCTAATAAATATTACATTTTAGGGTCAAGGTCAAATCAGCTGCTACTTTTGGGTGCTTTTCCCTAACACCTTCAAGAGAAATGTTTTCCCCTAAAACACACAGGGGAAGATTTACTAAAGGTCAAAGTTGCCGTCGCAAGCAAAAATAATCCAGAAATCCAATCCACAGGGACATCGCCAATTTACTAATAGGCGTAGAGGACAATTCACTAGTGAAAGAGTAGATCGCTAACAAATTTCCACGCCCTTTCGCCAGGTGCATTTTCAAGTGCGAATTTAACTAGGGATGCACCAAATCCAGGATTTGGTTTGGTATTCGGCCATTTTCAGCAGGATTTGGTCGAATACTTAAGCATGGCCGAACCAAATCCGAATCCTTAAAATCATGTGACTTTTCATCACAAATTTTTTTGTGCGCAGCACTATTTTCCCCTCCCCCTCGCTGATTTGCATAATTAGAGTTCGGATTCAGTTCGGTATTCGGCTGAACCTTTCTCAAAGGATTCGGCGGTTCGGCCGAATACAAAAATGTGGATTTCGGTGCATCCCTAAATTTAACAGAATGTTGCCTCTTTCGCCTCTTTCGAGTTTCCCTTGGCGGCTTAGATCTGGAGAACTGATAAAATGAAACTATCATCCTCCTCAATCTTATGTCAGTGACATCATATCCTGGATGCCTGATAAGTCTTAAAAAGGAAAAAAAAACTGGCATTTTTTCATAATTTAAAGTGGAATTGTCTTTAAAAGTTGTAACTATTAAAAATGTTTGTTTTAACTTTTTTACCAACTGAGGAGCATGCCATATTTGTTTTAGGGTGGGCTCATGTCTAGGGCATTAGAGGATCTCTTTTGCCTTTATTTTGCTTCCTTGGACATTTTTAATAAGTGGCCACTTCAAGCAATGTCCCCAACATCTCTAATAAAGACATATGTATGACCTATATGAACCTGCCTTACTCAAATTGATCTAAGAGTAAGTGTAAGTGTAAGTTTACGCTAGCGAAAGTTTGGCTGCTGAAACGCAACTTTGCATTTTAGTGAATTAGTGTAGTGGTAGCAAATTTGCACCTGACATAATGACTCGAAGTGTGGCGGAGCCTTCGCGGGCGAAAATTCGCACCTTAGTGAATTTGCCCCATAGTTGCAAGATTTCAAGGCCAAGACAATCCCAATGCACTTTTGTAAGTAGTTAAGAGACACCCAAACAACAATCTCAGCTGTATATTTATCAGAGTAAAAGGAGCTCACTATAGATGCCCAGAAAGAGACTTTACAGTCCCTTCACATATTTATAGGTTTTTTAGAAGTGTATTTATGAAAAGATGAACTGTCCCTTTCTCCCACTTAGAAACTGAGGGCTGTAAATAGTTCTTTAATGGAGGACCCATGCCGATATTTTTGCTATTACTGTTTGGCCCGACTAGGTTTTTTTTTCTTCTGTCCAGTTCCTGGTTTCTATCCAAGAGAGAGAGAGCATGAAGTCGGAAAGGGGAATGTAGCCGGAACTAATTCAGTTAAAGAAATCTAAACACACTTGAGATAAATACAAATCAATTTTAAGGGCTTAAACTAAACCAGAATTAAGCATTTAATAGGAGGGATAGAAGCACCAATTTGTATTTTTATTGCAGTCTAATTCTGTGCTTCTAAGATATATCGATTGCACCTTATATAAATATTTCTGCTCATTCGTGTCAATGGGAAATGCCATTCAGGTTGCTCTCGTGAGTTCATTTCTAACCTCACCCATAGAGTCCAACTAAATAGCGCCCTCCACTGGTCAGATTGTGTGCGTGGGATTGTCTAGCTAATATGCCTTCCCATAATAGAAAGCACGTGCTAGATAGGATAGTTTTGCCATCAGCATAGATTTATAAAGCTAAATTACCTTAAATGAAGGACTGTTGGTTTATGTAGGATGTTATAATGCAAAAGGGCATCATTTAAAGTTTCTGGGTAAAGGGCTCCCAGATAATATAGCTGTCAATGTGGCAAATCTACATACATATCACATAAACAGGCAACCTTCAAAGACACCTGCTAAGCCCAGTCACAGGTCTGTTACACCCAAACTCTATCTCCCCATCGCACCATCAATCCAACCCTTCAGCCCCGCCGGCGTGTATGCATAATGCACTATGACAAACACTGTCTCAGTCGCACGGAACTATCATCACTTACACACTCCTTAGCATACAGAACAAGTTCATGGATCTTACTATACATTCTTCATTCTAACAGCTTCTCTGCACAGCCAGTGCTCCCCATACACACAAGGAAAGCAGGTACATCTCACAATGTGACCTAGAATCCTTGCCAAAACCCAATAATTTCCCCGTTCAAACCCACTACACTACACTGCACACTCACACATCTATTAATTATACAACATGGAGCAATATTTACAGGCCGGAATCCACTCATTTAATTATGTAACTGATGATCCAGGTGTTCCTCATATGACCCACGTATACATATGATATAATGGGTCTGCGTGGCCTTTGTATATAAATTGGCAGTGCTCTGTGTATAGGAAACCCACTGCATTGCTGTTGTGTTAAGAAGCTGCTCCGTATACATGTATGTATACAGACAGAATAACAGGCTGGCTGTGTTGGACCTATAATAACAATGTCATCTATACAATTCAGTATTTAGGAGGATAAACAATAAAACATGATCTTTACCAGGTCTCAGCTACCTGCACTGGTGGGAGTTATAGTTAAACAGAATGTGGTGGCTGCAGGTGTCCCATCCCTGATCTGTTATACCATACACACACACTAACACATATATTATATTAACATTATTCAGGGACAGGCTACCTTTCTCATGCTGGCAGTGTTACTGGCAGGCAGGTGTTAGGAGATTGTAGTTCTGCAACAGCCAGATAAGTGTGTATCGATAGAAAGACTGATCGAGATAAATATATCTATAGACACAAATATAAACACATACACGCACAGGCAACGCTATAAACACATACGCCAGAAGTCAAAACATTTGTACCGCTAAGCGTCTCTGCAGACACACACCCTGATTATTGAATATAGAACAGTTCCTCCACATAGAAACTCAGCCTTTTGAATTAATTCATTCCCAGCAAGTGCTCAGTCGCCCATCTCCACACCTACTATTTATCTATTTATCCACTTTGTCTGAAGTCACAGACTCAACAGTCCTGCACCCATTAAACCCATTGGCACCCACACAATACCACCTGCACAATCACACTGACCTGCCGTAAATTCCCTCCTGCACACACAAACAAACAAACAAACAAACAAACAAACACATAATTACAATTGAATAGACAGACTCCACCCAAGTATAAATGTAATCTGAATGTAGAGGCAATGCTCCGCTGCAAGTGCTGTTCCTATTAACTGGCTCAACACCTGTACACAATTTACTCAACAAACATATCCAGTTCAGTAGACGCATATAGATATTTATTCTACCAGAGTATCTCTCTCTCTATAGAGTATTATCAACCAATGTCATTGTCTAATTTAAGTACAGACTCTGTATGAGCACCAAAATGATCATCCGATAGATACAGACTAGGTATAAACAGTGATCCCAATTTAACCAGCAAAATTGTGTACTCGATAACTCGCTTACTCACTCCACAATATAATGTGAGCCAAGCACACCCACACTATACAGTATATATATATATGTACAGACATTTATAGAAATACATACACAATATTTAGGCAGGAGCATTTGTAACACCTACAAATCAAATCCCTTCTGACACTCACAACGTCCCATTGTATATTCTATTGACTTCTATCCTGCTCCTCAAAGCACTGCAACTCCTCTTATAATTCTCCAAAATTTCTGGGAATACAAAAGCTTATATTCACTATATCCAGGTAATCACAGACACACACAGTCTGCGCACTTAAACGCTACAGTAAATACACAAAATATATAGACAGAGCTATATGCATTGTGCCCCCAGTGCCAGCATATACATACGATGAATGCAGCTCCATGCAATGCATCCCAGTTCCAGACGCTCACATTCTGCTCTCGGCTCTTCTGATTTGGACACGGAGAGAAGCTGCTGCGCTGGTCCCTGAGTCGTTCAGAGTCTGAGCTCCTCTGTGTGCCTCTCTCCACCAAGCTCCCCCCAGGACTCACATAATTAGCACAGGAACCCAAGAGAAGAACAGAGAGCTACAGCTGTGACAGGGGAGGGGGGAGAGAGGAAGGAGGTGAGAGTGGAAGAGAGAAGCGAGGAAGATAGAAGGGAGAGAGAATGGAATAGAGAGAGAGTGCGAGATTGAGAGAGAAAGAAAAGGACTGGGAATGCAAGAAAGGAGGAGAGAAGGGGAGGAGAAAGAAAGGAGTAAGGAGGGGGGACCACGGGAGGAGGCAAATAAATAAGGAGAACAATTAAGAGTGAAAATGGATGAGAGTGAAAAGTACCAATTAGAGGGTGAAACCAAAGAGAAAAGAAAGTAGCAGTAATTTGTATCTGTAGAGGGTACAACAGGAATACAGGGAAGAAGGTGGGAATGTGATTTACTGGGGAATACTGTCGTTGCAAGCATAAGGGGGAGCATACCTGTATAATCTCTCCCTTTCTCTTCCATTGGAATAAGGTATTATGCTCTGGCAGCACTCAGAGAAAATCCCCATCCCAGATTTAGACAATAAATTGGATTTATGGCTTAGATTAACATAGGCACAAATATGGTCTGCTGCCATCACATATTAAATATTTCAATAACTATGTATAACAAGGATTTCCAACCTGGCAGCTTCTAGCTGCTGCTAAATTACAGTTCCCTGCATCCCAAACTCATTCCGTCCCATTTTTTTCAAGGACCTGTCAATACATGGTTACTTAGTAGGGTGTTCCAGGTATGGTTCTACATGGTCAGAATTTTACTGATGACAATTTTAATAGTGGGGAAGAACAATAAGAAAGACACAAAGGCTGGTAATAAGATAGCATCCATAAGTTTATGCCATCTGTGTTTGCATTGTGTATGGAGGTATTGGTCTGTGTAGCATAGGCAAAGGGGCTGCTGTCCAAGGTGCTGAACAGCAGTCACACAATCCAGTGACGTCCAATTCATAACCATTTAGGTATGTTGAGCTGCAACTCTCAGCATCCCATGGAAGCCAGGTCCTTCCACCAAACATGGCAATATGATAAAATCTGAATATTGTACATAAAATATCTAAAGTACCAATAAAACAACAAAATCCTGTCTGAGAGAAGTGTCAAATCTACACACTTTGCATTGAATAGAAAAAGAAATCATGCCGCCCACTTGTGTTAGCATATAATGCAAGCATAAAGCAGGAGCTATAAGGGCATAGTGATGCATACCTTTGGCTGCATTTGTAATGCCATGGTGAGTAGAGAAAATGTAAAAGCATTAAATAAACCAAAATAATTATTTTTTTTTCTCCCACAGTGCTTCCGTTTCTTTGGTATACATCCTGCATTGGGAGATAAAAAAAACAGGGCAGTTTGGCAGGGGTTTATGAAACAAATACCCATGGAATATCGGCAGTCAATCGTGTGGGTTCTCTTTTAGTGATTAAAATGGGCTATGCATAGAATAGAAACTTTTAACATTCTCTTTTTATGGAGTAATGGAGTAATAGTCCCAAAGTTTACATCAGGTCTAGTAACCACATAACAAGGAGCATCTACTTATCATTTAACAGTGATCTTTAAAACTATTTAGAAGTGAGCATCTTATTGGTTGCTATGTGTTCTAGACCTCTGTTATATAAACAGGCCTCAACATGAGGCTTCATTTTCCCTTTACGCTTAGAGTCATGAGGCAACATGTGTCACCTATTACATTATGAAAAATATATTGGCTTGTAATTATATTCTATTTATATTGCATTTAACAGCGTGCAGGTAAGGCATGACAAATGACCTATGCGATGTACTCAAGGTTAACTGGCTGCTTTCAACCCTAACTGCAGTAAGACAGTTGCTTTCCAATCCCACCAGGATTCTGGCAACCGAAGCAACATTTCCCACCAAGCACTGCTGGGCAATTGTCCTCTATGATCTGAGAAGGGACATCCTTCTATAGAGGCGAATATTTGGGTTATTTTAAGGTCACAAGTGACCAATGAGAGCACTTTTAATATTTAGATCAGTGAGAGGCATACCCCCCTTGCCTGATGGCAGAACCAACCCTAATACTTACAAACCAAATGTATTTCTCTGAATTCTCCCAGAAACTAGGGACTATGTATAGAAAGACAAAGACAGGTGGAGCAGTTGCTTACCTGTTCTAACCCCCAAGTGGCACATTGTTGACCAACTAGACACTAGACTAGTTATGTTACTACAATGTGTGATGAACCAATTCTGTATAAGTCATATAGCACAAACAAATGTTTCAACACATTACACACACACTATTTTAAATAACAAAGAAACACTTTTCTTTAATAATAGTTTTTGGAAAATGTTACCTAATCGTTTCTGAACATAATTTCCAGAATCAGAAATTACCCCCATTAAGTGGAAGTTAAGATGTAAGCTATAAACCAAATTAAATAAGTGAGGAGTTGCCTATTCTCAGCTTGTTGCACAAATGAAAATGAAAATATTCTTTTATTAGTGTATTATTACTTTATTATTACATTATCTGATTATGATGATTTCTTAAGGGGGAACCCTATCTGCATGTGTAACAATAAAAGGCAAATTGGCAAATTGTTAGTTTGTAAGCAAGCAATAGCAATATACTCAGTTTCTTCATTATGGTGCCCCCCTCAATGGTAACAGAGGTAAAAGAATGCTCAAGAGTAAAGATTAAGCCAGCAGCTTATTGGGCAGTGTATGGGGCCCCCCCGATGGCTTCCCCGATCGATATCTGGCTGAAAGTCGTCCAGATGTTGATTGGGCAGGTTTAAAAATCCCATTGGATTGAGGACTGTATTGGTTTGTTGATGCCGTCCTCGATCCCACTGCCCATATTCTCCTCGTTGTGATCCAATTGTTGGGCCCAAGAGCTCATGATTGGATCAGCCAAATATCGCCCACCTCAAGGAGAGATCCACTTGTTTGGCGACCTATCTCTGTATATATGGCTAGTTTGAGACAAGTTGTGGATGAGAAACAAGGAATTTAGGAGGCATCTGTCACTTATAAGGGGAGGAGAGTGACTGATATTTATGCAAGGAAGATTATACCTGTAACTCATAAAAGAAGGCAAGAAATTCATGTAGAAAGGGAGTACTTGTCGTACATAAGGAAAGTTGTGTTATTGACATTTTATAAAGGTAGAAAAATACCTGCCATTTATAAAAGGAGGAGAACCCTGTAATTTATATGGGGAGGGGAGATTTGTTATTTTGACAGGATGGAAATGTCTTGATATATAGACAGAAAGAAGAGTATCTGCCATTAATAAGTCGAGGAGAGTAGCTGACATTTATACAGGGATAAGGGTACCTGTCATTTATAAAGAGAGGAGAGTAATTCATGTGTGAAGGAGGGAGAGTAGAAAGTTCTTGATATTTAGACAGAGAGAAGCGTACCTGCCATTTTAAAAGAGGAGAAGAGTAATTAATGTAGAGTAGGATAGTAATTCCTTTGTAATCATTTATATATAGAGAAAAGTAGTTGACATATATACAGGGAAAGGATACCAGGCATTTACAATGGCACAAGAGTATTTATAAAGGGAGAAGAATAACTGTAATTCATTTAATTTATATTAGGGGGGGTGTAGTTGAGATGTACCCTGGGAGAAAGGGAAAAAGTGTAGACATACTGTATTTTATTTTGGGAGAAGAGTAACTCATATACAGTATAAAGGGAGGAAAATATTATTTATATTGGGAGGATAATATCTAATATAGAGGAGAAACGTTGGGTCGATTAGTTGATATTACACAGGGAGAAGGGTACATGTTCTTTGTAATAGAGGAGAGTAATGTTTAAGGGAAAAGAGTAACTCTTATTTAAATAGCAAGGGGAGCAGTTGACATGTATAACAGGATGAGAGAACCTGTCTTTTAGAAAAGGTAGAGAGGAATTACCGTAATGTATAATGGAAAAAGAGTAACTACCATTTATATAGAGAGAACAGTAGTTGACATTTAAACTAGGAGAAGAGTACCTGTCATTTTTAAAGGGAAAAGAGTAGACATATTTTATTATGGGGAAGAGTAATGCAAGTACAGTATAAAGGGAGGAATGTACCTATCATTTATACTGAGAGGATAATATCTGATATTTATAGAGGGAGTAAAAAAACCTTAAAAAAAAGGGGTAGAGTACTGTAAAGTCAAGAATAAAGTGTTCTGTATTTATACAAGGCAACAGTATACGAGGGCTGTAGAATATTTATGACATATCATGCATATATGGAGATGAGAGAGTCAAGCATAAATCTTGGATGTAGAATGCGATCCTGATTAAGACAGAAAGGTAGGGTGCACTGCGCTTGCTATTCACATTATTAAGCTAGGGTTGTACCTGGGAGCTATCAAACAGAAGAATATAAGCAGAAGAGTATGAGGGAATGAGTGTCAGTCATATAGGGGATATGTTCATGTCATTACTATAGGGGGCTGCAATATATGTCATCTCCTTGGCAGAACCAATTACAGAGCTTATGGGACAGAATCCATCACATAAATAATAAGGTGTCTTTGGTGTCTTTTTTTTTTAAATAATAGATGGAAAACCCCATTGATTTCAACAAGGCAGAAAGAGGGATATATGTCATTTACACATGAAAGCAAAGTGTTAGGTGATAGAATGAAATCCTTTACACGGAGAATCAAAAAGCCCAGACACAAGCATACTGGAGATATGACCAATAACTGCATCATTATTTATGACCGCTCATGAAAAAAAGGGCAAATACACTGGACTCCCATGACACCAATGCTATTACTACCACTGGAGAAAAACCTGACTGGAGCTCATATATAACCCTGCTACATGACAAACAAGGGGGAAGGGTTCTTATTATCTAATAGAGAGAGAAACGATCCTGATCAAGTCTCTGTCATTAAATCAGTGTTAATGGGTTCACCATGTACAGATACAATAATATAAACAGGCATTATAGGATTCATCGTTATTTAGCCAAACTTGCTCAATAACACATTTAACAGTTATTTAAAATAACCCATTTGTGGTTTGTCTTATTTTTCCCCCAATTTTACAACAGATCCGGTACAAATCAACAGCAGTGTTTATCCCTATGATGGTGCAAGGTATTAATTCATTAATCAATAATTTAAAGTGCTCTGGTAATGCGGGTGTCTAACAGCGAGGGCTGAGAAAGCTCTACCGTAACCCTGCATGATAGGGGCTAAGAGATAACACTAGGGAAACACTAAATGAAATCCATGTCTTTAGGAATTGATTAAATGCCGAATCCTTTAAATTAAATTAAAGGGTAAGTGAAGTTCACCTGTTAAGTCTGGCCTGTCTGTTATGCATGCTGTTCTCATTCAAGAATCAAGAGTGATACTATTGTTTTCCCCTTATACACATACCTTTTCTGGCTGCTTTTATCCAGAATGGCCTTATAATATAGATACTGTATGAGATTGTGAGCTATGAGCGGAAATAGAGGCTTAATGTGTTGAGGCTCTGATCTATGAAATGCGGAAGTGTAGTTTGATTACCATGTCGGCTCCTTCTACCCTCAGGCTAACCACTTTATCTCCTTTGCCCTAAGCACTAACAATCAGACTATAAGCTGTGAAAAGCAGCACAATGTAAAATATAATGGAAAAGAGGGAGTAGCTGTATTTGCTGTTTTTATAGGGAAAAGAAAGTCACCCTGGGATAAGAAAGAAGGGTAGTTAATACTGTATATCACTTATTTAGATTTAAGGCTTCCTTGCTTTCTTTTGTCTCTGATTTATATATTTAAGTGTTCTGTTACTTGCATGTCATTAATATGTTGGCAGCCTTATACTGAGTGTCCAGGGCCACATATAGGGGCAAGGGAGGGGTGTAAATGACATTTATAAAGGGGGATAATATTCCTAGAATGTACGTAAGCCTTTGGGACCTGTCATTTGTATAGGAGAGGGGTTGAGTCATGTGCAAGATGTGATCTAGACATGTTCTGCAGAGGAGTGCAAACATGGCCTGACAGTCCGGCAGAGTACATATCATTCAGACAGGAAGGATGCCGGAACCTGTCATTTATTAAATGCTGACCTAATAAGACCTGGCACCCATGAGCACATGTTCACCCTATATAAACCTATATTGCTTCTCTTAGCCATTTATTAAAATCAGTCTTTTTTAAATAAGGTGTCTTTTCCATTGTAACCTGCCAGGAACATGTACCGCATTCAAAAATGAATGCTGACAAAGTTGAATATGCTCCACTTTTTAATTGGTTTTTGTTATCTTGATTGGGCACAGGTTTTTTATTTGCATTGAGGGATTAGGGGAAAGATGGGCTGCCTTCAGCTCTATAAACTAATATTTCCAGCACCAGCATTTCATTAATGGGTGTTGTAACTGCAAAACATATGAAGGGCAACAAGTTGGAGAGCCCCAACAGAGCAAACTAAGGTGCCATTCAGCACCTTGGACAGCAGCTCTTTAGTTGACTTTAGATGTGGTCCCCATCATCATATCAACATGAAATACGGAACTCATAGCTGTCATTGACCTGGAATATAACTGCAAGTACTGTATCTATGTATATTCCCTTCATATAGAATTAGCAATGGATTCATTCTGTTTAGAAAGTCACATTATTGAGAAACAGGATTGTGTAATATCTGCCATTCAACTCCTTGAGCAGAAGTTTTTTATTTCCCTTTGCGTGTGATACACAGAACAACACCATCATACTAATTTGTAATACGGTTTATAATATGAATTTGGAACACTCTTCTGTATAGACATATATACATATATATTCCCATTAGATATTCCGTCTGTGATATAGTCATAACATTGATATTCTGATTAGAACTTGAAGCTGGCAAATGTATGCCAATTTCAGATGCACTTGTATTTGGAAGGAGTGGAAGGAGTCGTATTAAGGCAAACTAAGGGGTTGTCAGACTTTAATGAAAGGATGAATGATACTTCCATTTTACTTACATAGTTCTCTTTACACTGAAGGGGGAACACAAGGACTGGCTGTGCCTGGAAATATTTTCCCATCTATTCTATTATGGCTTTCATTGGCAATTAGTGTTGAACACATGTTTTTGGCTTTGTCTTGGATTTGCTGTGAAATTTCACATTTTAGCATCAGAAATACTACTGGGAATACTGGGGTTATATCCTAAATTCATGCATGGGGCTAGTGTAATAATAGATTTCATAAGTACCTGCACCATGATGCACAGTTGGTATGGGGTAATACAACGGTGGAGTAGAAAGCAATGGCCAATTCCATATATGAATTATAAAGTTAACTTATATATAAATACCAGTTATTTAAAATAACCCATTTGTGGTTTGTCTTATTTTTCCCCTAACTTACAACAGATCCTGTACAAATCAACATGCAGTGTTTATCCCTATGATGGTGCAGAAAAAGAAATAACCTTGCTGCAGGATGGCGTAGAAGTAGCAGGAGAGCATAGGGAAGCCCCACTGGTCATGCAATTTTTATGGTTTAGGATCACATAAGACAGAGGCAGGGGAATCTCTTGTACACCCTTATAAAGAAAGGGGAATTTGTGTCCAGAACCAAGGTAAGCCAGATAATGAAGGGACGAGAATTTGTCATAGCCAAGTCTAGATTCAGAGTTGTGTTTCGCAAAGGAGAATACGTTTTAAAGATCAGCCACCAGATCCATGGAGAAATAATCATAAAAAAAACACTAGGTGAGGGATCCCATATATACAGATATAGGGTAGAAGTTATTCCCCCTGAACTTACTCCAGGGTACTTCATAAAATGAAGACATGTTGCATAAGTATTGTTATACTGATTATTACTATGTTCTGCATCTGATTGTCCAATGTTCTACCTACCCATCTACTATACTGCATCATCCTCCAAAGGAACATTGGTGCTTTGTCTGTAACCCTTGTTCTTCCAGTCCCCCTTGGTGATGGAAAATTGTTGAAATAGTTTTCGAAGCTATAAAAACATCCTATGTACAGTAAGTGCACATATCAAAAGGCGATGGCGATTTGTCTGTACCAAAGCTTTATCTAAAATAAATCCTGCATGGGAATACAGGCAGATAAAGCGAGTGATATATTAAGGCAGCGCATACAATGGAGGCGAGCTTGAAACTTTCATCGCAGCTTACTTATCCTATGGGGCTTAATAATCAATAAGCAAGCTTTTTCAGACTCTTACAGAACTCGGCCCTAAAGAATAAAAAAGGAAATGTTAACAACTTTGTCAAGTTAGATACAATTACTCAATGTAACAGCTCTAGGCCATAATCACAGAGAAAGATAGAGATTTTTATATTTCTCGCACAAGGTCCCTTATAATAGCCTGACTTTTGGTAATTGGGGAGCTATTGCTGGTGATTTGATTCCCACTTGGCATTCTCTAATCATCGTCCCTTCAGCCAATCAGCTCCCAGCGAACAACGAGCTGATTAATTGTGCGCTGAATGTCTTCTCTATTTATATCTCTGCTTCGCTGAGACATCTCAACAGGTCTGCCCGACTCTGCGCACAATCACACAGAAATAGGTTAATTAAACACGATTCAGGGAAAGGCAGGAAAAGAGAGTAACGAGAGGCAGAGGGCACGGGAGCACACCATCGGCTACAGAGGGGTAATGGGAACAATCAAATGCATTCACACAAGTGGAAAAATTCCTGCACAGGCAGGCGAAGGTGGAGCTCAACAGATACACAAGCACAAAGCAAAGCAGCCGATACCACCCTTCTAGGCACCCTGCCTATAATAACCAGAAGGTGTTGGTTTCTTGTTTTGTTCTTAAGTGATGGCACTGCTGCACTAAAACAGCAATGGCATGTGATTCTTTTGCTGCAAGCCTGCTGCACCCACTGTGGGAACCCTACAATTACTGCCATGATCAGGGATGTTGGGAGCTGCAGGGTTCCCCAGAAGAGGTGCACTTGCGCATGATTATGTAGAGGCAGAATGGACACAATGGCGCATAGTCAACTATATGGAAGTATAAGGAGCTCACATGTATGGCAGTTTCAACATTTGCATCAATTTTAGCCTGACCACATTTGCGGTTGCATTTGTAAATGACACTGCACCCTTTATATATTTTTTTGGTTCTTCTATCCTTAAAAGCCATTCAATAAGTACCTCTTTTTATATCTGTCTCTAATCTTTTTTTGTTTTAATGTATTTATGCATTTTAAAAATGAAATGGTTTTGTTTGTTTCTGCCCGAGCCAAGTATTTTTTCCACGCTTCATAGCTACATCTGTAATTGGCGTCTTGAAGAACCATTGCTGTTAATACAACCCTATGTGTTTCCTTCCTGTCTCTTTCCCCATTTTTGTCTCTTGTTCCTAAACTCCCATCTTGCCAATGGAAGCTATCTCACACTCCCTGAACACCCCCCATGCTGTTGTTCTACTTCTACACCCAGTATAGTGGACATGGTGCAATTTAACTAATTAACTAATACAGTTAAACATCAGCTAAAAGAGTGATATAAATATATATATCTTGTATTTGTCCATTTTCCATATCCTAGAACCAGCTCTAATGACGGGCATCTCTACCGAATATTTAAATGGTTCCCTCGCAGGGAACAGTATGAAAGAAAAACGACCATATTCTTAATGCTGTTAAAGAAATACTTATTGGTAGATCCCCGCGGGCCACAAACACAGAGGAAACAAATCAAAACAAAGGTTCCTGCTGCATAAGGTGCACGCACAACATCAAGGTGGAAAGGGTCATTTAGATTAGTTAAGTCAAAGAAGACAGAGACAGAGACATCACTCACCAACTGCAACAAATACAACTTCTGGGAAAAGGGTAATTGCTTTGGTTAAATTAAAAACTGATTGCAAAACAAAGTAAGACGAATTGAGAAGAAAATATGTTTCTAGTTTGCAAATGATAAAGCAGCTGGCGCCAGAGCCATGGCAGGGAATCATACTGGAGCAACGGCAATACTGTACATAATACAGAAGGTTAGGGAAAGGCCAGACATGTCTAAATGCAGAGGAAGATATTGTTTAATGAACAGCCTATAACAACACGTATCAGGAAACTTTCCAGTTCCCAGTTGGAACATTGGTCAGGAATAAAGAAAAGGTTGGATGAAGATGTACCTTTAGGCTCAGCTGTAAAATAGTTCCAAGAGAGAACTCTTACTTATCACTATTTGCCATTGTGCAAACCTGGGTGCTGTTGCCAGTGGGTGCCAGGAGTGTGTATAGATGTCTTCTGCTTGCCTTTTGACTATGGTTGCATGTAGAGTGACTCCAACTGTCAGTTCCCTTCTTACTTTAAATCTTCTGGTGGACAGGCCCATTCAAGTTTCAGTTCTTGGAAGCTTGAGCCCTATCACATGAGAGTGATGATTGGTAGATACTTAAAACATGCCTCAGTGTATTATTCAGCATCTATACAGGGTAAAATTTTCGGGATCAAGGACTAACAGGCCATTGTCTGGATATTCTACAAGTACTGGTCATTTGGACACTGGTCAACAATAGGTATGAGGGAAATTGGTTGAAGATGTGGTTCTCTAAGGAAGGCTGCTTGGGTTGTCCCTGTTAGACTTAGACTTAGGATAGTTGATGGTGTAGTGGGGTGGGAATAAAGGATGGTGTGTTGATATTATACTGCATTGGCATTGTGTGCTGGGAGCTTCAGTTCAACATACACTACAGTGTGTAATGCTGGCAATTGCTGCGATTGTGGTTAGAGAAGAAGTCAGCAAGCAAACAGAAGTAATTTAAGTCAGATCCTTGTTTCTTTAGAAGTATATAATATAAAAATAATTCAAATACTACAAGGCTATTGATTAGAAGAACATTTTGTTTGCCCACTCGGAAATCAGAAGGGAATGTTTTGAACTTTAGAAGAAAAACTGGAAACGACTTTGATGGGTATTTGTCTGCCTTTCTCTGAACGAGGATGAAACCAGCTCTCATGAGGTCATATAACAGCAGCAACATTTTAGCTGGCTGTATGCACATTACGGCTTTTTCTGCTGATTCCCAAGGTACAGACACAGTCTAGTGTGTTTATGCACATGTATGCAATTACAGGTCTAATTGAAATACTGTATGTGTAACATCATTCTATTGTAGTTTCCCATAACAGCCAAGGAGACCATTGCTTTCTTTTTCCAACTTATATAACAATGTTCAAAGCCTGTTACTGATTGGCTGCTTCTGTGAAATTGACGATCCCTTATGTGTTCACAACTCTATGGGGAATATTTATCAAGGGTTGAATTTCGAATTCAAAAAACCTCGAAATTCGAATTCAAAAAGACCAAGCGAAATTAATTTGAAGCTTTTTTTTGGTCGAATAGATCAGTTTTTGATCAAATAGGTCCATATTCGGCCGAATTTGAATTGTATGAATCGAAGGAATATCGCATTCGATCGAATTCGATTAGCAGTTTTTCCCAAAAACAATTCGATTTTTTCAAAGTCCATCAATTGACTCCAAATAGATTCTAGGAGGTCCCCCATAGGCTAAACCAGCAATTCGGCAGGTTTTAGATGGAGAAGGGTCAAAGTCAAATTTTTAAAGAGACAGTACATGATAAATTTTGATATTTTAATTTTCTAATTTTTTTCCTTTCCACATCAGGGTACAGGATACACTAATAACCCTACAGCCTGTATGGCTCTCTGCTGGACAACATGAGTATTGTGGAATATGGTATATTTTGGTGCTAACGTTGAAAGATTATTATTAACATGTATTTATATAGCGCCAACATATTTCGCAGCGCTGTAAATTAAATGAGTTTATACAACTAAATCACATGAATCTGTTGGGTGCTACTGGTACAGTTTGGCCTATAAATGCAAGTCAAACAATGCAATTACAAGTACTCAACACATTTGATACCAGTGCCATCTCTCTTGTGGGACTCTTTTAAGGATGATAATCTCTATCTCAATTTCTAACACATAAAGTCCCTATTCCAGTGCATTGTCTACAAGGCCTATTTAAAAATGGTGCATCCCTAGGCTGCTCTCCCCCCACCCTGCTCACCCCCCAGACTGTTCCTGACCCGCTGGCATTCATCCCTGTCTGCTACCAGTTTGCACACCTCCCTGCCGCTACCCACCTGTTCCCCCACCTGTTCCTGACCCGCTTGCACAAATCCCAGTCTCCTATCAGTTTACACACCTCTCTGACCGGACTGTTCACAACCTGCTTATCCCCCCATCTGTTCCCGACCCGCTCGCTCATATCCCTGTCCCCTATCAGTTTGCACACCTCTCTGCTTCTGACCTGGCTGTTCCTGAACTGCTTACATGCACCACCATCCCCTACCTGCTTGTACACCTTCCTGCCCCTGTCCCCTACATGTTTGAACACCTTTCTGCCCCCGACCTGCTCGCACATGCCTAGCACAGAACTAGCAACCCTCTTCCTCACAGCCCCACTGCTCACCTGGGGATTGAGTGGTCAGATGCAGTGAGTGGGCAGCATGCCACCCTCAGCAATTTACCACCCTAGGCCCAGGCTTTTTTGGCCTTCCCACAAATCTGGGCCTGATTGTCTACTGGTTATTAAGCTACCTCATCTTCTACCCACTGCTTCTATGGCACTTTAAAATAGGAATTGCCATCAGACAGGTTAATTCTCACTCATAGGGTCTACTACTTCCCTGGCAACCAGAAGGATATTAGAGTGGAAATAAGGGCAGGTAACACCAAGAAATGGATGGCCACATTTTATTATTCACTGATTTATAGTCAAGGATACCACAAAGCAAGGGAATCAGTAGGGTGGTAGATCATTTTCTGGTCTGCTAATGCCACATTTATGCATAGCTGGAAAGCATCAGTGAAACTTTAGATGGAGAGATGCAGAATACCAGCAACAATAGTCAAGCAGTAAGGACAATATCAGCTGAAGAGCCAGACCAAATAATTGCTTGTACGGTGAATTTCAGAATGAGAGTAGGACAAATAAAGGGCCGTTCCCAGGGAAAGTGCATGCATTTGCATTCAAGGGAGTGAAGCATGTGTTGATGTTCTCTTGAAATGCTTTTCATCTATGCCACGTGTATATTATGTGACTATCTACTCATGTATGTGCATTTGTATATCTCAATGCTCTCTCAACTGACTGGAACTAACAGAAGATTAGGCTGCCTTCCTACAGTTGAGTCTATTACCAGATCCCGGCTTTCTACATATGTCAAGTGGGACATCAGGGAATTCCAATGAATGGCATTATTTTTCCCAGCCAGCTTTTTGTTTTATTGTCATTTTAAAGTGTGGCAATTTTCTTTACAAATAATAGGAATATTCTAAATATTAAAGCAGCATTAAGTGCTGTGTATAGGCATTACCATATATGCAGAAGGATACACTCCATCGCTGAACGCAGGTTGCAATGCCCAAGGGTAATCAATTTTTTATGTTCACGCAATTAAAAATTTGAAACACACAAAATTATTTTCCACTCTGTTGTTTTCCTGTAAATTGCTCGTCATTAATGATCCCCCACACTGCGATACAAGCTGTGTGGAGCCCCACGTTTATTGAAGCAAGCGATGAATCTTGGAATTTCCCCTTATGTGACATGTGTAATGGGATATGGTGCCGTCTCTCAGAAACATCTTGAAAGCAAAGCGCAAACACTACAAACACTAACAATTTCCTTTTTTGATTCTCTGTATTTAGAATAATGTCCCAATAGAACATGTCCCATATTGATATTACTATCAGTTTAGAGCTGTGCACTCCTTCCAATAGTAACACCTACTTATGGAAAGAGTACCTACAAATAGGGGCACATTTACTAATGGTCGAATATCGAGGGTTAATTAACCCTCGATATTCGACCATCGAAGTAAAATCCTTCGACTTCGAATATCGAAGTCAAAGGATTTACCGCATTTCCTACGATCGAACGATCGAAGGAAAAATCGCTAGATTGAACAATTAAATCCTTCGAATCGAACGATTTGAAGGATTTTAATCCATCGATCGAACGATTTTTCCTTCGATCAGAAATTTGTTAGGAAGCCTATGGGGACCTAACATTGATGTTCGGTGGGTTTTAGGTGGCGAAGTAGTTGGTCGAAGTTTTTTTTAAAGAGACAGTACTTCGACTATCGAATGGTCGAATAGTCTAACGATTTTTAGTTCGAATCGTTCGATTCGAAGTCGTAGTCGAAGGTCGAAGTAGCCGAAAAAATCATTCCAAATTCAAAGTATTTTTTCTTCCATTCCTTCACTCGAGCTAAGTAAATGTGCCCCCTAGTGCTGTCCACTAATGGCTGGTATATATTTAACCCCTTCTGTCTCTCTGATGCATGGTAAGGTAGGGAGGTAGGCAGGTCAAAGATACTAAAGGCTAGGAATAAAGTATTAGCTACTAACAATCCTGTATGGTATAGGGAGGGGGTACTCACTGTTTGGCATTAGGGGGAAGTACAGTTGGTACTCATTAAGATTATGCTCTAGCATACTACCTATCACACTATTGCTCCATCAGTACATTGTATCAGGGTTTTGGGGGAGTTGTATTGAAATTCACTACTAATAGGTGGAAAAAAGGCAACATACTGCTAAGGAGAAGGGCAACTTCTCCTTAGCAGTATGTTGCCTTTTTTCCACCTATTAGTAGTGAATTTCAATACAACCCTAGCTAATACTTTATTCCTAGCCTTTAGTATCTTTGACCTGCCTACCTCCCTTCTTATTGACTCTGACATACAGTAAGCAGTATGAATCAGGGTCAGAACTAGGGTTAGGCAGAATAGGCACCTGCCTAGGGTGCACTGATGGAGCTGGCGCTGGGCAGGTACCTTTTAAAAATCATCTGTCTACTCCTAGTCCAGGCTTTCTTGCTCCTGCTGCTGCTCTCCCCGATCATTTGCCTGCACGCTTGATCCCACCCGCATGTAATGTCATTGCTTTGGCGCATGAAAGTTCATGCATGCACACAGGGGTAGACGAGGTGGTCGGCTGGGTTGCCTAGGGTGCCAGGTCAGCTTGCTCTGGCCTTGAGTGCTTTACACTGACCTTGACAGACTAATATATGGGGGGTTTTACCGTTGCATATTCTGTGTATCTCTGTAAGTAATGGTCATTAAAGGGCATGAAAATGCAAAAAAAAAAAATCCCATTTTTACTTTCTTTAATGAAAAAGAAACCTATCTCCAATATACTTTAATTAAAAAATGTGTACCGTTTTTATAAGAAACCTGACAGTATGCAGTGAAATTCTCCCTTCATTTACTGCTGTGAATAGAACTTGTCAGACGGTCCCTAACTGCTGAGCAGTGAAACAATCATACTTATGAACAGCAGGGGGAGCCCCCGCCTTACTTCCCAGCCATGCAGAACTCAAGCAGCTTTGTTTATGACGATCCCTAAGCAGCCCAGACCACACTGAGCATGTGCACAGTCTTAGTCTTGCAAAAATGTTTAACAAAGTTACAAGATTGTGACCCCCTGTAGCCAACTTTGAAAGCATAAATTATTTGTTTGATTAGGCTTGTGGTGCAGTAAGTTCATGTTTATATTTACTATACAAAATACAGCATTTCTAGCCTTATTCTATTTAAGACTTTACATGCCCTTTAAAGGAGTAGTAAACAATGCTGCACTGCACTTATCAGCTAAACTTTATTCAGTTGTTGCTGGACTACAAATCCCAGAATAATATAACATATAAAGATTGAGGCATTCTGGGAGCTGTAATCCAGCAACATCGGGGTTGTATTCTTAAAGCAATATCCCACAATAAAACTTTCCCATAGCTTTCTCCCAAATCTCCACTACCAACGACTGCTTTAAAATGCAAAACATCCTCCAACGAGAATCCCAGCTGATAAGTGTAAAACTGGCTCCACGTTCTTTGTTCTTTGATGACATAATTATCTCTGTGTGTAAAATAACAACAAGATGCCTGACATAGGGCTGGGAATCAGCAGTGTCATTTGTGAATTCACTTGCATTATTAATGAAGTTAGTAGAATTCAATTAGCAACTTCGATAGACTGGGGATTGTAAACCCAACTATGGGCACTGTTGGGTTTACAATCCCTTTAAGTAGAAGATATATCTCTAATGCAGTTTAATCTACGATGATCCAACAAATCGCCCTGATGATGGGGACCCAGGGCAAATTACTTCTCTGCCCAAATCTGGCCCTGGTAACACTGGGTCGTGTACCTCTATTTTAAGGTGCAGTCTCTGACTCCCATTGAGCTGTACACATTTATTAAATATCCCAATAGTCATTTCTTGATAAGACTTTCAGACAGAAACATGCACATACCTTTTGCTGCTAGTGGGTAGCACACAGGCAGTGAATGCTGAAATTGCTCTCAGGCTGACATTGAATCTCTACCATTAATAATGGCTTTGACACTTTATATTCCTAAATTATACTTGCTTGCCATATATTAGGTCTAATCATATGCCCATACACCTAGACATTTCCCTGCATTCCCATCACTAACAGCTGTCAAGCCGTTCTGATGCAGGTAAGTTTCATTCTTTTCTACTGAACTCTATGGTGTATTTTTTTCAATTTGATTCACTTGCCAGCCTAGCACCAGAGAAAGGGAATCTATTAGCAGCAAAAGTTATATCCATGATTAACGTTAAAAAAGTTTAGCTCTTCCTGTTAAGTTTGTGGAGATCCAGAATATTATTTGTAACGAATTCAACTCAATTTTAGGCTCTCTGAACAAGGATGTTGAGAGAATTAAAAGGTGCCAAAAAGCAGGGGCTTGTTTACTTAGGGGCCAATTTTTCAGGGGTCGAAGTGAATTCAAGGGAATTTTCGAAGTAAAAAAATTAGAAATTCTAAGGATACTTCAACCATCGAATAGGATACTACGATTTCGAATTTACTTCAAATTCGATTCAAAGTAAAAATCGTTCGAATATTCGACCATTCAATAATGGAAGTACTGTCTCTTTAAAAAAAACATTGACGTCAATACTTGGCCAAATTAAACCTGCTGAAGTGCTATGTTAGCCTATGGGGACCTTCTACAACCATTTTCTAAGTCTTTACACATCGAAGTAAAATCGTTCCATCGTGCACTAAAATCGTTTGAATTGTTCGATTTTACTTCAATCGTCCGATGGCCAAATTCTGTGAAAAATACTTTGACTTCGATAATTCAAATTCGAAGTATTTTAATTCGATGGTTGAATTTCGAAGTATTTTACACTAAGAAATTCGACCCTTGATAAATCTGCCCCTTAGTGTATTAAACATTTCCAAAATGTTTGATCCTATCCTTCGTTTCTAGATCACTGCAATAAAATTGGGAACACCTCACCAGAGATTTTCAGGTATTTTTGTCATTACTTGTGATTTGGATACTTATACTGGCGTCGGAGGAGGCCAATATGAATATCATGATCCCTATTTAAAGTATATTAAAGGGGTTGCTCGCCTTCAAGACACTTTTTTCTGTTTAGTTGTTTTCAGATTGTTCGCCAGAAATAAAGACTTTTTTTCAGTGATCCCGGGGCAGAATCTGAACTGTTACAATTTGCTGCATTAGTGAATACATTAGCTGATACATTTTTTATCAGTATCTGTGGAATATTACCAACTATTGTATCAATTCTAACAGCTACCTTTAATGAAATCCAGTGATTTTGCTCAGCAGGGACAAAGATAACAAATGTATCAACTAATGTATACATTTAGAACAGCTACCGAGTCAGGGACCACCTCAGCCCCCACCCCAGAAAGATGTAAGAAGGTGAAATGAAACTTTCCACTTCAATATTAGGGAAATAAAATCACAAATAGAAAATAGAAAGTCATTGGAAAAACGTCTTTATTTCTGGTGAAGTATCTGAACTGCATAAAGTGTTGGAAGGCAACCAAACCCTGTTGTGACATTTCCCATGGGCAGCATCCCTATACTGCTTTATTTAAACCCATCCCACAAAGTTTACATCTACCATCTGATTCCCAGGTGCAGTCCAGACTTCTAGGATGGCGGGTCTAAGGAACATCCCATCTTCATCACATCTCAAGATAGTTCCTCCTCCACTAGCTAAGCATGTGTTAAAGAGCACTAAACATAAAATTCCCCAATCAAAGCTGTGGACTAATAGAGCCTGCACTCCTGTTGGGGGTAATGGTAGTTTTTTTTAATAAAATTGCCCACCACCAGAGCTAGGCCATCCACACCAAGCGGAAGCATGCCTTGACTTGCTCATTATACGCATGCATGTGATGCCAGAAGCACATTATGTGCACGTGCTATTCACAAAATGGTCTTGAGCAGGTGGAGTAATTTTTTTTAAGAAAAATTACTGTTACCCCCAACCAAGAGAGAGATTAAGCCTAGAGGGTTGGGCAGAGCACAGCCCTTATAAGGGTTGTTCCCCTTCCAAAACTTTTTTCAGTTCAATTGTTTCCAGATTCTTCTCCCTTTCCAATTGGTGAACAATCTGAAAACAACTAAAAAGAATGTTTAGAATGTGAACAACCCCTTTGAAAAAAGTAAGGGTTTTGTGAAACCTGTAAAACAGTATAATGTACCTAGTAGGCAAAAGAATACTGCCGAATAGAAGCTTCTTTAATAACCTATTTCTCAGCCCTTTCACCTCTCCAGTACTTCAGGTGGGCACTGAAAATCTGCAATAGGCTGTGTGGCACTGGGCCTAAGAAGTTTGACAGTGAACCAAGGTCTAGATATTTTGAATGAAGTTAGAGTGCCATTGAGGCAGAACAGTTACAGCATGCTTAGCAAAGGGCAAGCCTCACCCCATTAAAGGTTAGTAGATAGACTGCTGATACCCTGAATGGCAGCCCTAGGTTTGTGCTGTGGATGGGTTATATTAAATGAGCTGCTGTGGCAGATTACTTAGCGAGACAGATTGACGAGCCAGTGAGCACTGTACAAAGAAGAGGAAGATGAAGGTACAACATGGCTACACCTTTCTTTTGAGTAACTGAATCAGCTTCAGAACTAGCTTCTTGATTATCCAGCACATAACCAAAGCATTTTACTTCACAGGAGACTAAACGCTAGAATTTATTGAATATGAAAAAGATATCATCACATTTTTATCTCAAAAACAGCTGTAATCTGAGCAAATAAGTCCTGAACAGAACAAGCAAGAGAAGCTATCTACCTCTCATGTCATTAATTATTGATTCTCTTTCCAACCTGTGCCCAGTGCCTTGGGGAGATTATTTTAATAGGAAACAATAGTGAAATAAAAGCAGAGTCTGTGTCTTAAACCTGGGTATGTAATGGATTTACCTTGCAAACATATGTTGAAAATGAACATCCCTACTAGGGGTTATATTTATCAAAGAGTGAAGTTAATAGTGAAGTTCCGCCACGAGAGTGAAATTCCGCCACTCTCCATTTCTATGGGATTTTTATAGGCGTATTTATCAAAGGGTGAACTTTCACTTTCACCAATTGATAAATTCGCCTTTCAAAATCCCATAGAAATGAATTGAGAGCTGCGGAATTTCACTCTCGTGGCGGAACTTCACTCTTTGATAAATTTACCCCAAAGTGTTGTGTACCATGGAGTGTTCCCCAGAGAGGGGAAGAAAGTGGAAACTGTTGCCGGGTGCCATTGAATACCTGGGAATGGAATATTAGAATACTCTTTTTGTATCTATAGCACTGGTATGTTTGTGTGGGGTTAAAAGCTGAACCTTAGATAGACAGTCTAGAGAGCAAAAATTTAAGTAAGAGCAGGATGAGATTCAACCAAAAAAAGTGACGCTATTTACTCACAAGTCACAAGCACCATATGTAAGGATGTCAATGAGCAAATAATGATAATTAGGTATGTAAGTAATCCCTGGAACTGACTCAGGCATGAACTGGCAATCTGTGGGTTCTGGCAAATGCCAGAGGGGCTGCTGTAAAGTCCCATAGACAGTCACTATATAGTGGGCTGGTGGGGGACACTGTGTGCTTGGACAGCCAGGGCCTATTTTTTTAATCTGGCCATACACATGCAGATACAATTGCACTGTACAAAACAAACAATTTGGGATTTTTTTTTACCATGGTGATAAGTCGTTTAGTCGAATGGACAGTTTAGAAAATGATTGTCGTATAACAATAATATCTTTGCATGTATTGCCTATCTGCCAATATCCAGGGGTGATCTACAGTGTGCGGGACCTTAGTACGATTGTTTTCTGGCAATTATCAGATTTGTTATTTTTATCTTTATTAAAGGAATTGTTCAGTATAAAAATAAAAACTGGGTAAAGTAGATAGGCTAGAGTGACTGGAAGTCTAACATAATAGCCAAAACACTACTTCCTGCTTTGCAGCTCTCTTGGTTTCCAATGATTGGTTGCTAGGCAGTAACCAATCAGAGACTTTAGGGGAGGCACATGGGTCATAACTGTTGCTTTTGAATCTGAGCTGAATGCTGAGGATCAATTGGAAACTCACTAAACAGTTATGTCCCAGGTGGCCCCCCTTAAAGTCGCTGACTAACTCAGAGTTAGAGAACTGAAAAGCAGGAAGTTGGATTCTAGCTAATCTTTTACCCAATGACTTACCCAGTTTTGATTTTTAAACTAAACTGTTCCTTTAATCCTAAAACTTCAATCTGAATGTTAGTTTTAGATCGCACATTTTGTCTTTAAAAATAATTATTACAAAAAAATTAGGTGTATCTTAATAAGCTGGGGCTTAAAAGCTACCTGCTTTCTCACTAGAGGTCCTGAGTAAATGGAAAGTGGTCAACTTCAGAATGTTGGTTAGAGTTCTGGCACAATGGTACTTCTAGCAGCTGTTCAACGCCACACCATGGGCTGATACAGATACTACATGGCAGCATAGAAACCAGTGCAATTAGCATCAGAATTTAATAATCAGCCCTGTAGCATCAGCTTATATTACAGGCCAACCTCATTTTCTGCTTGATAATTAGTGACAACCACTAAGCTTAGCTTCTCAACAGCTGCTCAGAGCCCACTGAGCATGTGAGTGTCACAGACACTTTCCAAGATGGTGACCCCCTGTGACAAGTGTGAAGTCCTGGATCATTGCTGCTATTGACAAGCTGAAACTTTAGGCTGGTGCAATAAGTTCAGTATATAAAATATGGCATTTTTAGCCATATTCATTTTTAGAGTTTAGTTCTCCTTTAAAACATACAATGAGTATCTGACCGCTCGTTGTACAACAAATGAAATCTAAACATCTATGGCCAGCTTCAGACTTCCCATTGTGGTACCTGCTCTAAATTAGGGTTAAATGAACGCTACCATGTTCCTGACATATATATGAACCTCTAGGTTGCAAATGTATTTAATATATTTGTTTCTGAATTCAGCATTGAGTGCATAGTATGTGTTTTGGGGTTGGTAGAGATACCATTTCATTAGCAGGTTGTGATCATTGCTTGTCTCTAACTGATGTTCTGCATCTATCTATCCCAGTGTTGGACTGGCCCACCAGGAAAACTTTAGGTTGGCCCGGTGTCAGTTGGCTCTCATGCTGCTAAACATTTGGCCTATTTCATGGTCATTCCCTATTTATATGAGAACAAAAAGGCTAAATAGATGGAATAATAGATTATAATATGTAAAGAAAAGAGACTAGGAGAACAGAGGTTGAATGAGGAGAGGAAGAATAATAGTACCAACTGAGAGTGGGCCCCTGGTCTAATGTTTTTGGGTGGGACCCTGGTATCCCAGTCTGACACTGATCTGTCCAAGCTCACAACTTGTGCAACAAATTTGCACCCCTAGACACAATTCAGAGCAGAAAGCACACTCTGCCTGGTATCCAAAATTGTGTACATAATATATCAGTGTGTGCTTGCACCAGCTTGGAGAGGGTAACTGATCTGGGGAAGAAACCAAAGACAGGATGAGTAAGATGATACTCCTAGAATAAATGTTCTATGGGGTTGTTGTATTTAATACCTGTAAAATTATTTTGCCATGGTAAGTTTACGAATTACACCAACAGCATAATTGTCTTAATTATTATTATTATTATTATTATTAGCATTATTATTATTAGCATTATTATTATTAACATGTATTTATATGTACACATGTACATTTTGGTTTGTTAGCTATTTGCATCAAAGAACTTTTCAGTTTTATTAGAATGTTTGCTCTTTGCTCAGTTGCTACTTCCTTCAGATATTGTAAACAGCCCTGCTATTATTTCAAAGTAAGTACTGGTATCAGCGAGTGCATTTTATGTGCTCTTTCTCAAAGCCACAACCTTTCCTGGAGCATCACATAAAGACGGCAGAGTAATCGCAGCTGTAAAACCCTTAGCTATTGTTTTATTAAAATAATATTTTTTTAGGGTTCGCATTAGACACATATAAGCATCGTCTTCCTTTTAATGCTCTTGACCTAAGAAATCCATTATACTTTCCCCATCTGCAATACCATGTCGCTGGTGCTGGCCGGATACTTCCTTTAAATTATAAATACCAAGATCCTTAATTGACAAAGACTGACAATATCGGGTCTTGAAAACCTGGTGACTGGCGTGATGCAGACTCCATTTAATAAGCAGCATATACCATTGCAGCAAAGTAGCTCATTTGGTCCTGGTATTACTTGTTTTGCACATAAGCTTGGAGGCTGGAAAGTAAATGGTGCAACTTCTGAAACCATGGATGGAGAACTGAATTTAACTTTGACATCAATAGGTGGTAGGTACTGGGTGGCAGTTGCCCTTATGCATGCATCTATCTGATGTTATCCAGGTGACCATCCTGATAATCTCATGGAAATGGTTCCTTTTGGGGGCAAAATTTGGGAAGTGGCATGCCCCCTGTTGGCCAAATCTGAAATGGAAAAAAGTGCCAGTGACAAAAACACCAGAGAGCAGTGGAAAGTAGTTGAGGAAAATGTTAGTTGGTGGGGCAATAGGGTTCAAGTGGCCTAGGGATGCTCCAGTGTTAAATGCGGTCCTGGGGACTGTCCACCACTGTGAGGGCTTTGCATGGTGGGATTTGGGGAGAGTTGAAGCCTTATTTGCTATCTTAAATATTCTTGGAACTATGGCTAAATAACTAATAACATCAATAAATTTCTGTTTGTGTAACCTTGTTATTAACTAGGAGGACCATGAAGGAAAGGGGGGTTGAAGGCCTGATGAGGTCTGCCTGAGAGACTTTTATATCAGTTGGCTAGTGATGGGCAAACCTTGCTTCCCAAAAATCTGCCAAACTGCAAAAATTAGCTAAATGTGCAAAATGTGTTTACTATCCATTATGGTCTATTTTCTCAGCAAAATGCAACAAGAATTTTCACTCATCTACAGTTGACCAACTGTCCGGAAAACAAAGCCAAAAGATTACATTAAGGGAATACCCTCAAACATTTCTAGTGGTTGGTAGACTGGTCCTTCTAGGTGTCTTATACCCATCAGTTTTGTGCAAGCTTCCCAACAATTGCTTTACTACTGCTTTGTTGCAACAGCATAGGACACACCACCAGGCACCCCTGCAAAAATCCTTTGGTGGGGCTCAGAATTCATTACGATCATCCCATCCCCAAGTTGGTGCTCTCGAGTGCACGAATGAATCTGCTTGCGAGCAGGAAGAGGGAGTGCAAATTTTCAAGTACTGAAGTTACTTTATAGGAAGCTGACCCCTCTATAGTGACGTCATTGTCTTGTGGCTTAATAACCTTCATGGCACATGCCAGGAGAGGGACCATGTTAGTAAGTGTTGTTGCAGGTTGTCGTATGAGGTTCAGTTTCCATAAACCTGTTACAAGTAACAATAGTGAACGAGGACTATCATCAAATAGAAAATAATTTATATAAATGCAATTCTCTTATGCAAAGTCCTATACCTCATATACAGCAATGTTTATACATTGAAGTGAAAGGAGGGCTCAGAGCATTTCAGTAAAGTCTAGAACTATAGTTAAAAAGACCCAGAGGTTGACTGACCTCTGTATTAGTACTAAAACTAAAAATTATACTGAGTTTCAAATCATATTTAACATAGAGACAAACAGTGGAACAATATTTAATGTGTCATGTCATTAAAGCGATACTGTCATGGGGAAAAAAAAGATTTTTCAAAATGAATCAGTTAATAGTGCTGCTCCAGCACCATTCTGCACTGAAACCTATTTCTCAAAAGAGCTAACAGATTTTTTTATATTTAATTTTGAAATCTGACATGGGGCTAGACATATTGTCAATTTCCCAGCTGCCCCAAGTCACGTGACTTGTGCTCTGATAAACTTCAATCACTCTTTACTGCTGTACTGCAAGTTGGAGTGATATCACCCCCTCCCTTTTCCCCCCAGCAGCCAAACAAAAGAACAATGGGAAGGTAACCAGATAACAGCTCCCTAACACAAGATAACAGCTGCCTGGTAGATCTAAGAACAGCACTCAATAGTAAAAACCCATGTCTCACTGAGACACATTCAGTTATAAGGAAGAAGGAAAAACAGCAGCCTGACAGAAAGTATTTATCTCCTAAAGTGCAGGCACAAGTCACATGACCAGGGGTAGCTGGGAAATTGACAAAATGTCTAGCCCCATGTCAGATTTCAAAATTGAATATAAAAAAATCTGTTTGCTCTTTTGAGAAATGGATTTCAGTGCAGAATTCTGCTGGAGTAGCACTATTAACTGAAAAAAACTTGTTTTCCGATGACAGGATCCCTTTAAGGACACTGTCTGGCCACGGGAACCCTCTGAGACCCATGTGCTGTCTCTCAGTTTGCACTCCCCACTAATGGAATGTAGCAATATCTGTATTCCTCTCCCCCAACAGACTGGGGATTTTATAGGGAGGCCCAGGCATTCTATAGTCTGCATTAAGCTGTGAGACAAGACAATTAGCAGAGCAATTTAGCTGAGTGAAAGAGATAATAACAGTAAACAAAAGCAAAATCCCTCAAAGGAAAAAAAGAGAAGAAATGCAGAATTTTGTTTAAGACAAAACAGGGAAAACAATGAAATGAAAACAGTTCTATACATTGGTGACTGACATTCCACTTAAACTACAGAGCACCACTTCACCACTAACTGGCGGCTAATCCCCACATATAGAATATACAGCAGATATTTCCACTTGAATCTAGCAAAATGTAAAGTATTTAAAGGAACAGTAAACCCATGTTTACACAGTAGCTTATTTATATAAACTATAGTAGTGTTTCTGAAGCAGACATACCAGTTTTACTAGTGCAGGGCAACACTGCATTATATTTTAATTACTTTTCATTTGTTTGTGTTACTGTTCCTTTAACGGATCCCAAGTAGGTTTTTGTATAGCAGAAGTCTACTTTCTTAGGAAGCCTAAACATAGTGGACTGGGGGCCAGGGCCGGAACTAGGGGTAGGCAGAAGAGGCACGTGGCTAGGGCGCAATGGTAGAGGGGCGCCAGGCACATACCTCCTCTGACGCCTTCCCCTAGTTCGGACCGTTCTTTCCAGAGCTGTGGCAGCAGTTTCTATGGAATACGATTATGCGCTATTACGCGCATGCGCACTTGCGCTTCTTCGCTGGTTGCGCTCTGCCTCCCATGTGCACTCACGCATCCTCAGCGCTTGCACTCTTCTGCGCATGTGCCAACGGTGGGGGGAGACATAGTGGGCGGGTTGCCTAGGGCTCCCGGCCCACTTGGCCCGGCACTGCTGGGGAACCAGCCTGGAGACCAGTTAGAACGGGACCAGATAGCAGAATTTATAATATTTTATAATTATTTCAACTCAGTTTGATTTGGGGGGAGGCCTGATTAAAAGTTGGATTTTAAACTTGGACTCCAACGTATAAGCTGAAGTTGGCTATTGCAAACCCACCCACAAACCACTTTCATCATAAAGACCCTTGATTGGACATTTGGCTACACCAGCAAAAAAGGTTAAACAGACTACAGTAAGCAAATGCTGGGTACCATATGCTTGTCTAAAATATCTTCATCAGGGTGTCCTAAAATTATTTGGTTGTAGGACCCAACTGGCCAGCAAGCTCCATTGTCTTATGTGAGTGACCCTAATACTCAACCCACAATGGTTAGAGAGCAATCTCAAAATCTACAAGCAAATGCAATAGTTGGAACTTCTGTGTTACCAGTGGAAACAACTCCATATCCTCTATGTATTGGTAAAATTCACACTCCCTGACTGATCCACCTTCATTGATGTTATGAAATCATGACAAATTCCATGACCAAAGGTCTAAAGACAAGTATATCATCTCTTTCTGTCACCATGTCCTAACTTTGCACAACACAATAATCCAAACAAAGAGCGCCCTTATTACCTCCGCCATCTAGTTACTTGTTTTGGACAGATACACCCTAAAATCCATTCTCTGCATCTTCCTATTTGAATATATATATCACCAATTATTTTTCAAACCCCAGTCTGTCAATCAATCTCCCATTACTTCCTATCTCTCACCGGCACCATTCTGCCTCATCAGTTGTCTAAATCTATTTTTCCTCGCCCCTCTCGGTTTCATTTTGCCTTTCCCTTCTCCGTGCTCTTTTTTTCACACTCCCTTCAGGAGCTGAAAGGTGAAATCAGTAATTGTGTTCAGTTGTCGCATTTCTAGAAGTGACTAGATGCAAGTTTAGGGGTGTGAACCACTAAGAAAAGAGCACTCAGCTGTTATCCTCTGTACGCACTCAGCAGTTAGGGAGCGGGTGTGAATAAGCAGAGTTAAAAGGGAGAGAAGGAGGGGAGGTGGCAGGAGAAAGAGAAAAGGCTCAGAGAAGAGGGAGCGGAATAACAAATGGAGATACCTAGTGAGAACATAAAAATGTATTGTAATGAGTGGGAAAGGTTATCAAAAAAATTAATTAAAAAAATGGATGTAAAGCAGAGGGCAAACCACTTAATCTGGCCATACACTTAAAGATCTGCTAGTTTGGAGTGGTCGACAAATGAGCAAATCTTTCCCCTATGTGCCCACCTTGGGGTGTACACTTTCAGGCTGATACGATTGGGAAAATACTGGGAATAAAGGCAGTTGGAGTGAGGACTAGTCTGAGTGAGGCCAATTTTAAGCCAGGGAAACCCATCTGAGGGCCTCGTTACATGGGCCAATAAACTGCCGACTTGGTCTGTCAGCAACTTTTATCAGCCCAAATAAACTACAAAAGATCAGATGATGTTCTGCCCCTGACAGCAATCGTACAAAAGATAAGTCCGACAAAAGCTGGTGACAGTCTCCCATTGATATCGTCAGCAATACATGCAGAGATATTATTGATCATTTTCTAAACTGTCCAAACGACCGATCGCCATCTCATGAAAAATGTAGGGACACTCACACACGGCCTGAAAATCGTACAAATTCGTACAACCAATTATTTGCATCTATGGCCAGCTATAGGTTTTAAATTCCTTGTATACTATATCAAAAAAGTCCATTCAAGCCCTTGTCAATCACTCTGAAGGGTGGGATCAAAAATACCAAAGTCCTCCAAGGCTACACACTCTGAAGCCGATGCTACATGGGAAAAAACATTACACATATAGGATCTATTTATGTTCCAAAAATATGCCATTGTCATTTCCTACAGTGTCCTATTTAAGCAAACAATTCTTAATTTTTGACGGATTTGCTTTTTTCCCCTTCTCATAATTCGGGATGCACAGAGTCCACTATTTTGGATTCGGCCGAACCCCCAAATCCTTCACGAAAGATTTGCCCGAATACCAAACCAAATCCGAATCCTAATTTGCATATGCAAATTGTGGGAAGGGGGAAACATTTTTTACTTCCTTGTTTTGTGGCAAAAAGTCACACGATTTCCCTCTTGCACCTAATTTGCATATGCAACATAGGTTTCAGATTTGGTTCGGACGCAGAAACGTAACTAGAGGGGGGCGGGCCCTGGCGCAGGACGCGCAGCCGGGCCCCCCTCCGTACACCCGGAACTGGCCGGCGCAAAGCGGCGCACGAACTGCCGGGGGGCCCTGAGAGGGTGCGGACCCTGGCCCGCTCGCACCCCCTGCTCCCCCGGTAGTTCCGCCACTGTTCGGACGGGCAGAAGAATTCGGCCAAATCCGAATCCTGCTGAAAAAGGGCAAAACCTGACTGAATCCCTAACCGAAGCCTGGATTTGGTGCATCCCTAATAATAATATGACACGGCTGTGTATTTATAACTAATTAAGCTAGCATAAATTTATGCTGATGGTAAATCAATCCAAATGGTTTTTAGAAGCCTTGAGGGGTGGTGCTCCTTATTAGAGAAATATCTGAAAGATGCTAAGTATTCTGCATAATAGATCTCATACCTGTCGGAGCTTTAATAGCACGCATATAATAAGAGCTCGATCTGCTGTTTTCATCACACACTCAGCCAAAGAAATAGCTGTAGTGCTGTAAGGGGCATGGACCAGTGGGCAGATAATACCCTCTACTTCAACCCCTATAATGATAGCTTTAAGTTCTGATAATATTAGAGTGTTTATATTAAAGGATATACACACTGTATACTTTTTTTTTGCAGATGTATTTTTTATTTCCGGTTATCTCAATTAAATGAAGGCAGAGTATCAGGGCACAGCCTGCAGTTTCAATAGAAAATGATGGGCCACCTGTACTATTCAGTCCATCCTATTTCATGCATATTTCATTCATACAGATGTCTGGAAGTTGTGATGCTGCTGCATCAGCTTGGCCAGCGTTTCTCAAACTGCGCGGCATGTCTGCAAATCTGGTGAGGACTGATGAGACTCCTTGCTCTGTATATGGTACATACCCCCCCCAACAAACTCAACTGACTCCAGCTATAGCTAGTTACATCCAGACGTGCCCTGATACACTCTATCCTGATCCATCCAAATAGGGAGCACTGGGGGTGGGGGAGTTTAAAGTGCCAAAATGTTGCAATTGAATCATTCTTTAGCCATGGACAATGTAGACTGTATAGCACAGTTATATTTTCAGACTCCAGTAAATTAATAAAAAGGAAAGTGTCATAACTATGGAGGAAGCAGACCCCACAGTCGCAGGGGGGCCTGGACTGAGGGGTCTTCTTCCTCTATAGCTAATAAAAAAAAAAAACCTCCTCCCCAAGCTGATCTATTACCTGCAGGGAGGAAGGAGGACGCAAGTCATGCGGGAGTAGGTGGAGTTGGGGTGGGAAGTGGGAAGGATGGAGGTGGGACATGGGTGGGGCAGAGGCGGGAAGTTGGCAGTAGGATGGGGATCAGAGTGTGCCGGGACCCTCTGAAGATTTTTTTGCAGGGGGCCCCGGCGCACTCTAGTTACTCCACTTGTAAGGGATGTCTTAGGCCAGGGGATGCAGTGAGTCCTGATTGGCAGACCGCACTCAACCAATAAGGGTGCTGTGAAGGCATAGTAAAGGCCAAGTATAATGATGAATGTTTAAAGGGGACAATAAAAATCCTAGTTTACCAGTGGTTTATTATAATATAAATATGAGATGCTACTAAATAAATAGGAGTATGTTTTTTATTGTAACAGTGAAATGTTTTGAAAGATTCAAGATATTGCTTTCTAGCTGGCAGCTTCTAGACAACATCACTAAAGAGCATTAACTAAACATTACCCCGGCATATTGCAGCCACAACGCAACAGCTGAATAATAAAACAATTTCTTTTTCTATCTATCAAGTCGAACGTGAGAATATACGGAGGTGTAAAATCTGCTGCTGAACACTTAGGAGATGGGAAAACCAAGCGTTGTGCTTTGTTTGCCGCTGACCTACTCACTGTTGACATGGGAGGATTTATGTTTAGCGGGAAGGGAAGAGATAGTAGAGGGAAGGTGAACAGAAGGAGGAGAGGTTTCCAGTGCAGAGCACTCCAGAAACATCTTCTTTTGTAAAAAATCTCCTCGCTGTTTCTCTTTCAGGTGCCTCA